>NC_084748.1:27472569-27832569 GCF_033978785.1 Entelurus aequoreus
ATGTTTGTCTTTTTGTAGGTGGCTAAAATACGCGGTGCTGCTGACCGCCGTCTAACGTTACGTTACTGTGTGTGATACATTGACTAACATAACGTTAAGTATAGGTACCTCATGCAACCCTGCTTAAAAAAACACTTAACAAAAACTATGAATAAGGTAGCGAACTGCAGTGGACGCAACAGATTGCAGTGTTTGCAATGACGTTATAACCATAGACATCTTATAAGTAGACGCAGCATTGGCTGCTGTGACGCGAGCAATTTGGCCGCCATCTTGAAGTGGTGATGAGGAGGTAGAAAACAAAGATGGTGTTCAGCGTTTTCTTGCTCAAAAGCGGACTGTTGAAAATAGGAATCGGGGGACTACTTTTCACAAGTAAGATTTGACATTAACGTACTATTGGTTTGTTTTGTGAAAAGAATATTAGCACAGAGTTGAGAAGGAGCAAAGATCTTCAATATTTGTATGTGAAAATCACAAAGTAATCTTCTGGGGGAGGATGACCCCCCTACAGGAGTTTGATTTACAAACTTTCAGCCCCACCTGAAACAAAATTCACCAGCCGCCACTGATTATGATGCATTCTCATTTTAGGCAAAATATAAAACAATACTTTCTTAACAGTATAATTGTAACCAGGAATAAGTCTTCAAGTAACAATATTCAAATACTAACATTGTTGGGTAAAACATAATTTGGTTTTATTCTGAATCCAGTGAAACAGATTGGTTGTTTTAGCTGATATAAAGACTTTCAGGTGTTTATATATGTTTATGTTTAAGTATTTGGCAGACGCTTTTATCCAAAGCGACATACATAAAAAATACATATAAAAAAATCACTGTAAACATGATAATTTAAGGGAAGAATGTAATACAAAATATCAATACAAAGTGTCAAAACAGAATAAACTCTCTGCTGCTGCAGCAACAGAGATACGGTCTATAAGATATATAGATATCTAATGTATTCATACATTGTTTATGTAGGATATACGCATGTATATATAACCTAATCATATTGTTTCTTCAATTTAAAAAAAGATGACCGTTTTTTCCCCCCTCTCTGGGATTATATTCCCAGTTTTGATCTCGGACGTCTGGTCACTTATAGCGTATAAGATTATTCTATTACTGTTGAGCAAACTATGAATAATAAAACACGCCAAAACATGTGTCCTTTATCATAGCTACACGTATGACAAAAAAACGCGTGAAAATCAGTGGTATTCAGTGAGGTAAGATGAATTAAATTGTGCTGAAAGTTCATTGCTCCTGCCAAATGAATTGCACTGAGTGGAGCTGATCACCACTCCAAGATGGCGGCCCCGCGTCTCGTCAGCGCCAGTAGGCAGTAGCGCTCGATGCTGCGTATCCTTATAAGATGTCTATGGTTATAGTGTTAGCAGTGAGTTTACAGCCTCACTGATTTAACTACACAGCAAATAAAAGTCACATTACTTAGCCAATAAACGTTATCTTACATTCAAAACTTACCCTTCTTTGTGCAACTTCAAATGTCGAACGAAGTTGGAAGTTGTTGCGTCTCCGTCTGTAATCTTCGAGCTGAATGTTTAGCATACTGCAATTCGTTTTTTGTTGACCAAGTCGTAGTTTTTATACCCGAACGAAACCAACATTGGTATAAATCTCTCTCACTGGCGCGTTCTTTGACAACTCTTGTTCGGTGGTTGTCCTGCAATTTGATTGGATGAATGCTGTGTGATGAAAACTATGTAGATCTAATTTGATTGGCTGTTGTACTGAGAGCACACACGCTGACAAGCAGCTGACAGGCAGCACACACGCTGATAGATAGACAGACACGTACAAAATGAAAGCTACGGAGCGCTGAATAACTTTTTAATCTTTGGGTTTTGGGGAAAGTAGCAAGTCATGTCAAGTCAAAAGGCTCAAGTCCAAGTGAAGTCACAAGTCATTGATGTTAAAGTCTAAGTCGAGTTGCAAGTCTTTTTACATTTTGTCAAGTCGAGTCTAAAGTCATCAAATTCATGACTCGAGTTTGACTCGAGTCCAAGTCATGTGACTCGAGTCCACACCTCTGGTGATCAATACTTACTTTCTTGAAAAAGTTTCTTATGTCCATTTTGCATCCGTTCACGTTCTTGTTCTGCAATCTGCAGTGCTGTGTGCTAATGTGCTTCGTACACCTGCAGGACCGCAACTCCGCAAGCAAGGTCGCAGAGAAAATGCAGACTGGATTTTGAGTGATGTGGGCATTTTCTATATGAACGAGTGGAATGGATTGCATACCGACGCACTAAAGGGGCTCTCTACCTTACGTTATGAAGTGAGGGGAAACTGAGTGAATAATGACAGGTTATATGATTATTTATTTAAACTCATATTCGGGCCACTTTATAATGAATACGTCGGCATGTATTTGTAAAAAAATAAAAAAAATAAAAAATAATAATATACACTACCGTTCAAAAGTTTGGGGTCACATTGAAATGTCCTTATTTTTGAAGGAAAAGCACTGTACTTTTCAATGAAGGTAACTTTAAACTAGTCTTAACTTTAAAGAAATACACTCTATACATTGCTAATGTGGTAAATGACTATTCTAGCTGCAAATGTCTGGTTTTTGGTGCAATATCTACATAGGTGTATAGAGGCCCATTTCCAGCAACTATCACTCCAGTGTTCTAATGGTACAATGTGTTTGCTCATTGGCTCAGAAGGATAATTGATGATTAGAAAACCCTTGTGCAATCATGTTCACACATCTGAAAACAGTTTAGCTCGTTACAGAAGCTACAAAACTGACCTTCCTTTGAGCAGATTGAGTTTCTGGAGCATCACATTTGTGGGGTCAATTAAACGCTCAAAATGGCCAGAAAAAGAGAACTTTCATCTGAAACTCCACAGTCTATTCTTGTTCTTAGAAATGAAGGCTATTCCACAAAATAGTTTGGGTGACCCCAAACTTTTGAACGGTAGTGTATATAACACCAAATTATTTAGGGGGGCTTGAGCCCCCCTAAAATAGGCCTAACAACGCCAATGACCTTGGCGGTTTTAAAGACTAACTGCAAAAATACAAAAATGCTAGACCCTCTGAAATAAAAAAAATATCTTCTGTTGTTGATGTCTGTTGTTGTTGAGGACGTACTGCAAAATACTAGTCAAAGATCCTTTATGCGACAGTAGCGCTCTGCTGTTTTTAAGGACATACTGCAAAACGCTTGTCCAAGTTTATATTAGAGGAGTGCATCTACGTCAAAGATTCTCAATGTTTTACATTTTTTCTTTTTTTTTTTAATTATATACACTACCGTTCAAAAGTTTGGGGTCACCCAAACAATTTTGTGGAATAGCCTTCATTTCTAAGAACAAGAATAGACTGTCGAGTTTCCGATGAAAGTTCTCTTTTTCTGGCCATTTTGAGCGTTTAATTGACCCCACAAATGTGATGCTCCAGAAACTCAATCTGCTCAAAGGAAGATCAGTTTTGTAGCTTCTGTAACGAGCTAAACTGTTTTCAGATGTGTGAACATGATTGCACAAGGGTTTTCTAATCATCAATTAGCCTTCTGAGCCAATGAGCAAACACATTGTACCATTAGAACACTGGAGTGATAGTTGCTGGAAATGGGCCTCTATACACCTATGTAGATATTGCACCAAAAACCAGACATTTGCAGCTAGAATAGTCATTTACCACATTAGCAATGTATAGAGTGTATTTCTTTAAAGTTAAGACTAGTTTAAAGTTATCTTCATTGAAAAGTACAGTGCTTTTACTTAAAAAATAAGGACATTTCAATGTGACCCCAAACTTCTGAACGGTAGTGTAGAAAATGACTATATCGTGATATTCGAGTATTTTAGTTTTAGGTCCTAAATTAAGGATTTTCCAACATGAATATGACTACATAAACTAAGTATAATATATTGTTTGCACAAATGCTAGTCGAAAATCCTGACAGGACTACAGATTATTTAAGGACCCACTATAAAAATATAGGAGTGTAAAACATTTTCACTTCCAATACAATACATAAATTGGAGCCTTGAGTATTGTCTGATACAATATCAGCACAAGTCATAGATTATTATTTTCAAGTAACATAACTCAGAAAACAATACAACAACAGGTATTAAAAAGATATGAAAACACTAACCTATTTATTATCACCCGCCTGGAATGGAATTATGTTGTCTTTAAATCGAAGTGGAGTGGTGATTGTTTCTTTGGCAACAACTAGTGGTGACAATAATTTGTTAAATTAAGATCATGATCATTCTAATGCGCTTCTGCCTTAGAGACTTTGTATCTATAACTATAATTGCTTGATACTTGCTTATGTTGATAAATGTGGTTTTCTATTGTTCAAAATAGAACACATACTATGTATTTCTAGCTGGTGTGCTATTGTGTGCATAGCTGTTGTGTAACTGCTAGCTCTTAGTAGCCCATAGCCTATAGGGATGTGAATCTTACAACCACTCACAATTCAATTTGATTCCAGTTCTAGGGATGACGATTGGGTTCAGAATCTATTCGAATTTTAACACAATTCTCAATTCATACTGATTCAATATATTACAGTTGTCCCTGGCCATGTTGCGCTTCAAATACTGTGGCTTCACCAAACTGCATATTTTGGGGGGGATATTATAATTTAAAAAATAAAGCATATTCTAAAATGTTTGGGTCTTAAATTAAGCTTTTTCTGCAGCTCAGTGGTTAGAGTGTCCGCCCTGAGATCGGTAGGTTGTGAGTTCAAACACAGGCCGAGTCATACCAAAAGACTATTAAAAAAAAAAAATGGGACCCATTACCTCCCTGCTTGGCACTCAGCATCAAGGGTTGGAATTGGGGGTTAAATCACCAAAATGATTCCCAAGCGCGGCCACCGCTGCTGCTCACTGCTCCCCTCACCTCTCAGGGGGTGGAACAAGGGGATGGGTCAAATGCAGAGGATAATTTCACCACACCTAGTGTGCGTGTGTGACTATCAGTGGTACTTCAACTTTAACTTACATTTTCAAACATGACAGATGACTACATAAATAAAAAATATCAATACTTCAGTGGTATTGGCCACGAGAGGAGACCAACTCAATAAGATCGAGCAGTTTGTTATTGTGGCCACTGACCACGTTTCCATGCACTAAATAGTTCAGATTTTTTTAAATATATTGTTTTTTTATTGTATTTTCACAATTTCGTGTGAAGTCCAGGTGTCCATTCACACTCTCAAATGCAACTATTGGTCACACGCTGTGTGCTTCCCATAAAATGAAGGCCGCTTGTTTATTTTTATCGCGGATTATTGTATTGCTTTTTTGGTTGACTATAACATCACACCAGGCATCTGTGGGTCCTTACAAGTCAACAGCCTCGCTCTGTTGTATCTCATGTCTGCTGTAATATTGGCACTAGTGTTGTAACGATACCAATATTTTGGTACCGGTACCGGTACTAAAATTATTTCGATACTTTTCGGTACTTTTGTAAATAAAGGGGACCACAAAAAAATTGCCTTATTGGCTTTATTTTAACAAAAAAATTTAAAGTACATTAAACATATGTTTCTTATTGCAAGGTTGTCCTTGAATAAAATAGTGAACATATAGACAACTTGTCTTTTAGTAGTAAGTAAGCAAACAAAGGCTCCTAATTTAGCTGCTGACATATGCAGTAACATATGGTGTCATTTATCATTCTATTATTTTGTCAACATTATTAAGGACAAGTGGTAGAAAATTAATTACTAATCTACTTGTTCATTTACTGTTAAAATCTGCTTACTTTCTCTTTTAACATGTTCTATCTACACTTCTGTTAAAATGTAATAATCACTTATTCTTCTGTTGTTTGATACTTTACATTATAGTTTTGGATGATGCCACAAATTTGGGTATCAATCCGATACCAAGTAGTTACAGGATCATACATTGGTCATATTCAAAGTCCTCATGTGTCCAGGGACATATTTTCTGAGTTTATAAACATAATATACATTAAAAAAAAAAACGAAAGAAGATGTTGTGATGCCAAAAAATATCGACGTAATCATAGTAGTATTGACTAAATACGTGCCTGTTCTTGATATCATTACAGTGGATGTTAGGTGTAGATCCACCAATGGTGTTTGTTTACATTGTGATGCCGGTGAGCTACGGTGTGTAGTGAAGCATGTTTAGCTATTCCTCGTCCTGCAGGGATGATACTTGTAAGAAACTTACTTTATTTGTCGCCATGGAGGCGAGGATTAGTGATTTAGAAGTCACTAAAACACTGCCGACGGCGGATGGACGTTAGCCGCTAGCTAGCTAGCCATGTCTTAAAGCACCTCTTCCTGAGGGCGTTTCAGTGTTATAACTTCACCTTTATCGTTAGTTTTTAAGCCAAAATGCGTCCGTTCTCCCTTTTCTGTCTCCACACTGTGTCTGCTTGTAAGTACTCCGTGATTGTGCGCAGCCGAACATGCTCGTTTGCTCGTAAAACCAGCAATGTCACGACGTGACTTCGGTGCGGGCGCGGGGGGGACTGGTACGTTTCAGAGATGGTATAGTACCGAAAATGATTCATTAGTATCGCGGTACTATACTAATACCGGTATACCGTACAACCCTAATTGGCACACATTACAAATATTACGTCTCTAACGACTATGCTGATGTTAAATAGCAGACAGCATCAAGAAATGATCTTAGATTGACGCCACTACCAAGAGGGTCTCGGACCAGATGCAGGTCAGAAGCAAAGAAAGACCGGCGGGAGTTTTCCAAAGTAATTTTCGAACGGCTAATCATGGAAACAAAACTTTTGAATGTCTCGGAGTTCATTCATACAGCTCTGTGGATTGATGGGAGTAGTTTTAAATCCGAAGGAAAAGACTGTTCGTTTCCTCGCCAATATTTTTCTAGATCAGGGGTGTCAAATGTACGGCCCGCGAGCCGGATCAGGTCCGCGAACAGGTTTTATCCGGCCCACGAGATGATTTGGATAAGTGTGAAAATTAGCTGAAATTTTTGAATGAAAGAAACTGCTCTTCTAAGTGTGTCCACTGGATGTCGCAATAGCAATTCTTTGTATACCCTGCCGCAGGAGTGCGCATGACTTCAGGGGGGGGCAGAGCTATGTGCCGGTTAAGATAGAGGACTGGGGACACATTATTTGGGCGCACAAAAATATGCTAAAAAAACATGTATCCCCTTCTAACTTCATGTGTGATTCATGAAATGAGTCCAAATTCACAAGATGATGCTACATACAGTATGTAGAGAATAAACCACATGATGTTAGTACATCAGTTGAGGAAAATGAGTAAATTACATTAATAACACGCTGTAATTTGATTTTGATATTACTATTTATTACATCTTCTGATAGATTAAAATGTTACACCAATGAGAGCATTTTAAAACTCTGCCAGACTCATTTGACTGATGAACATTATCACATCATTTATTCAGAAATTATAAATCACGACAAATGAAGATAGACTACTATGAACAGCAACATGTAAGTGTAAAAATAACAAAAACATTAGGATTTGTATATTTTCAGATTGTGCTTGTTCTATTTTTAAACAAAGAAAACAATATGAAGTTGTCTTTATTTTTAAGTTATCATGACATGATTTTACCAGTCCGGCCCACTTGGGAATAGATTTTCTTCTGTGTGGCCCCTGAGCTAAAATGAGTTTGACACCCCTGTTCCAGATGAAGGTTGTTATTGTTCTGGACTATCTTGCCAGTTGTGTGGAATAAAGAGTTGTTGTTACTCAGCTTGGAGCGCACAAGTGCAGCGTGAAGACGTTTGTGTACACTTTATTATTTGCCTTGTAATATACCTGCTTCATCCTCTTCAATCTCATTCGTATTTCGTTCGGGAGTCCAAATTAAGCCGGTATTTTACATTTCCTTAGCTACCTTTTTTAATGACTCTCAGTTTCTTTATTTCTCCCATGGATGCACTTTAAAGTACAAA
This sequence comes from Entelurus aequoreus, assembly GCF_033978785.1. Lineage (NCBI taxonomy): Eukaryota > Metazoa > Chordata > Actinopteri > Syngnathiformes > Syngnathidae > Entelurus > Entelurus aequoreus. The sequence continues at coordinate 27,480,538 of NC_084748.1, forward strand.
CCCCGTTTCCATATGAGTTGGGAAATTGTGTTAGATGTAAATATAAACTGAATACAATGATTTGCAAATCATTTTCAACCCATATTCAGTTGAATATACTACAAAGACAACATATTTGATGTTAAAATTGATTTAAAAATTTTTTTTTTGCAAATAATCATTAACTTTAGAATTTGATGCCAGCAACACGCGACAAAGAAGTTGGGAAAGGTGGCAATAAATACTGATAAAGTTGAGGAATGGTCATCAAACACTTATTTGGAACATCCCACAGGTGAACAGGCAAATTGGGAGCAGGTGGGTGCCATGATTGGGTATAAAAGTAGATTCCATGAAATGCTCAGTCATTCACAAACAAGGATGGGGCGAGGGTCACCACTTTGTCAACAAATGCGTGAGCAAATTGTTGAACAGTTTAAGAAAAACCTTTCTCAACCAGCTATTGCAAGGAATTTAGGGATTTCACCATCTACGCTCCGTAATATCATCAAAAGGTTCAGAGAATCTGGAGAAATCACTGCACGTAAGCAGCTAAGCCCGTGACCTTCGATCCCTCAGGCTGTACTGCATCAACAAGCGACATCAGTGTGTAAAGGATATCACCACATGGGCTCAGGAACACTTCAGAAACCCACTGTCATTAACTACAGTTGGTCGCTACATCTGTAAGTGCAAGTTAAAACTCTCCTATGCAAGGCGAAAACCTTTTTCTCAACAACACCCAGAAACGCAGTCGGCTTCGCTGGGCCTGAACTCATCTAAGATGGACTGTTATAAAGTGGAAAAGTGTTCTGTGGTCTGACGAGTCCACATTTCAAATTGTTTTTGGAAACTGTGGACGTCGTGTCCTCCGGACCAAAGAGGAAAAGAACCATCCAGATTGTTATAGGCGCAAAGTTGAAAAGCCAGCATCTGTGATGGTATGGGGGTGTATTAGTGCCCAAGACATGAGTAACTTACACATCTGTGAAGGCACCATTAATGCTGAAAGGTACATACAGCTTTTGGAGTAACATATGTTGCCATCCAAGCAACGTTACCATGGACGCCCCTGCTTATTTCAGCAAGACAATGCCAAGCCACGTGTTACATCAAAGTGGCTTCATAGTAAAAGAGTGCGGGTACTAGACTGGCCTGCCTGTAGTCCAGACCTGTCTCCCATTGAAAATTAGTGGTTAGAGTGTCCGCCCTGAGATCGGTAGGTTGGAGTTCAATTCCCAGCCGAGTCATACCAAAGACTATAAAAATGGGACCCATTACCTCCCTGCTTGGCACTCAACATCAAGGGTTGGAGTTGGGGGTTAAATCACCAAAATGATTCCCGGGCGCGGCGCCGCTGCTGCCCACTGCTCCCCAAGGGGATGGGTCAAATGCAGAGGACAAATTTCACCACATCTAGTGTGTGTGTGACAATCATTGGTACTTTAATCTTAATCTTTAAAAAAAAAAATGTGTGGCGCATTATGAAGCCTAAAATACCCCAACGGAGACCCCCGGACTGTTGAACAACTTAAGCTGTACATCAAGCAAGAATGGGAAAGAATTCCACCTGAGAAGCTTAAAAAATGTGTCTCCTCAGTTCCCAAACGTTTACTGAGTGTTGTTAAAAGGAAAGGCCATGTAACACAGTGGTGAACATGCCCTTTCCCAACTACTTTGGCACGTGTTGCAGCCATGAAATTCTAAGTTAATCATTATTTGCAAAAGAGTTTGAACATCTATTATCTTGTCTTTGTAGTGCATTCAATTGAATATGGGTTGAAAATGATTTGCAAATCATTGTATTCCGTTTATATTTACATCTAACACAATTTCCCAACTCATATGGAAACGGGGTTTGTATTATGTTCTTTTAATTTGTGAAGCAACTTCATATGTTTCTTGTGTTTTTATTGAATGGTATCTGCTTCCGGATTGTATCCCGCGCGTTGAAACTGGCGCATGTGCGATACGAAGGGTCCTCTGCGGCATCCCACATCCACTCGAGAGATCTGGTTTCCAATCGCATGATCCAGGTGTGTTAGCCCGGTTTCTCAAAAGCCAAACATGATCAAATTAAGGTGTTTCCATGGGTTACAGGATGATTTTTTAGGTAGGTAGGTCTTTATTGTCATTGCACAAGTACAACAAAACTTTGTTTTCAGCACAAACCCGTTCAAGATTAGACAAACAAACAGTGTACAGGGTTACAGAACGGGAACGTAGATGGGTCGCCACAAGGCGCCCCGTAAAAGATGGGAAAAATGTCAACGCTGGGGGAGGATGAGTAAAAAAATACAATCTAGACTGGACTCCTAAGGGGGCCCAGTCTGGAGTGGGGAAAAAACCTCCATAGCAAAGCACATATACATATTACAACATCTCGAGACTTGCAACAGAGGAGAGGGAGTGGGGGCCATGGTGGCAAGCTGAAGCTCTTCGGGCGCTGTCCATTCATCCATCACCCCTAAGGGATTCGCGTCAAGGGCGTTGGATGGGAGGTGGGGTATATGTGTGTGGCGTATATTTATGTGGATGCCTGTGTGTGTGTAAGCCTTCCGCGTGTCTTTATTTCACAACCTTGATGTCATGCAGTCGCTAGTCCAAAGTCAACAACAACAGGTGTGTGTCCATGAGAGGCTAGAAGGGAGTTTATTTGTGTCTTTGCCGCACTGTCCTTCGGGAGAGTCTCGAAGCCAGGGAGACAATCCAAGTTAGAATGTGTTGTATGCGAGTGAAAATAAAATTTGCTTCTCACTCTAAATTGTCTATGACTGGTCCTCAAATTCATCCTGCGGGGCAGACAGTCTAATGTTATCCAAATCACAAGAGTGTCCACAGTTTTTCCCTCATCCTCCAATCATTTGTGGCAGCTTTGGGATACTTTGACTGCCAGCAACTTCCAATTTGTCCACAAACCAGAGCAACGCTTACTCCAATCAGCAGATGTCCTGGTGTCATAATTCGGAATAGGTGGATATCTTCACGTCCTCGACTGGAAGGGTCGCCAGGCACGCGGCACTCCTTCTTCTCCCAAAAGTCCGTCGTGTGTCCAGCAACTACCGCTCTGTCACGACAAGCAGGTTCCCCCAAACCCAAGATCTTGTCAATTTCGTTGAGGCCAGTTAATTAGTTCCAATGTTTAGATTTGGAGAGCAGTGCAAAAAGAGGCAGCAAGAAAGACAAGACAAAAAAGCAAGCAGGAGAGATAAGGGACAGGAAAGGGGAGCGTCCACCCTTGATGAGTGCTAGTGAGAAAAACATAATAATAATAATATTTTTTTAGAGCCGAACTACTTGAGAAATCTGACTAATTTAGTGAATGGAAATGTAGTCAGGGATTGCTCAGCCTCAGGCAGCATTACTATATTGGATTCAAAGAGTGTAAAGGTGACTAAAGGATATTTCACGTCTACATGGCCCTGATAATGTTGAAAATTTATTTTAAAGGTTGTAAGTTGTTTTTTTATGCTCTAGCGATGAAAAGATTTGATTCATAATGAATGATTCATACTTTGCAGAAAATTGGGACCCATGTTGGGAACCAATAAACAAAAGAAGATTGTATTTGGTATAAATTGACAATAGAACCTTTTCAAAACAGGTTACTCCTTTTGGCTGCTGACGTACGACGTATATGCGCAGCGAGTATGCACGGACATGACCTAAAACCATATTTATTAAAAAGGAATTCTTAAAAAGATCAAAAACTAATTTTAATTGATTATTTAAACTTGTGAATCGGAATAAATAAACATTGCCATTCTGATGGTAATTGAATTTTTTTAGCACCACTAATAGGCTATCATATTTATTATTTGCTGATATCAGACCAATATCTAATAACAGTATTGGATCGTGACGCTACAAAAATACTAGTCAAAGATCCTCTATATGACAGGACCATCGATTATCCAAGGACATACTGCTAAATACAAATCAAAGATCGTCTATATCAGTGTTGAAAAGGGCCGTGGTACTCTGCCGTAATACACTTTTCCGCCCCTTGTGGCAGTAATGTGTCTGCCTGTTGACTGAGTGACAAGCTCAAACAAATAGAAGAAGCCTGTACCAAAAGTCAAGGAGAATTTTTTTAGGCGCAAAAATTATGATTAATATTTCCAAGTAAATATATTTTATCAGTTTTTTTATTGCGTTATATTTTATTAGTATTTATTTGCCTTGTTTGGCATGTTGTTGTATGTGCTGGTTTATGTCTTAGATAAATCATCTTTGTGATTAACACATGGTTTCAAATAATTTGACAAGGTTTAAACCTGTTAAATTGTAAGTAGGTTAGATATGATTATTGAATAAAACAAAACCAAGAGTAAGACTAGTGACATAAGATAACACCGGCTGTCTAGTTTTGCTTTCTTTTTTGAAAAGTTTGTTTTTCACATTAGTGCCGACATATTCAATATGAATTGGCAAGCATATGAATTTAAATAATGATGTAACCTGTTATTATCCACACTGAAATATTATCTGTCAAATTTTCTTCAGGGTCTAAAGTAGAGATTAGCTGATTTCTATATAACTATGAGGGATGGAATCTTACTGTACAACAACTCACAACTCCATTCGATATTGATTCTTGGGTGAAGATTTCATTCAAACAAATTCTCGATTCAAAACCGATTCTCGCAATATAAAATGTGGTAGAACAATGATAATATAACCTTTTCAAAACCAGTTTCAGGTCACAAAAGCCCCTCTTGGCTGCTGACGTATGACATATCCATACAGTGAGTAACTGCAAAGATAGTTTAAAATGTTTTTTTTTTTTAAGATGTATTCTTAAAAAAAGACTATTTGAAATAATTGTTTTGACTGAATTTTTTTCAGCACCCCAATTATTTATTACAGTAATTCTGGTACGCGGGCTCCATCTAGTAGTACACCAAAGATTTGATTCATTATTTCATGAATTATTTTATTTTCCTATATTCAAACACTCTGTTACTGTTATCGTGTGTAATGTTGCAGTGGCCCAATATATTAAATATACTTGCTAAATAAAACTTCTGCCTTGTTTTTAATGATTACTTAGGCCTACTTCACTACTGTATTTAATCTTGTTCATTACACTAGTACTTGGAGAGCCAAGTGTTTTCTGAGATTGAGAACCATCAATTTATTATGATTTTATACACAATACTGGTTCATACATTTTATAATGGTTACAAGCCATCATTATTATTATATTAATATTAGTACATCTCAGGGGGGTTAAGTTTCCCCCCTTCTTTATAAGCTAGGGACGCCTCTGTTTCTAACTTTAATCGGGGTCCTTGAACACAACACAGTTATAGGCAATGAGTTGCAAAAGTGAAACTTGAACATAACTTTCTCCTATGCTGCCACAGATGTATTATATGTTTACCTTTCTTCTATCACCTCATCATTGCACCTTGTAGTCTGCTATTAGTGCTACTCCTGATATACCAAAAGAGTTCTGGTGCAAAAATGTCGGTCGCTGCTAAGTTATGAACTGACGGTCGGTCTGGATTTGGACCGCACGACACTAGTTGCCTATCCCTGGTATGGACTATTGTTTCCACACAGAAGTCGTTGTCTCCACGTGATGGGCGTAGACAAGAATTCCAAACATTTCATCAAGAAGCTTTCAGTCCTCTCTAAACATCAACACACTTCTCATCCAAGACTTTTATAACTCAGGTGTTGAACCTCCTGACCAAAATCCAAACGTACAATCAATAGGTCACGTTTGATTATATGTTTATGTCGTGCATACGTTCTGTCATGGCTAAGCTACACAAAACGGGAGGAAAAGTAAATCCAGGATTTAGCCCGCTCCAAACAATGGGTCCCTTTGGCCATAATTCAGCGCGGCAATGTGCCGCAACCGAACGCGTGCTAGTGCACATTCCTGTCAGATTACTCTGCAAAAGGTTTAATTTGCCAGTTTAGATTGCGAGCCAGTCAGCCTGATAAGAGCTGTAAAGAATCCTCATGGAAGAATACACATAAGTTGACTCTAGGCGTGTAGCCGCAAACAATAACATAATTCAACACTGTGCTTTTCTTTCTTAATAATTTGTACTCCAAATAAAGTAATTCAACTATTTGTTATATTATTCCTTTTTATCTTATGATAAATAACCTTATTAGCTAAAATTGTTAAAAAAAATTAAATGTTCCCAATACCATTTCAACATTTATTCCCATAACAGTTGAACTTTATTTTGCTAATTCTTTATTACTTATTAGTCATCAAAATCTAACACTTATAACAAAAAGGAATTTTGAGGAATATGCAAAGAACAAAGTATGACAGTTTTCAGGAATGATCTGAGAGATCAAACTTGGGACTATGTATACCATGGGTGTCAAACTCTGGCCCGCGGGCCGCGTAATTTAATTTGGCCCTTGAGGCGATATCAAATTAACACTAGAGCTGGCCCGCCGATTATATACAGCGGGGGTGCTGCAGTAACAACTCATTCACCGCTAATTCTCATACTTGCCAACCTTCCCGGGAAACTCTCAAAGAGTTAGGGCTGCATGGGATTCTGGGTATTTGTTCTGTTGTGTTTATGTTGTGTTACGGTGCAGATGTTCTCCCGAAATGTGTTTGTCATTCTTGTTTGGTGTGGGTTCACAGTGTGGCGCATATTTCTAACAGTGTTAAAGTTATTTATATGGGCACCATCAGTGTAACCTGTATCGGTGTTGATCAAGTATGCGTTGCATTCACATGTGTGTGCTTACAGAAGCCGCACATATCTTGTGACTGGGCCGACACGTTGTTAGAATGGATGAAAAGCGGACGTGACGACAGCTCGTACAGGACGTTAAAGGCAGTGCCTTTAAGGCACGCCCCCAAGACTGTGGTCCAGGTGGACTACGAGATATAATGACTGATGAACACCTTCGTTCGATAATGAAGGTTGCCTCAGCTCAAAGCCTGAGCCCCGACATTAATGAACTAGCATCCAAGAAAAGATGCCAGGTATATGGCTTGGGCACATCAGATTACATCAGTGTGTTGCAAACTGAGCAGTTTAAAGTCCTGAATGGTTGGTTTATTCATTGTTATTTTATTTTCAAATTTATTAGCCTGTGGAAAGAGTTAATGTTGATATTTACCTCAGAAGGCTGCAAATAGAAAAGAGGCATTACATTTTTATTTAAATTTTATTTCATATGCCATTGATATTTTTTTATTATTATTATTTGAAACTCGATTTTGCATGTCACTATAAAGTTATATAAGCCTTGCTTGTTCAATATTCAATGCAAAACTTGTTTGGGTCCCTATTAAAAGGTTAATTTGTTCAACCTTGGCCCGCGGCTTTGTTCAGTTTTAAATTTTGGCCCACTCTGTATTTGAGTTTGACACCCCTGATGTATACAGTAAAAATGATGTAGATGATGCATATAGTAATTTTTTTTATACTTTCATGATGCTTAAAGGCCTACTGAAATGATTTTTTTTTATTTAAACGGGGATAGCAGATCCATTCTATGTGTCATACTTGATCATTTCGCGATATTGCCATATTTTTGCTGAAAGGATTTAGTATAGAACAACGACGATAAAGTTCGCAACTTTTGGTCTCTAATAAAAAAAAAGCCTTGCCCCTACCGGAAGTAGCGTGACGTAGTCAGTTGATCACCTCCTCATATTTTCCTATTGTTTTCAATGCAGTTAGAGCGATTCGGACCGAGAAAGCGACAATTACCCCATTAATTTGAGCGAGGATGAAAGATTTGTGGATGAGGAACATTAGAATGACGGACTAGAATGCAGTGCAAGACATATCTTTTTTCGCTCTGACCGTAACTTAGGTACAAGCTGGCTCATTGGATTCCACACTCTCTCCTTTTTCTATTGTGGATCACGGATTTGTATTTTAAACTACCTCGGATACTATATCCTCTTGAAAATGAGAGTCGAGAACGCGAAATGGACATTCACAGTGACTTTTATCTCCACGACAATACATCGACGAAACACTTTAGCTACGGAGCTAACGTGATAGCATCGTGCTTAACTGCATATAGAAACAAAATAAATAAATCCCTGACTGGAAGGATAGACAGAAGATCAACAATACTATTAAACCATGGACATGTAAATACACGGTTAATGCTTTCCAGCCTGGCGAAGGTTAACAATGCTGTTGCTAACGACGCCATTGAAGCTAACTTAGCTAGGGAGCTAACGTGATAGCATCGGGCTCAAATGCAGCTAGAAACAAAATACATAAACCCCTGACTGGAAGGATAGACAGAAAATCCACAATACCATTAAACCATGAACATTTAAATACACGGTTAATGCTTTCCAGCTTGGCGAAGCTTAAAAATGCTGTTGCTAACGACGCCATTGAAGCTAACTTAGCATAACGGGACCCCACAGAGCAATGATAAAAACATTAGCGCTCCACCTACGCAAGCCAGCCCTCATCTGCTCATCAACACCCGTGCTCACCTGCGTTCCAGAGATCGACGGAAGGACGAAGGACTTCACCACGATCATCCGTGCGGTCGGTGGCTAGCGTCGGCTAGCGTCGGCTAGCGTCGGCTAGCGTCGGCTAGCGTCGGCTAGCGTCGGCTAGCGTCGGCTAGCGTCGGCTAGCGCGTCTGCTATCCGAGTCAAAGTCTTCCTGGTTGTGTTGCTGCCGATCCCACCTACAACTTTCTTCTTTGAAGTCTTCATTGTTCATTAAACAAATTGCTAAAGATTCACCAACACAGATGTCCAGAATACTGTGGAATTATGAGATGAAAACAGAGCTATTTTGTATTGTATTCAATAGGGTACCGATACTTCTGTTTCACAGGGCTACGTCACGTGCATACGTCATCATCCAAAGGCGTTTTCAACCGGAAGTTTAGCGGAAAATTAAAAATTGCACTTTATAAGTTAACCCGGCCGTATTGGCATGTGTTGCAATGTTAAGATTTCATCATTGATCATTGATATATAAACTATCGTGGTCGGTAGTAGTGGGTTTCAGTAGGCCTTTAATGACAAACGTTGTCCATTGAAACAACGTAGTAAGAAGCCAAAGAAAAACAATCAACCATCGATGACGAAAAGACTGAAAAATGCTTCCAACAAGAAGAATACATTATATAGAACATGTATAACACAAAGATCCACCGAGGCAAAACAGAAGTACAAAACGCATAAGAACAAGCTAACTAGCATACCACGAACACCTAGGAAAGAATATTACAGTCCATTACTAGACTGGAACAAAAATAATATGAGAGCAAAATGAGGCATCCTAATTAGCATTAGGGCTGGGCGATATATCGATATACTCGATATATCGCAGGTTTGTCTCTGTGCGATATACACTACCGTTCAAAAGTTTGGAGTCACCCAAACAATTTTGTAGAATAGCCTTCATTTCTAAGAACAACAATAGACTGTCGAGTTTCAGATGAAAGTTCTCTTTTTCTGGCCATTTTGAGCGTTTAATTGAACCCACAAATGTGATGCTCCAGAAACTCAATCTGCTCAAAGGAAGGTCAGTTTTGTAGCTTCTGTAACGAGCTAAAGTGTTTTCAGATGTGTGAACATGATTGCACAAGGGTTTTCTAATCATCAATTAGCCTTCTGAGCCAATGAGCAAACACATTGTACCATTAGAACACTGGAGTGATAGTTGCTGGAAATGGGCCTCTATGCACCTATGTAGATATTGCACCAAAAACCAGACATTTGCAGCTAGAATAGTCATTTACCACATTAGCAATGTATAGAGTGTATTTCTTTAAAGTTAAGACTAGTTTAAAGTTATCTTCATTGAAAAGTACAGTGCTTTTCCTTCAAAAATAAGGACATTTCAATGTGACCCCAAACTTTTGAACGGTAGTGTAGAAAATGACTATATCGTGATATTCGAGTATACGTTCTCACGCAGTTGCTTTTAGCTGCGGGGCATTAAACTGCATGCGTTTCTCACTCTTTCCTGTCTCTCCTTCTCACAGAGACTAAAACAAGCGCACCTTCTTACACACGTCACATACTGTCACGCGAGCAATGTCACACGCTCCCGTGGAGCAGACAAGTAGCAACATGGTAACGTTAGCTGTGATGCTAACAGCTAACGGTGTGGTTTGAGTGGTAATACGAGAGAAAGAAGGTGCGAATCTGGTAACAAATGGAAGAATAATTAATTCCCGTTCGGTGCCACACCAACTAAATGCCGAAGCAACTATTTCCCCATCAACACCGTAGGACATATACTATTTGATATGCAGCTCATTTTTATGTGACACTTATTGAAATATCTTGTGTGTCATCATGCACAAAAGTGCACTTATAGCTTGTTTTAAAATGTCTCTGACAATCTTGCACTTTCTGTTTTGGAAATGACTTGAATGTTTGTGCCACTGCTTTATAAATGTTTGATAAATACAGTTTTGCTAAATTGACTGAGTTGTGATTTCCCTCTCTGCATGAAAGTTTAAAATGAGCATATACTAATGCAGTATGAACAAGAATGTTTTAATGTAGACACATAGAATCATCATACTGCTGTGATTATATGTATCAAGTGTTCATTCAAGGCTAAGGCAAAATATCGAGATATATATCGTGTATCGTGATATGGCCTAAAAATATCGAGATATTAAAAAAAGGCCATAGCCCTAATTAGCATTATTAAAAACGGTGCTACAAAGGAATATCCTAAATACTTCTCATATGGAAATGGAAAAAATGACAATATGAACGAAGTAGTTGAAAGCTTCAATAAGTACTTTGTGAACTTTGGACCAAATCAGGAGGAAAATATTCCAGATTCCGAGTGAGTTGAGGACTTGAATGACACTAAACTGTACACTGTATGTCATCAGATACTCTGGTATCAGCCTATACCTTTTTGGTCAGGAAATGTAAACCGATACTTTATTTATCTGCTATGCACTTGAAGTGTACTGTTTACATGAACTGATGACCAAATAAAAAATAAATAAATAAATCAAATAAATAAAAAAGCCAGAAATCCCAACTTGATGTTCTTCGAGGGTGTGACAAAAGAGGAAATAACAGTAACAGTAACAGTAACAGTATATACAATTGTAACAGAATTGATATGGAAACAATAAAAAAGGTTTTTGAAGAGATTTCAGAACCTTTAACATATATCAGCAACCTATCATTTCAAACAGGCAAATTCCCAGATAAAATTAAAATAGCAAAAGTCGTACCGATTTATAAGACTGGAGACAAACACCAGTTTACAAACTACAGCCCATTTTCTCTACTTCCACAATTTTCTAAAATTATTGAAAAACTTTTTAACAACAGATTTGACAAACTCATATATAAAAATGAAACACTCACAGAGAACCATACAGAGCCAACATCTCAACATCAATGGCTTTAATCGAAATAACGGAAGAGATCATCACCAATGCAATAGATAGCAAAAAATGTGCTGCTGCATGCTTAGTAAATACATTAGAAAGGTATGGAATCAGAATGTTGGTCTTGAACTGGGTTAGAAGCTACTTAACCAACAGGAAGCAATAACTGAAGATAGGAGAACAAATGTCTACAGAGCTGAAAATATTTTGTGGCGTACCTCAAGGATTAATTCTGGAACCAAAATTGTTCAATATCTATATAAACGACATTTGTAAAGTTACAAAGGACTTAAAGTTAGTATTATTTGCAGATGACACAACTGTGTTTTGTTCAGGAGGTAACACACATAAGCCAATACAAATAATAACAGAAGACATGAACAAATTAAAAAGATGGTTTGACAAAAACATCCCAGTAAAACTAAAATAATGCTATTCGGTAACAGTAGAAGAGAAAGTCAAACACAAATACAAATAACCGGAGTAGACATTGAAAGGGTAAAAGTAAACACATTTTTGGGTGTAATAATAAATGATCAAGTTAACTGGAAACCTAATGTAAAAAAATATGCAACATAAAGTAACAAGAAAGACGCCAATAATGAACAAAGCAAAATATAAAGGGACAAGGGGTAGAAAATGGATGGATGGATGTTCTGCACCAAAAATCACTCCATTTTCTCTACTGCTCACTAGTGTTACCATATCTGAGTTATAGTGTAGAAATATGGGAAAACAACTACAAATGTGCGCTTCATTCACTAACGGTGAAGATCAATTAGAATAATACATAATGTTGGATATAGAGAACATACAAACCCTTCATTTATTAAATTAAAAATATTGAAATTCAAAGACTTGGTGCGTTTGCAAACATGATGTACAAAGCAAATTATAACCTGCTACTTTGTCAATCAGTTACTTTTACTTGAGATTTTAAGATGTGCATGAGTATGCTTTCTGTAACTATAATGCTAGGTTCACACCTACGGCGCTTTGATGGCGCTTTAAAGCGGCATGCAAAGCGGCGTTAAAGCGTAACAAAGCGTGATTAAAGTGTGAGGGTCGTAATGGATCGTGGGAAAGCTTGTAGTGAAGCGGGACATGCGGCAAGATCGGCAAAAAAATTTTAAACGGTTTAAAAAAATTTGGCGCTCTGTCAAGAATGGAATAAAGCCCCAAGAGCGTATCAAAGCGTGACAAAGCGTGACAAAGCTCAGCAAAGCTTGACTCAAAGCGTAGGAAAGCTTAACAGATCTTGGTTCAAAGCGCGGACCCCAGTCGCCACCGCATGCCACCAGACGACCCTCACGCTTTAACGCCGCTTTGCATGCCGCCTTAAAGCGCCGTCAAAGCGCCGTTGGTGTGAACCTAGCATTACAAACGTTCGTAGCACCTCTTCCAAATGACGGCGCTTTGCTCGCCGCTTTAAAGCGCGGCAAGCGCCGTTGGTGTGAACCAGGCATGACTGTACCTTTGAGTTTGTCTACAGCAGTGGTTCTTAACCTTGTTGGAGGTACCGAACCCCACAGGTTTCATATGCGCATTCACCGAACCCTTCTTAAGTGAAAAATAAAATGTTTTTTTTTTCAAATTCAAGACAAAGTTATGTTTTTTTACTGGTGCACAAAACGAACCGTGCATCAACATCACCTTGTTCAAAGAACAAAACCAACACAGTGCATGAACTCACAACAAATTATACACATGCAAATCAGTCTGACTTCTGCTGTTGACGTATCCAAAAAGTTTTTATTTACACGATGAGTCGGGTGTGTCTTGATCTCCGCGACGGAGGCTCCGTCGAACCCCTGAGGCCGACTCACCGAACCCAGGTTAAGAACCACTGGTCTACAGTAAGGGTACTGTCAGTTTTGAAAATATGTATATGTACTTAAGTATGTGATATAGTATTGTACTTGGCAACGCTGATTGGTTGTACTTGTACTTGAGTAAAGTTAGGAATCCCTTTAAATGCCTACTGAAAGCCACTACTACCGACCACGCAGTCTGATAGTTTATATATCAATGATGAAATCTTAACATTGCAACACATGCCAATACGGCCGGTAAAGTGCAATTTTAAATTTCCCGCAAAATATTCTGCTGAAAACGTCTCGGTATGATGACGTTTGCGCGTGACGTCACGAGTGTGCGGACACATTGGGACACCATTGTGGCCAGCTATTAAGTCGTCTGTTTTCATCGCAAAATTCCACAGTATTCTGGACATCTGTGTTGGTGAATCTTTTGCAATTTGTTTAATGAACAATGAAGACAGCAAAGAAGAAAGCTGTAGGTGGGATCGGTGTATTAGCGGCTGACTACAGCAACACAACCAGGAGGACTTTGAGTTGGATAGAAGACGTGCTACCGTGAGTACGCAGCTTTGGCTTCCAAACATTTGATCGCTTGCCCGTACTCGCGTGCCGCTATGTGCATGTCACATACGTAACTTTGGGGAAATATATGTGCTGTATGAACTTTACGGAGGTGAACGGTACTTTGGGCTGTGGGATTGAGTGTGTTGTGCGGGTTTTTGAGTTGTATTGGTGGGTTATATGGACGGGAGGGGGGAGGTGTTTGTTATGCGGGATTAATTTGTGGCATATTGAATATAAGCCTGGTTGTGTTGTGGCTAATAGAGTATATATATGTCTTGTGTTTATTTACTGTTTAAGTCATTCCCAGCTGAATATCAGGTCCCACCCGCCTCTCACAGCATCTTCCCTATCTGAATCGCTTCCACTGCCCTCTAATCCTTCACTCTCACTTTCCTCATCCACGAATCTTTCATCCTCGCTCAAATTAATGGGGTAATCGTCGCTTTCTCCGTCCGAATCGCTCTCGCTGCTGGTGGCCATGATTGTAAACAATGTGCAGATTTGAGGAGCTCCACAACCTGTGACGTTACGCTACTTCCAGTACAGGTAAGGCTTTTTTTATCAGCGACCAAAAGTTGCTAACTTTATTGTCGATGTTCTCTACTAAATCCTTTCAGCAAAAATATGGCAATATCGTGAAATGATCAAGTATGACACATAGAATGGACCTGCTATCCCCGTTTAAATAAGAAAATTTCATTTCAGTAGGCCTTTAAATGACTGCAACTTAGAAATTTGTATCAAGTTCTCTTTATTTTGTGGGAGTGTTTTTTTTAGGGATGTCCGTTAATGGCTTTTTGCCGATATCCGATATTCCGATATTGTCCAACTCTTAATTACCGATACCGATATCAACCGACACCGATATATACAGTCGTGGAATTAACACATTGTTATGCCTAATTTGGACAATCAGGTATGGTAAAGGTAAGGTACTTTTTTTTTTAAATTAATAAAATAAGAAAAATAAATTTAAAATATTTTCTTGAATAAAAAAGAAAGTAAAACAATACAAAAACAGTTACATAGAAACTAGTAATTAATGAAAATTAGTCAAATGAACTGTTAAAGGTTAGTACTATTAGTGGACTAGCAGCACGCACAATCATGTGTGCTTACGGACTGTATCCCTTGCAGACTGTATTGATATATATTGATATATAATGTAGGAACCAGAATATTAACAACAGAAAGAAGCAATCCTTTTGTGTGAATAAGTGTGAATGTGTGTAAATGGGGGAGGGAGGTTTTTTGGGGTTGGTGCACTAATTGTAAGTGTATCTTGTGTTTTTTATGTTGATTTAATAAAAAATAAAAAATAAAATAAACGATACCGATAATACAAAAAAACGATACCGATAATTTCCGATATTATACATTTTTAAAGCATTTATCTACATCTCTAGTTTTTTTTATTCACAAACGTCTTCAAAGTAAACATTGACCTACTGGAAGAATTATGTAAAACAGTTTCGCAAATTATTAATCAGAAAGTCCCTGTATGGACCCTGATTGTGATCTATTTTTGTATTGGATTGACTATCGTATCAGACTGACTTATTTTTTAGGTGGTTCCATAAAATAAAACATATATAACTTTAGCTAAGCAACTTTACTTTTGCTTAAATAAAAAAAATGGAGTTGTCTTTCCAGTTTCCACCTCTGAATGCAAGCAGGCGAATAAAACGACCTTCTACTTACCGGGAAATCAGATGACTCTAACAAACGTTATCGTACCACACGCTTTCCGAAATGATACTACGTTAAATTGTGGTCATAAACGTGTTTACGGCTGCTCTAAATGACAGTAAGATTATAAAATGGGGAGGTGATACTTTTATAGGCGTTTTATCAACACGGAAGGGAAAACAGAAAATGGCGCATGCGCAGTGCCGGGCGCTCCAGAGGCAGAGCGACTCCGCGATGACGTCACCCATTCAACCGAGGCGAAACAAGCCTAGACACATTACTGCAACTGACAGCTTTGGTCAGGAGGACAACAGCGGTACTTTGTCACTGCGGCGCCCGAGTGGTGGCGACGATGACTCTGGAGGACGATCTCACGTCCGCGGCCGCTAAGGGGAACACGGCCGAGGTGGAGCGGCTCCTGCGGGCAGGGGCGGACGTCAACGCGGCCAACCGGCTGGGACACACCGCGCTGCAGGTCAGAGCCTCCGCGTTTCTTATCCCCATCTTCCTCGTCGTCATATCATAATAAACCGTGATGGTCTTATTAAAAAAATAAAAAATAAAAAAATAAAAACATCTTACTAAATTATTCTCTTAAACATGTAGATTTTTAATTTGGACCAAAAAAAAAAAAAAAAAAGCCTGACCGGACTCCATTAAAAAAACCCGTAACTTTTCAGGAGCCTGAACAAGGCTGGGTGAGTTGGACGAAGATATAATATCATCCACAAATACATGTAAGGGCCTTCAAAAGTATGTTTTCCAATGCCGGTTACTTCGAAAGTGGGTTGTTTACATATGGGATTATTATAAGATCACCACCATTAAATAACCTATCATAGGGGTTAAAAAAGGGAAAATTAATAAATTACACTAGGAAGTTCTCAATAGACGAAAGCCAAGCTAAAAAGTAGGCTATAAATCTTGCTTTTCATGTCAAATTACATCTGGAAATTGAAATGTCTTGGTAAAATAGTTTTATATGTGTCGTTTCTTGCTTCCAGACAAGTTTAGGTGTATTAGATGAACATCTAATTCAAGAATGTCCTCAAAAAAGATTATTTAATGGGCAAGATGTGGAATACTTCGTTGTTCCTGTTTTTCTTTACTTTTTGACTGTTTATATCGACTTGTTGTAATATGGGTTCATTTTTAAATCAACCCATCATAGGGGTTAAAAAAGGAAACTTAATAAATTACACAATAAGAAGTTCTCAATAAACGAATATTTTAAGGCCAAGCTATAAAAAAAAAGTAGGCTATAAATATTATGTATTTCTTGCTTTTCGTGTCAAATTACATCTGGAAATTGAAATGTCATGGTAAAATAGTTTGATATCTGTCGTTTCTTGCTTTCAGACAAGTTTAGATGAACATATAATTAATGACACTACAGTAATTCCTCAAAAAAAGACTATGGGCAAGATGTGGAAGACTTCGTTGTTCCTGTTTTTCTTTACTTTTTGACTAATATGTTTAACTCAAGTTGGACTTGGGGGGACAGTCATGGTTGAACAGTTCTATGTGCACAAAGTTTCTTATTTTTAGTATGTAATATATACGGCAGGTGACCGTTTTTAGAAATGAGACAATATAACATTCTCAATAGAAGACTGTAATGTGCAAGTAAAAAAAAAAGTTGTTCCTTTTTTCTTTTTTTGGGGGGGCCAAATATGCTTTAAGCTCATACTGGACTTGGGAATTAAAATAAAAATTGTAACAGTTTTATGTGCACCTAGTTTCTTATTTTTTAGTATGAAATATATACTGCATGTGACAATTTACAAATTAAACAATATAAAACTCTCTTTAGAAGACTGTAATGTGCAAGTAAAAAAATAAAATAAAGTTGTTCCTTTTTTCTTTTTCTTTTTTTCAAATATGCTTTTAGCTCAAACTGGACTTGGGAATTAAAATAATAATTCTAACAGTTTCATGTGCACATAGTTTCTTATTTTTAGTATGAAATCTATACTGCATGTGACAATATACAAATTAGATAAAACTCTCATTAGAAGACTTTAATGTGCAAGTAAAAAAATACAATAAAGTTGTTCCTTTTTTCTTTTCAAATATGCTTTTAGCTCAAACTGGACTTGGGATGTAAAATAATCATTGTAACAGTTTCAATCAATCATCAATCAATCAATGTTTACTTATATAGCCCTAAATCACGAGTGTCTCAAAGGGCTGCACAAGCCACAACACTTCCTCGGCTCAGATCCCACATCAGGGCAAGGAAAAACTCAACCCAATGGGATGACAATGACAAACCTTGGAGGGGACCGGTGCAATGGACGTCGAGTGGATCTACTATTGTGAGAGTCCAGTCCATAGTGGATCTAACATAATAGTGAGAGTCCAGTCCATAGTGGATCTAACATAATAGTGAGAGTCCAGTCCATAGTGGATCCAACATAATAGTGAGAGTCCAGTCCATAGTGGATCTAACATAATAGTGAGAGTCCAGTCCATAGTGGATCTAACATAATAGTGAGAGTCCAGTCCATAGTGGATCTAACATAATAGTGAGAGTCCAGTCCATAGTGGGGCCAGCAGGAGATCATCTTGAGTGGAAGCACAGATGAGTGGTCCACCCTGGGTCTCGACTTTGGACAGCTAGCGGCATCATCTGTGGTCAAGTGCACTTAGTTTCTTATTTTTAGTATGTAATATATACTGCAGGTAACAGAATAGAAGACTGAAGATGCTGGGGCACACAACTGAAGATGTGTCTCAATGGTGGAAAAGCCTCCCAGCAGTGTCACCTAGCCTCATTAGGTATGCGGTCAGGTGCAAGCCTGGCTCAGGGAGGAGGACGCCCCTGCCATGCAGAGTCCCCAGGGATTGTACCAACTAGTCCTTTCAACAAATTCATGTGCAAGTAAAAAATTAAAAAATAAAGTTGTTCCTTTTTATTTTCCAAATATGCTTTTAGCTCACACTGGACTTGGGATTTAAAATAATCATTGTAACAGTTTTAAGCGCCCTTAGTTTCTTATTTTTAGTATGTAATATATACTGCAGGTAACAGTTTACGCATTAGACAATATACAATTCTCAATAAAAGACTGTAATGTGCAAGTAAAAAAATAAAAATAAAGTTGTTCCTTTTTATTTTCCAAATATGCTTTTAGCTCACACTGGACTTGGGATTTAAAATAATCATTGTAACAGTTTTAAGTGCACTTAGTTTCTTATTTTTAGTATGTAATATACACTGCAGATGACAGTTTACAAATTAAACTCTCATTAGAAGACTGTAATGTGCAAGTAAAAAAATTTAATAAAGTTGTTGCTATTTTCAAAAAAGGCTTTTAGCTCAAACTGGACTATATTAACTGGACCGAAGGTGACAGTTAAAAAATTAAAAACATATTGGATAGAACCTTTTCACTTACCTCAACTCTTTTTTCTTCTTCTTTTTTTATTTTATTCAGTGACACTTCCCTGTTTGTTTTCCTGTTAGTCAGTTCTATGAATCTCTATCAGCTTGTGGTAAAGAAGAAGGCAGTACTTTGCTACCCACTGTGACTGAAGTGGAGGACGGGGGATGGGAGGGGGTGTTATTATTTTACTTTTATTACTTGTAAAAAAAAAAGAAAAAGTGTAATTCTTTTTTTTTAATTTTTTTTTGGGAGGGGGGGGGGGCAAAAAAAGTGTCTGTTTTCTGAGTACCTGTATTATGACTTCCCTATCAAATGAATAAATACATATTATAATTTAAAAAAAAGAAAGACTCTTTAAAGGGAACGTTTTAAAAATGACACTAAGTCGGTGACATTTTTGTGGGGCAAATATCGTGATTTTACCACAAATCGGACTTAAGAATTAAAAAATGGCCTTTGTAAAAGTGATACATGTGCACGACATTTCTTGTTTTTTATGCAAGTGATACATGTGTTTATTTTATACAAATACGGTGCTTTTTAACTCAATTTGTCACTGCAAAACCATTTTATAGATGTCTCGTTTTGAGTTGTCAGACATGTTTACCGGTAGGTGTATAACATGAACAGTTAATAAATTGCACTCTTTAGTATTTTTTTTATTTTATTTTATTTCAATATATGTTTTTTTAATGGACAATAAAAAATAAATAATTGGTTTCTATTTTTTTCTTTACTTTTTGACAAATTTGACACATTTTGGACAGATTTGGGAATAAAAATGGTAATTGTAAAAGTTGTATGTGCACGTTGTTCCTTGTTTTAGTAGATTGGTTTATATTGGATGGACTGGAGGTGACAGTTTATTAATAAAACAATAGTCATTTCTGACTCTTCATTGATAAACCTGATTATTATTGTGCTTTTAACCTCAAATTCGACCCGGGGAATAATATCATCATATGTGTGGTTTATTAAATTTATTTATTACTGCATGACAAGGTGAAATACCACCTACTGTACCTACATTTGTCTGAAAATAAAGTAAATATACAATATTGCCCTTTGGAAAAATCGTTTTTTTTGTTTGTTTAAGTAACGAATAAAATTTAAAAAATAAATAAAATAAAATAATTTTGCATGAAAACATGTATTGATATAATAGATGGGATTACTTTCAAAAAAGCTTGACAGTTGTGGCCTTAACAGCTCTTTCTCCCCACCCACGGTTGAAAGGCGATGATGATGGGCAGCACTCCCGTGGCGCGGCTCCTCCTGGACCGCGATGCGGACCCCAACGTGGCGGACCCACGCACCGGGACCACGCCGCTGCACGACGCGGCCCGGACGGGCTTCGTGGACACGGCGAGGCTGCTGGTCAGCTTCGGCGCGGACCCGCAGGCCACGGACCGCTGGAACTGTCGGCCCGTGGACGTGGCCCGGACACACGGACACGCCGACCTCCTGGCTTTCCTGGAGACTCTGTGAAGAGGAGGACTGTCCCCTTTTTACCTATTTTCTTTATTTATTAACGAATATTTTAATTGGACGTTGCAAGGAAATTAAGTTTGGCGCAAAGCTCGGGTGGGCCGTGGGGAAAATGATCCTGTTTTACTGGATCCATATTACTACACATCTCCTTTTAATACAATTCTACAAATACGATATTAATGCACTTTATCAGAATGCCAAAGGCATGTTTACTTTAAACATTTTACTGACCTGCCCTGGATGTGACGTCACGTATATCATTAAAATACACTTTAAAAACAACTATACAAACAACCTTCTTTTTTTCTTTTTTTTTTTTTTTAGCAGTAAAAAAATATGACGTTCAATATAGTAGGGTATACGTGAAGATGGTGCAGTATAGACAATCAAAAGTCAAAGGAATAAGCACTTTTTTTCTTAAAAACAGATTAAATTGAATACATTAGATCAGGTGTCCAAGCTATTTCTACTTTTTAAAAAAATAATCTATGAATGCGGTCGCTATTTTGATGTTTTTCATTTTCAAAACCAAGGCAATGTAAAAAAAAATTAAACAGCCTGCAAGTCAGTTTTGATATGATGACACCATTTTCTCAATACAAAGCAATGTGCGCTTTTATTCAACTTTTTATGTTTTTTTTTTTAAGTAATACTATTTGTAGAATGCGTTGCGGGGTCGATAAATAATGTGCGCCTCTGGTCACACTCCATTAGATTACTGTGCTCAAGTTATTTGATTTTAAGAGTTAGTTTCAAAATAAGAGACGTTTTACAATATGCAAACTGGTTTTGATGAAATGTTGAATTTTGGGTGAGCAAAAGCCATCAAATTGATTAAAAAATATGTTCTTGAAATAATTCCCAAGTTTGACCTTTTAAATAGAACTATCCCAAAATACTGCATGTTTTTATGTATTGATCTGCACCTGCTATTTTATAATGTGTTTATTAAAACCTTCCTTATCTTGATTTTTTTTTTCCAACCTATTTTTTCCATCTTCCTTTATCGCTCAAAGCGTTGTCAATCAGTATATTTACAAGGAATAAAAGTGTATTTCAACCTGTTGCAACATTCAACTTTAATGTCTCTTGCCAGCATGCTGATGTGTTCATACACTTGAAACAATATTAGGCCATGGATGAAGTGAATAATAGATAGAGTACATGTCCAACTGTTGAGGAGATCAAGTTAGTGTCATACGGAAATATGAAAACAAATGACATTGAAAGTATATAAGTAAATAGTAAACGCAAAAATAGAAATTACTGTACATTTGTCATGTCATTTGTAATTCAAACTGTAGATCAATATACCGATACTATAAAGATTATTCAACTTTTGGGATTTTTTTTTTTTTTTTTTAGGATGAACACTAAAATTCCCTTTTACTACACTTTCACTTAGTTTGACATTCTCTAAACTTTTTGAATGCAGACATTTCTGTTCCCTATAGGAGCTGAACGACCAAATTCAACAGGCTTTAATAAATATTTTTTTTTTAAATCACAGAAAGGCTTACTATATATATCAGGCTTGTGCAAAATTCTGAATGGGGAATTTTAATCATTTGACGAGTTGGACATTAAAGGGAATTTGATTCACCCCACAGGATGTTGAATTGGAAATACAGGACGTGAAATTAAATGCATTGCATTTCTAGAAATTCTATATATTCATCCATCCATCCATTTTCTACCGCTTGCCCCTCTTGGGGTGCTGGAGCCTATATGCAAAATATAATTTGTCACGTTTGATTAATTAGGTTTTGTCTTAAAAAAATACTTTATAGACACTCAAAATAAACAGAAATTCCCTCCATTTTGAATATTATACATATTATTTTTCCAACGTTTTCCATAGTTTGAAAGTTATAATACATCAAATTTTATAGAAGATGTTTTTGGATGAAAAGCATTTGCTAAAATAATAATATTTCTATTAAATATATCAAACAGTCATGTATTGAATATACTGTAAAGCACAATTTTAAAATACACCAAAGTTACAGCGTAGGATTTCCAATTCCTCTAAGGCGAATTTGGATTGCAATCCTACTTCCTTTTTGCAACTTCAAATCAAACTTAAAGAGTTGAATTGGAAAGTGTCAGTTGCGATAGTTGGCATGGCTCCAACACAGCAGGTGACGTGCAAATGGCACGCAGTGGCATGCGAAATGTGAAGGAGGGGCACCTCTCCCGACACGCAAGAACAAGGGCGTAGGTAGGGCCCCGCAATCCGTGAATAATAGGCGCAAGTAAAATGTCAATTATGAACAACAGGGCGCCTCACATTCAATTTGACAGCAAACGTATTCCTAGCCCTTTCCTGCTCCATTACTGATTATACAGGTATAGCGGGAAATTTCCACAAGTATTTGCATTGTTGCATGTTGGTGCTGAGCTGGTAAACATCACACTAGGATCAAATCTACAGTGGCCTAGTGGTTAGGCTACCCTGAGATC
Source organism: Entelurus aequoreus (assembly GCF_033978785.1). NCBI lineage: Eukaryota > Metazoa > Chordata > Actinopteri > Syngnathiformes > Syngnathidae > Entelurus > Entelurus aequoreus. The sequence continues at coordinate 27,503,288 of NC_084748.1, forward strand.
GGTAGGATGTGAGTTCAAACCCCGGCCGAGTCATACCAAGGACTATAAACATTACCTCCCTGCTTGACACTCAGCATCAAGCGTTGGAATTGGGGGTTAAATCACCAAAATGATTCCCGGGCGCAGCCACCTCTGCTGCCCTCACCTCCCAGGGGGTGATCAAGGGTGATGGGTCAAATGCAGAGAATAATTTCGCCACACCTAGTGTGTGTGTGTGACATTCATTGGCACTTTAACTTAAATCCCAGACTGTTATGTGTCAGGAAGATGTACAAATGTATGTTTTAATTTGTTTTTTAAAAAATATATTTTTAATAATATTAAAATATATATATATATATATTTATTTATTTTTTTGGCATGGACATGTTTTTTTTATTATTGAACAATTTCTTCCCCACACATTTGTTTCAGTCACCCCTTCTAAAATTTTGCAGGCTTTTTTTTGTGGTTCTTGCGGCCTAAAACACCTGAATTTGTGGCATCTTTTTCAGAAAGTTGCAGTAAAAGTTGCACTGTTTTTAAGCTTTCTTTTCAATAACTTTGAATCAACCTGTGATTTTATGGATTTTCTTTTGTCATTGTTTTAAGTGTTCTTTGTAACGACAACCTCAAAAAACCCCGGATGGTAACTAAAATCGAAAACTAATACTGCATTGATGTTTTACTCGTTTTATACCAGACTTAAAAGTAGACACCGGGTGGCAGTAAAAAGCACATACTCGGAGATATGATCAAATTGCAATACTGTTTAAATTAATTATAACAAATGATAGTGATAAATATTTATAACTACTTAAAGAAACACCACCAAAGGCTTCCTTATTGGCCGCTGTCTTCCACCAGGTGCACACATTCTCTGTGTATATTTTACACTTTGTCATTTTTGTTGGTAAATGGAATACGATGAGAGATTATCATCACACTTCGGCATCTCTCACATGTACATTTTGCCTTTTTGCCAGGTCAGCATTGTAAATAAAAATCAGTTCTTACCCTGGATGAATAAATGTTACATAAATATATAAACACACGTAAACTAGGACGTCAGGACGGCGGTCTGTTGCTAAATGTTATATATACTACATTACCCAGAAGACTTAGCGCTGTAGACGGGAACCGGAAGTTTCTCTGAGCTACGCGGGAGGGCGACTGGTTTGTGGTTTGAGAAATAAAAATGTGATGTATTGTTAAAACGTGGCTGTTTCTGCTTCGCCTGCGCAATAAACATACGTTTTAATTTATACAGTTGACGTGTGCGTCAGAGACATATTCGAAGGACGCTGCTTGGCCAAAATGTGCGGGTAAATTGCGAGACATAAGTCGCGGGAATTGGTTCATGGAGGGACTTTTCAGTGCATTAATTGACTTCAAGTTTGATTTAAAAAAAAAAAAAAGTATTTAACATTTTGTGAGGAGGGGCGGGCAAAATAAAATTCTGCTCAGGGCCCCAATTTAGCCAGGGTGACGCGCCCAATATATAGCAGAAACAACTAGCAAAAAGAAGGAGCCCTCCATACCCGACCGGTTTTTTGTGCCTTTAAAAAAGAATTACAACTATACGTTAAAACACTCTCTACTTCTAACAACATAAAAGCTGTGAAAACGATGATGCTGTGTTCCAAATTTTAATTATTTACTGTACTTGTGTGAGCCTATGGCTTTGCGCTTTGTTATATATATGTATATATGGGTATGTATATGTTGCGTTCTATTTTAGTTACTTTATTGAGTTTACAACCCCGTGGCGCTGTTTTGTACTATTTTTGTACTTATTTTGATTATTTTTATTTCTCAATTGTTTGTAAATGTTCCAATTTATAAATAAAGGTTTATAACATAAAACAAATTAAAAAAGCAAAGAAGGAGCCCACCTTGTGCAGGCAAATTAACCCTCTAATTAACAAATATGGCACAGGTGTGGAGCATCAGTGCTCAAACGCCAGAAAAAGTGGAACAAAAGAAGATTTAAAAAAAACTAGAAGAGGCAATTTCTGAAGGAATTGCGTGTGAATGGGAACTTCCTGGAAATTTGGGAATTTTGGGAAAAGCGGGATTTAAAAAAAAAAAAAAAGATTAGGCGCATTAATGTCCTAAATGAGCTGAATTTGTTGGATTTTTTTTTTTAAATCGGGCAAGAAATGTTGAAGTAGTAAATGGTATTAGGGAATTTTCTTTAACTTGGAAAAAGGGTAGTTTGAATTTCCAGAATGGTGCAATGTGTTAAAGGTAGAATGGTTTGAACGGATTGAAGAATGTAGGAATTGTGGAAGTTTGAAGAATGGCCAATTCATTTTGAATGGGGAAGATGTAAAATGTGGTAAAAAAAATTTTGAATTGTTGTAGAGCACACAATTCCTGAACAGGCTGAATATTTTGAAGTTGGAACGGTTTGAATCAGATGAAAAATGTGGAAGTTGTGGAACTTTGAAGAATGTCCCATTGATTTCAATGGGAATTTCGGGAAAAGCGGGAATTTTTTTGTAAAATGGTAAAAAACTTGAATGGTCTGAATGAGTTGAAATGGTTGGTGTTGGAATGTGTCCAATCGGCGGAGAAATGTTAAAGTAGTAACATGTTGAAATGACAAAATGTATTACGGAATTCCTGGAATTTCGGGAAAACCGGGAATTTTTCCAGTTCAAAAAACAACTTTGTTTTTTTGTCCTGATTAAGAGGAATTATTTGACGGTGGAACAGTTGAAATGCGTTAAAATGTGGAAGGAGTAGTCGCCAGAAAAAAGGGTGGAAATAGGGCTTTGGAAAACCAGGAATTCTGGAAAATCCTAGAATTTTCTTGAACTTGGAAAAAGGGTAGTTTGAATCTCCAGAATGGTGGAATATGTTGAAGGTGGAATAGTTTGAATTGGTTGAAAAATGTGGAAATGGTGGAAGTTTGAAAAATGGCCAATTCATTTTGAATGGGAAAAATGTCCCGGAAAACCTGGAATTCTGGGAAATCTGGAAATTTGGGGAATTTGTCAAGGCAAAGCCCGCGATTCTTGAATAGGCTGAACAGTTTGAAGTTGGAACGGTTTGAATCGGGTGAAAATGTGGAAAGTAGAATGCGCCAAAATCTGGAGAAGAAGAATAATTGTAAATAGATTAATTTTGGTGTAGAAAACCATTATGTGTGAATGCTTTAGAGCTTTCACACAATTAAATAAAATCATAACATGATGGATCAAGATATGAGATTTTGCACTAGCCTGATATACATACTTTTGTGTGACACTTCCAGTAACATCTGTTGCAACTTCCCTTTATGAGAACATCCTGTTTGCAGCCACGCAATGGAGAGGTACACTTCATCAATTGTTCAAATCTTACTTTTATAATGTCGAAAATAGGGAACAGCACGATGAAGAGGAATTTACATACAGTACATCACACATGCATCACACGCCTTGGTGAATATTTGCTGTTCACTTCCTTGTTGAACAGCAAGTTGTGCAAAAAGTGTGCATTCAGAAGTTTAGAGCATGTCAAATACGGTCAGAAGAAAGGTTATAATGATGCATTTAGGCTACGTTCACACTGCAGGGTCGGATGTCCAATTCAGGTTTTTTTTTCACAAATCCAATCTTTTTACCCAGCAAGTACAAGATATTAAAACCGTGTTGAGAACTTGTTGAATTAGGTCCTGACATTGAGTAACTTCAACATAATGTTGGAACAACATGCTTTCTAAGGCATTTGATCAATGTTGGGTTCTGACGTTGATTTGACCATAGAATTTTGGTCATTTTCCAACCAATATTCTACAACAAAAATACAACAGAGGAAACAACATGCTTTTTGACGTTTATTCAATGTGAGGTTGTAATGTTGATTTGACCACTGAAATGTGGTCCTTTCCCAACCAACAACGTGGATCCAACGTTAGACACAGACAATTTACAAATACAACTATTTTGCAATGTTGTTTAGAAGTCAGTTTTAAAGGACGTTATATCAATGTCTTTTGCTTACATGGGCAGTGGCTTTTCACATTACCAAAAAAAAAAAGCCATCTCAAATGTGAATGTAATCTGACCCGCATGCGGACATGACGTCTCAGGCACTGCAGTGTTTACGGAAGTAAACATGGCTTCAGTTCTAGTCGGTCTCAGTACTGGCGCAAAAATCTAAGTCAACATTTTCTGAACCAAATTATTGTTCGTAGAAGATTAAGAAGAAAGAGGACAAGTATTTTGGCTCTGGCAGTTTTACGGGATAATTTGCTGCGACGTCTGCTTGAAGAGCGTTTCTGTGGGCGAGCAGTTGGAGAAAGGATTGGTGGAACTTTAACACGAGTTCCTAAAACACTTTATTTTCACCTGTTTTCTGCGCCGTTGTAAACTATTTGTAACCGTCTATTTTGGCAACTAATTATCACACTTATCTCTTTTGGTGTGATGAATGCGATCTGAGCGCAGGAGCGTTCACATTGAAGACACGTCGCATGTATATCGGATTTATATCCACATACGAAAGAGGCCTTGGTCGGTTATGAAAAATTCCGAATTGTACTGTTCACACGGAAATGGAAAAAATCCGATACAGGTCGCCTATGGGCAAAAAAATTGGAATGGACCTGCAGTTTGAACCAGGACTTGTCCATCCCATCAGCCCACCCCAAAGATCAATTTTTTATGTAACATAATATGACAAAATAGGACCAGAAGATGGTATTACATTATTATGTTTTACAGTGCAATGATTGTTCTATAGTGAGCTGTTTTCCTTCCTTGCAACTATGCATGTCCAAAATTAAGAAATAAACTTGTTTTGTTCCTTAATTAGTAGCAACCAGAAAAAATATACTTTAAGTATAAAGCATACAAAAATAACATCTTGTGAAAATGAACATGTACATTTATTAATCTGTTGAAGGTTTGTATGGTGAGAGGTAGCGTGGGAAAAGTCCTTAATCTTCTGGAGAGACATAAAGCAGGTGCTGTGCGACTGTGACATGAAAAGACATGCGGGGGCATTTTTTTGTGTGTGTTTTTTTTTTTAGTCACCGATCAAACAAACCAAGAACTTGAGTGAGTGGCATCCGAGATGCGCTCAGTGTTTGGGTAAGATTACTGCCGACTGAGCCATCGCCTGCAGCAGAGCAAACAAATCATTACATCATTTAAAGCAATTTATATAATAATATGGACAATTTATATAATTACATGGACACATTCTCAACTTGTAAATAATTGTGTGGTATTGATATTCTGTTTGTTTCATATAATCAATGCTGCTATTTGTGAATTTGAATTTAGGAATATATTTATATATATATTTTATCACTTAAATGTGTAGCAAACGTCACTGGCCACAGTCTCACAGTTGCATAATCTCATGAGTGCCCAATGCAAGCGTTGTATTAGAAATTGTGCCCCTTCAAAAGAGAATTGTTATTTTTTCCCACACTGTATTCCATCCATCCATCCATTTTCTATCGCTTGTCCCTTTTGGGGTCGTGGGGGGTGCTGGAGCCTATCTCAGCTGCATTCGGGCGGAAGACGGGGTACACCCTGGACAAGTCGCCACTGGTATGTTTATTATTGTGGTCATATTTTGGAGGCGGTGAACAACTGTTCTGCACCACGCTGACTGCTGGTTCTATTTATATTAGAACATGATTATATCTGTAAAGGCAGATTGGATTTTGTATTATGTCTCATGTACCCAATGTTGTGGCCAGTGAGAGTTGCAATTGGACGAGTCCAGTTTTAAAACATGGAGCAGTAAGTACTAGGGATGTGCCGATCCATCGGCCAGCAATCAATATCGGTCGATTTTCGTGAAACTGTACATTTACGCCATTGTCGATTAATGCTGCTTTTTAAGACCCGATCCACTCTGGCTGACACTGTATTCATTTTTAGTCCTCCGGCTGACAAGCTAGCAGCTGATTATGTGTCTCCATACACAGTGTGGAGCCACTTCCCTAAGCTAATAATGATCACCTACATTCTGTCTAAGAAACATAATTTCTTAGTATCTTAAATATCATTATCAAGTATCCGGAGGACAGTCTCAGCCAGAACACGACAAGTAAGAGGATGGATTGATACATAAATTGGTGGCGTCGATGGAAAGGGTAATATCAGTATATGATCGCTACTAGATTAGTTTCATGTTTTTATTTTCTCAAAAATATTTTTTGATGTTGTCGTTTCTGTTAATGTTTGCATATTCCGGAAATAATTTCTTGGATGCATTAAAATAACTTTTAGAGTTAAAAAAACTAAAGGATTTAAACAATAAGTGGATAGTAGCTTTTGTTTTTGTACTATTGCCTTTGTTTTGCTTAAACAATTGTTTGTAATAAAGGAAAATAAGGAACTAGTTTAAATAGTGACCTGCTATTTTTAAACTGTCAATAACACTCACCATAAATGTTGAAAAATGTACAGTTAATACACGTATGTGATCGGCATCGGCTGATCTCACTCATGCATGATCGGAATCGGCAGCATAAAACCCTGATCGGAACATCCCTACGCAGCACTGATATAACATGAAACACACTAGATAATTACAGAATACAACATGTTAATTAATATAACAGGTGTAACTGGACGACAGTGACTTACTTTCAAGGAGGCTATGGTCTGAGTCCAGTCCAACTGACTGATTTGAGGTATTGCAGTCAGCAGGATGCTGCTGGCTTTGTTGGCATTCTCCTTCATGGTCTTCATCACGTTGTCCACGGAGACCTGAGGAGAGGGGAGGCGTAACTTACAGTGAGTAAATAAACATACACTTATAAAGGATGCTCAGGTGTGGAGGTGCGGTCAGGAATTCATACAAGTTTGGGTAAATGCTATGCTAATTCTAACTCCAGGTGCACCTTTATTGAAAAGGAGCAATGAAGCTCAACATACAGAGTTATGGTCACATGGTCTTTGACTGAAGACGGCACATTCAAACAATCTGAAAAGAGCCTCCTCATGGCCTAAAATCTTTAAAGCAGATGTGAAACTTTCTGACCCCGGACCTGTTCAATTTAGGGTTGATGACCCACTGTGACCAACACCTTTAACCCATCCATCCATCCATTTTCTACCGCGTATTCCCTTCGGGGTCGCGGGGGGCGCTGGAGCCTATCTCAGCTAGAATCAGGCGGAAGGCGGGGTACACCCTGGACAAGTCGCCATCTCTTCGCAGGGCCAACACAGATAGACAGACAACATTCACACTTACATTCACACACTAGGGCCAATTAAAAATAGAACACATTCCAGTAGTTAATAGATAATTGTAATATTCGATACTGTTATTTATTTTAGTATTAATTTCTAAATTAAATGTAAATTATATTCACGTTTACTTCACATTTAAATCAAATTTTAATGTATTTATTTTTTTCTAAATTATTTGAGTTATTAACTCACATTAAACTGTACAAGCAAATCTGGTGCAAGAATTCAACATCTTTATTTGTTAAATAAGTGTAAAAAAATAGCTAACTACAAAACAATTAAACTTTAAGCTTGCCTTTAGTTTACATGACAGGTTGTGGATAATTAGAATTTAGGTAAGTGGAGAGGGAAGATTGATGTAGGAGAGTGGATATCATGATGGGTGCATTTTTATTTTATTTTTTACATTAACAGTAATGTAAAAAATAGTGTGGTATTCTATTAATAGTAACACTCTGATTAATCCCATTTCTGAATTTTGGTTAATTGTGAGAAATTACTTATTTGCAATATTTCAATTAACTTTAAAAAAAAAAAAAAAAAAAAGGCCTCAATATTTTTACAAAATTATAATTTAGGAAAAAAAATTAAACAAAGAAAATAAGCAAAAATGAATAATGAATTTGTTATCTATACACAAAGCTAGCATAAGTTTTTCTTTAAATGTATACAAATGAAAAAGATACAAATGGCCGCTGTGGACACGCCTGCCACAGAAAATTCTAAATGTGCCATTCAATTATTTTTATTTTTTAAACCACTTTTGACTGTCGAATAAAATAAGTTTTCCCCTGCAAAAAAGACAATACACACAAGTGATAGAAGTTGAATTAATCATATTCAAGGTCAAACTATCACCATCCACTCCTAATTATAATAAAAACTGTACAGGCAATATTTCTATATATTGTTAATTGTCATGATGAAAGTGTAAGAAAATTCATCAACCACTAAATATTTTAAGCTTACATTATCAGTTAAGTGTGTGTAACTTTTAATGACGAGTTCAAAAGCATTTAGGAAACTGGAAAGAGAAGAAGCTTGTGCTTTTTTTGTTGTTTTCTTTAAAACACTCATAAGTGAAAAAATAAGTTGACAGACTTGAAAACTTCAGTATGGTTGTGTAAATATTGGAGCTATTTTGCAACATTTATATAAGAAGGACGAGGCGTTTGTCTTGTTTTGCTGAAGTTTGTGCATATTGTTGAACTTCCTGTAGTCTTCAGCTGCGAATGAGGTCATTAGTTTTATGAGTGCGATGATTACGGCCAAAACGTGTCGAGCATCAGTGCACTGATGGCTTCCGAGTGAGATTACGCCCACCCGCGTGTGTGTGCGTGTGCCAAGTTACACAGTGGAAGTGCCACATGTGGGTGAGTTCAGCCGCCTTTGTCATCGATCCAACCCTGACTACTCCTCATCCGTTAACTTCCTGCAGCTGACCTCTCACCCCCCCCGCCCCCCTTCCCCCCACTCCATTCGCAGAGTGCTCACCACATCCTTCCGCCTTCTCTCTCCGGCTCCACAACAACTACCTCCTGACACACACCCCCCAAACCCCGCCAGCCTCCGGTGGAAGCTCTGCCAGAGGAGGCTGACTCACAAGTGAGTCATCGACTTCACTGTCTTCATCCTGGCAAATGGCGAATGAAGCGAAACCATTGATTGTCGCCACACAAACAAAAGCAATGAAACGTTAATGAAGCTCACAGTACGCACGCATTATTGCTAAAATTAAGTAACGGTCAAATTTGAATCATTGGTAGTGGAGAAACAGTATGTATTAGTTGGTACATTAATTATAATAAAACCTTTTCAAAACAGGTTACAGGTGACAAAAGCTCCTGTTGGCTGCTGACGTACGACTTATACGCACAATGTTGGCCTAAAAAACATATTTATTTACATTTTAAATTTTTAATTACAAAAATGTACAGAATGGAAATCAACCTAATAAAAGAAAATAGAGCAACTCCAACCCAATCCCAGCCTTACAATACTTAGGGTGAAAATGTACAAGGCACTTGAGAAGACATACTACAAATACATTACTATTAGAGATGTCCGATAATATCAGCCTGCCGATATTATCGGCCGATAAATGCTTTAAAATGTAATATCGGAAATTATCGGTATCGGTTTCAACCACCCGATTTTCCCGGGAGACTCCCGAATTTCAGTGCCCCTCCCGAAAATCTCCCCGGGTAACCATTCTCCCGAATTTCTCCCGATTTCCACCCGGACAACATTATTGGGGGCGTGCCTTAAAAGCACTGCCATTAGCGTCCTCTACAACCTGTCGTCACGTCCGCTTTTCTTCCATACAAACAGCGTGCCGGCCCAGTCACATAATTTATGCAGCTTTTACACACACATAAGTGAATGCAAGGCATACTTCATCAAGAGTCATACAGGTCACACTGAGGGTGGCCGTATAAACAACTTTGACACTGTTACAAATATGCGCCACACTGTGAACCCACACCAAACAAGAATGACAAACACATTTCGGGAGAACATCCGCACCGTAACACAACATAAACACAACAGAACAAATACCCAGAACCCCTTGCAGCACTAACTCTCCCGTGACACTACAATATACACCCCCCGCTACCACCAAACCCCCCAGTACAGTACATATTCCGTACAATTGACCACTAAACGGTAACACCCCAATAAGTTTTTCAACTTGTTTAAGTCGGGGTCCACGTCAATCAATTCATGGTAAAGTTACATTGTTTAATGCATCCAGCGGGGCATCACAACAAAATTAGGCATAATAATGTGTTATTTCCACGACTGTATATATCGGTATCGGAATCGGTAATTAAGAGTTGGACAATATCGGATATCGGCAAAAAAGCCATTATCGGACATCTCTAGTTACTATAGGTATAATAAACACAATACTAAAGATTGAAGATACCAAAATTTTGTAAAAGCAACATTATGACTACTTATAACTTCAATAATAGTCAGAGGTGGGACCAAGTCATTGCTTTGCAAGTCACAAGTAAGTCTCAAGTCTTTGCCCTCAAGTCTCGAGTCAAGTCCAAAGTCAAGACTGGAAAGTCTCAAGTCAAGTCACAAGTCCTGCATTTTGAGTTTCGAGTCCTTTCAAGTCCTTTTAACCACAGACTAATATTTTTACACGGATTGTGTATGCTTTTAAACCGCTGTATTTATTTATTAAAACAAGTGCATTTGAAATAGCAGGAAAAAAAATAGTACTGACATTGCAATTCATAATAGCACTATTAACCAGTCATTTTAATAGTTTAAACAATTTTAAACATTTAAATCATTCCTTTACAGAATAAACACATTTGCAAAAACAAGTGCAACTGTACTTATTTGTACAAAAGTGTTAACATTGTATTTCCATGGCATATTGCATTGTAACTAGTTCCACAGCAGTTTCTATTCTGTTCTTACCTTATCTCATTGATCTCATCTCATACTGTACGTGTGTTTATGTGTGCGTACATATGAAAAACATAACAAATACATGAACATAACAATGAACAGAGTTTTACTTTTTAGATGTCAGGGCCCTATGCAATATGTACACATATTCTTAATATAGTAAACATTTTAACTGACCTTTATTTGACAATGTTTGTCTTTTTGTAGGTGGCTAAAATATGCGGTGCTGCTGACCGCCATCCAACGTTCTGTTACTGTGTGTGATACATTGACTAACGTAACGTTATGTGTAGGTACCTCATGCAACCCTGCTTAAAAAAATCACTTGATAAAAAGTATGAATAAGGTAGCAAACTGCAGTGGACGCAACAGATTGCTGTGTTTGAAATGATGTTATAACCATAGACATCTTATAAGTAAACGCAGTATTGGTTGCTGTGACGCGAGCATATTGTATCTTGAAGTGGTGATGAGGAGCCGGCGAGCAGCCTAAACTGACAGTTGACAGGTAGAAAACAAAGATGCCGGGCTGGTATTCAGCGTTTTCCTGCTCAAATGAGCGGACTGTTGAAAATAGGAATCGGGGGATTACTTTTCACAAGTAAGATTTAACATTAATGTACTATTGGTTGTATTTTATGAAAATAACATTACCACATAGTTGAGAAGGAGCAAAGATCTTCAATATTTGTATGTGAAAATCACAAATAAATCTTCTGGGGGAGGATGACGACCCTACAGGGATTTGCTTTACAAACTTTCAGACCCACCTAAAACAAAATTCACCAGCCGCCACTGATTATGATGCATTCTCATTTTAGGCAAAATATAAGACAATACTTTCTTAACAGTATAATTGTAACCAGGAATAAGTCTTCAAGTAACAATATTCAAATACTAACATTGTTGGGTAAGACAGCATTTGGTTTTATTCTGAATCCAGTGAAACAGATTGGTGGTTTTAGCTGATATAAAGACTTTCAGGTGTTTATATACGTTTATGTATTTGGCAGACGCTTTTATCCAAAGTGACATACATAAAAAATACATATATAACAATCACTGTAAACATGATAATTTAAGGGAAGAATGTAATACAAAGTATCAATACAAAGTGTCAAGACAGAATAAACTCTCTGCTGCTGCAGCAACAGAGATACGGTCTATAAGATATATAGATATCTAATGTATTCATACATTGTTTATGTAGGATATACGCATGTATATATAACGTAATTATATTGTTTCTTCAACTTAAAAAATAGCTGACCTTTTTTTCCCCCCTTCTCTGGGCTTATATTCCCGGTTTTGATCTCGGACGTCTGGTCACTTATAGCATATAAGAATATTATAATACTGTTAAGCAAACTATGAATAATAAAACATGTGTCCGTTATCATAGCTACACGTATGACAAAAAAGCGTGTGAAAATGAGTGGTATTCAGTGAGGTAAAATGAATTAAATGCGCTGACAGTTCATTGCTCCTGCCAAATGAATTGCACTGAGTGGAGCGGATCACCACTCCAAGATGGCGGCCCCGCGTCTCGTCTGCGCCAGTAAGCAGTAGCGCTCGATGCTGCGTACCCTTATAAGATGTCTATGGTTATGACGTTAGCAGTGAGTTTACAGCCTCACTGATTTAACTACACAGCAAATAAAAGTCACGTTACTTAGCCAATAAACGTTATCTTACATTCAAAACTTACCCTTCTTTGTGCAACTTCAAATGTCGAACGAAGTTGGAAGTTGTTGCGTCTCCGTCTGTAATATTCGAACTGCGTGATTTGCATACGGCAATTCCTTTTTTGTTGACCAAGTCGTAGTTTTTATACCCGAACGAAACCAACTTTGGTATAAATCTCTCTCACTGGCGCGTTGTTTGACAACTCTTGTTCATTGGTTGTCCTGCAATTTGATTGGCTGAATGCTGTGTGATGAAAACAATGTAGATCTAATTTGATTGGCTGTTGTACTGAGAGCACACACGCTGACACGCAGCACACACGCTGATAGACAGACACGTACAAAATGAAAGCTACGGAGCGCTCCCAAATAACTTTTTAAGCTTTAGGTTTTGGGGAAAGTAGCAAGTCATGTCAAGTCAAAAGGCTCAAGTCCAAGTGAAGTCACAAGTCATTGATGTTAAAGTCTAAGTCGAGTTGCAAGTCTCTTTACATTTTGTCAAGTCGAGTCTAAAGTCATCAAATTCATGACTCGAGTCTGACTCGAGTCCAAGTCATGTGACTCGAGTCCACACCTCTGATAATAGTTGTGTAATGTTTTTAATCCAAAAAATGGTTCTTAAATAAAAACTAAAACTAAAAAAAAAACAATTGCAAACAAAAAATAAAAAACTAAAAAAAATGTAAACCGATTCTTGAAAATTGTCAAACGATTTACAATCATAATAAATAAAAATTGCGATTTGAAATGTGAACTGTTTTTTTTGAGCACTCCTAATAATTGGATATTATGAGTAGGCCAAAAGTTAGTAACAAAAGATGTTTGGTGCTACAAAGACTTGTGTCATGAAAAAAACAAGACAGCTGCTTTTAGATATTTGCTAAGAGAACAGTTGTTTCAAAACATAAAAAACCCTGGCAAAGACTGTGCTCCCACAATGTATTTAAGAAATAAATCTAGTCAGTCAAGTTTGCAACAAACAAAGCTTGGGAAAATGTATGACATGCTTCTCAAAACAAGAAGTGAAAGTATCAGAACTATGATGCCCGAAGCAGCAACGTCAATAAACAACACCAGACAAACAAGCAATAAAGACAATCACTCACCGCCTCCTCGTGCTCCTTCCAGCAGTCGTAGTCCGTTGCCATGGCGATGCTGGCGTAGCACAAGCCGGCCTCCTTGGCCAGGACCACCTCTGGCACCGTGGTCATGTTGATGACGTCGGCGCCCCACTGGCGAAACATCAGGCTCTCTGCCCGTGAGGAGAAGCGGGGTCCCTCGATGCTCAACATGGTCCCCTTCACGTGGCATTTGACGCCCAACCCCCGCGCCACCTCCAGCAGCACCTGCGGAAATCGGGCAAGGGCGGTCAGAGTGTCGCGTTGGCCTTTTTTATTTTATTTTTATTTTTTTAACGTAGCACATTAGCTCACCTCTCGGGTCCTGTTACAGAAAGGCTCAGCCATGGGGACGTGACACACACCTGGAGGACTTGTCGGCTGGCCATCGTAAAACGTCTGCGCTCTCTTGGTCGTCCTAAAAGCAAAGAAAGTTAGACAAACGTCTTTCAAAAGAGGCCAAAAACAATCCGGACAACTCAGTTTGCAGCAGTTCGGGAGTAGAAGGGTCATGCGACAACTGTACACAAAAACCCAACTTTGGGAACGTGAGCATTAAACAAGACACTCATGTAGAAACGCTGTTATGAGCGCTCTACTAAGTATGATGAAGTGAAAATAAAAGCATGCCTGTGTGACACAATTAGATATAAAAGGCTGATAAGTTTGTCACAAGGCCATACAAAAAGTGTCCGGAAGGAAGGAACCACAGAACATAATCATTGTTAAGTGATGAGTAAAGATGTTTTGCTGTGCTACACGTTTAAACAAGACTAGGCGTTTACCCGGCTCACTTTTTGTGAGCTTGTGGACTTTGTGTGGTCACGTGGAAAAGATCAGTGTTTTCGCGCTACACTTTTACATACAGTACAGGCTTTACAATCAAACAATATATGTATATACAATATATAATAATGTAATATTGTAAAACTATAGCAAATAACTAACTTTGAAAAATAAGCTCAATTTAAAATGGAATAAGTTCAGTGATCAAACATAGTCGCCTTTCAGTTTAAAACCTGTGTGCAACATAAGAGTCCAAACCGGACATTACGTGTGTTCCTAATGTGATATGATTTTCAGTTTAAGGATTATGGGTCTGAAATATCCACAGGTTTCCCCCCACAGAATTGCATTATGTTTTTGATTGCAATGTTAGAATAGAATTTAAAAAATTAAGTATACACACTTTGTCTTCAGAACTCCATTGACTCCTATCATAAATGCCATTTTTTAACAGATTACTACGCTTTTTCTGTGAAAATCAAATGACGCTCATTTTAGCCGTTTGAAAAAAAGGAAAATATTGTTTTGGTGTAATTGCAGCTTTTAACTACCAGAAGGCACCAGAAAACCATGAGCACAATTGTCAGAGCTTTGATTAGCGTGAATGAGATAAATGACTGTGTGAATGTTGTCTGTCTATCTGTGTTGGCCCCGTGATGAGGTGGCGACTTGTCCAGGGTGTACCCCGCCTTCCGCCCGATTGTAGCTGAGATAGGCTCCAGCGCCCCCCGCGACCCCGAAGGGAATAAGCGGTAGAAAATGGATGGATGGGTGGAGATAAATGACCATTACACTGCAGAAATGCAATAAAAATAATTTTGGTCGGTTATATATAACATGGCAGATATATATAAAAAACTTGTGTGAAGTCAATAAACTCAACCAAGTCCTGCCTACTTTCTCTCTCATTCTAGTCCAGTAGGCACTGTAAAAAAATGTGTCTACTGTATCAGAAAAAATTTCATTAATTTTGTGACCAATTTAATGCTCTAATCAGAAAAACTCAAAGATTCCACTTTGCAACTTATTTATACAACATCGCATATTTTGCATTTTGTCATTATAAAACAGTTATTTTTTACAAAAAGGCCAATAAATAAATAAATATATGTAAATATGCACGCGCACACACACACACGGACACAAACAATTTGGATCCTAAGAGTAAGTGTGAATAGTCAATATTAAGCCTTCACAAGGGTTGAGGCTGTACTTCACACACGTCTAAAAAGGTAAGATGAGAAAAGTGGGA
The DNA here is from genome assembly GCF_033978785.1 of Entelurus aequoreus. NCBI lineage: Eukaryota > Metazoa > Chordata > Actinopteri > Syngnathiformes > Syngnathidae > Entelurus > Entelurus aequoreus. The sequence continues at coordinate 27,518,745 of NC_084748.1, forward strand.
CAAACAGAAAAACGTTTAAGTAGTAATGTTCCAACTGTCATTAAGCCTCAGGCAGAATGAATGCCACTTCAAGATTGCCACATCACAGGTGTGACTGAAAGGGGATGGGTCTTATGCAGAGGTTAATTTCACCACACTTAGTGTGTGCTTGACAATCATTGGTACTTTAACTTTTTTTTACTTTTAAGAAACACAGGAACGTAAAAAACAATCAACCACTGTGGGGAAAAAAAATGTACCAAACACCATGGAGGGGTTTCAGTTTTTCCAGGCTTTTTTCTTGAACCTTCTGGAGAATTCTTTCACACGGTCACGTGATTCGTGTCAGTGAGACGTGTGGGGAAATACCAGAATTTTTACACAGTTCCGCAGCAATATTTAACATAAGTTAGACGTATTTTCCTCTATGTGAAATAGTGAAAACAACAATAAACTCAGCCTATCTGACATCTACGCCACACAGCTGCAGTGCAAGGCGAGCTCAGTGGCCTAGTGGTTAGAGTGTCCGCCCTGAGATTGGTAGGTTGTGAGTTCAAACCCCGGCCGAGTCATACCAAAGACTATAAAAATGGGACCCATTACCTCCCTGCTTGGCACTCAGCATCAAGGGTTAGAATTGGGGGTTAAATCACCAAAATTATTCCTGGGCGCGGCAACCGCTGCTGCTGACTGCTCCCCTCACCTCCCAGGGGGTGAACAAGGGGATGGGTCAAATGCAGAGGACAAATTTCACTACACCTAGTGTGTGTGTGACAATCATTGGTACTTTAACTTTAACGCTATTATTCATCCTTTACGCAGTGAATTCCAGCTCTTTCGCGCTGGTCGGCGGTTCATTGCTCCTCTTTGTAGGACTAAACGATATAAGAATACTTTTGTACCTGCTGCCATCAAACGCTTAAGGAAGGCTATCACATGGTGATTTTATTTATTTATTATGCCATAGCATTTTAATCACTATGATCGTATTGGTTTATTAGTGTTGGGATATAATTAAGATAATGAAGGAGAAAGTGATTAGTAAATGTTTAGTATATATATATACTTAGAATAGGCCGTGCAACTAATCATAATTGGAACTGGGTCCAAGTTCAAGCCCACACACATTCACTCTTATCCACATTCTTGCTACTTTGCCGAGGTCTGAAGGACAACACCAGATACTGTATGAAGTCGGATTTCAGGAAGGAGAAGGCAGAGGAAGATTCCATGCCTGGAAGCAGACACCTCATTGCACATTCATACATGGTGATATGTATTGTAAGAGCGCGAGGGGGAGGGCGCGTCCGGACAGCCCTGTGTAAGTCGCCGTGTTGAATGATACTAGGGACAGACAGCGCTCAGACAAATTGTATTAGAATTGTATCTAATAGGGAGTAAATACTTCTGATTTTAAGTTTATGCATCGTGCCCTCTTTAACCCTGTAACACCCCCTGTTGTAAAATTACAATGTTACCTTTAACCATCCTAAAAACAATCTGTTATATATTTCCTTTTTTCCCCCCCCCCACTTTTACATAGTCATTGGGTCCTATTGTTCAGTCTCACAAGGCTATTGGATCGTACATTTGTTTATAAGTCACGTCTTCTGGCCATGAACTCACACAACCTCTCAAGGTTTCCTTCAAACAAAATCTATTTGTTTCATTGGACTGGATTCATCAGATTCAAGTAATTAAATGTCTTTTGTATTTTTTGGGGTTATTACAATGTCTAGAGCATGAACATATGTAGTTATTGTGGAACAGATGCATCAAATTTCATTTAGAGCTTGTTATATAATTGTTGCAATTATACAACACTGGGTGAATGTGGTAGTCAAATAGCTGGCCTGTTGCAGTGGGCTCAAACAGGTTGTATTCCCTCCACGACATCACTGGCTGATGTATTTTCTCTATACATGGATAGTATACATTCTACAGACGACGGACTGTTTTTAGGACTTTCATCACCAATGAAAGTCTTCATGACCAATGTCATGAAAAGAAAAAAAGAGGGGGGGAAAAGCGTTTTTTAAGAGTTTTATCTTGTTTCATATTTTTTATATTTGTAATAAATGACTTCATAAAAATATAACTTGTGTGTGATTATTACTTATGGTATATACCGTTATGGGGCTAAGTAAGCAATCAACCCTGCAAATGAACCCTTAATTGTTCAGACAACGCGAGTACAAATACAGAAAAAACATACATAAACTTTTTTTTTAACACTTCAATTTCTGCATCAAATGCCTCCTACAACAACATCTGAAAGGTCAAATATTTTTTTTTTAGGTTTTTCTATATTTGGGTCTTACAGGGTTAAACATCTTCTGGCTCCAGATTAAACAAATACGACGACATCAGGTATTATATTGTATTAATCTACAGTGTGCCTGTACACTGGTGATCTTTTGTGGATTTAAAAAAAATGTTTTTAATGTTTTATATGATTTGTGTTTTGCTTGCTTCATTCTGTCTTGACGCTCAATTACAAATGTCCGCACAACAATTTTACCATTAAAGAAACCTTGAACTTTGAAACAGTGAGCTAACTACACAGATACCCATTTTAGTTTTCTATGAGAACAGCGTTTCCGAATCGGCGCTCAAACAAAGTCCCGGTGGGCATGTTAAGGTTACAATAATTGAGATTTGCACTGATAGTATAAGAATCAGTCAGGGGAAAAAAACACAAAAATGAACAAATGTGGACTTTAACCTGGTTAAAGGTAGAGGACAGGGGGGACGGCATGGCGCGGTCGGGAGAGTGGCCGTGCCAGCAACCTGAGGGTTCCTGGTTCAACCCCCACCTTCTACCAACCTCGTCACGTCCGTTGTGTCCTTGAGCAAGACACTTCACCCTTGCTCCTGATGGGTCGTGGTTAGGGCCTTGCATGGCAGCTCCCGCCATCAGTGTGTGAATGGGTGAATGTGGAAATACTGTTAAAGCGCTTTGAGTTCCTTGAAGGTAGAAAAGCGCTATACAAGCATAACCCATTTACCTGTCAATGAACTGATCCACGATGACAATATCCCCAGGTTGGATCTCCTCTCGCAGCGAGCCGCATGCCGTGGTGACAAGCAGATGTGTGCAGCCCTCCTCTCTCAGCGCCCAGATGTTGGCCTGGTAGTTGACGTTGGATGGCATTATGGTGTGCTGCCTTCCATGTCTAAAATAGGCATTTAAATACTTTAATTTACGTTACACAACATTTTCACTGGAGGTAGGGGATAGGTCATCATGAAGTTTCAGAAAAAACCACTAGATGGTGGTATTAGACTTATTTAAACGCTGTTCTCTTACCTTGCAAGAAGCACACATTCTACATTTTTTATTTTCCCCAATATCAAGGCGTCTGATGGCTGTCCAAATAAAACAGAAATCGCAGCTTATAAAAAAAAGGAGCAAATGTCTGCAAAACATGACGTAATCACACAACTGACCTTTCCATAAGGCGTGTCGACGTAACGCTCGGTTCTTCCCTCCAATATGTCAGGGTCAGCAAGCCCTGAGCCACCGATTATTCCAATCTAAAAAAAAACCAAAACAAACAAAACCAGTTCACTTGGAAGAGAAACATATGACATTTATTCCAATTAGGCAAGTTTGTGCAGACGTTTTGTGTTCGGCTCATTGTTTTACTTTGAAAGATTAGCGTGACGTGTTGGACCACCCGGAAGTATCCTCGTGCAGCCATACGGAGTGCTATGCTAACAATGACACATATATCATTATATTTCAAATGTAACTTAACTGAGCAAATGCTTGAATTAAAACCAACGATTTTAATAAATGGGCCCTAGTGTGTGAATGTTGTCTGTATATATGTGCTGGCGACTTGTCCAGGGTGTACGCCGCCTTCCGCCCGTGTGCAGTTGAGATAGGCTCCAGCGACCCCGAAAGGGACAAGCGGTAGGAAATGGATGGATTTGAACACGTCCTATTTCTTGGTCTCATATAGACACGTACGTTTAGCTTCATAGTTAGCTATCCTGCCTATACCGACCAGCACGTTGAACACTTCACCGGGTGACTGACTAGCGAGTGAGTACAATGTACATTAACACAACTTAATTTTCTTTTACCTTAATAGTTGCAGAAGACATGGTACAATTCCTTGGAAATAAGAGAATATCACACTGCGTGGGAAGCAAATTAAGCCACACACTTCCGCACTTTCTGTGACCGGGAGAAGACCACCGACATTTATCTTCCTGGGTATGACGGTCCCTTTCAAAATAAAAGGCACGGGAAGAAAGTCGCATGCTGCGGTTTGAATCACCAACTAATGATACAAAAACATATTGAAAATGTGTTCCAGACTGGATCGGATTATATCCAGAAGTGGATAAGCAATTATTTAACTGTGATTATGGAAGCAGCTGACAATAGACACTACTAGGGATGTCCGATAATGGCTTTTTGCCAATATCCGATATTGTCCAACTCTTTAATTACCGATACCGATATATGAAGTCGTGGAATTAACACATTATTATGTCTAATTTGGACAACAAGGTAAGGTACTTTTTAAATTAAAAAAATAAATAAATAAGATAAATAAATTAAAAACATTTTCTTGAATAAAAAAGAAAGTAACACAATATAAAAACAGTTACATAGAAACTAGTAATTAATGAAAATGAGTAAAATTAACTGTCAAAGGTTAGTACTATTAGTGGACTAGCAGCACACACAATCATGTGTGCTTACGGACTGTATCCCTTGCAGACTGTATTGATATATATTGATACATAATGTAGGAACCAGAATATTAATAACAGAAAGAAACAACCCTTTTGTGTGAATGAGTGTAAATGGGGAGGGAGGTTTTTTGGGTTGGTTCACTAATTGTAAGTGTATCTTGTGTTTTTTATGTTGATTTAATAAAAAAATAAAAAATAAAAACCCGATACCGATAATAAAAAAAACGATACAGATAATTTCCGATATTACATTTTAAAGCATTTATTTATCTCTAGACACTACTCTTTTGTTCAAAATGGATTTTCTCAAAAAGGTGACATTGACAAACAGAAGTTACACTTTCGAAAATAAGATTTAATACAAATATTCTTGCTGTTCCACGCGCAACAGATGAACATCGTAATGTGGCATAAGGGACTTAACAGGACAAAAAAATCACTGTAAATAATCCCTGAGTGTGCCTTAAGTGAACACATTTCAAAAATGACTTTTAAGAACAATATCCCCATGTGTCCTTGTTTATAATGAAATTGCTAAATAGTCCATGTTGGTGATGATCTGAAGCAGATTGTCCAGTTCTGTAAAATTAAAAATACTGCAGTTAAAAGCTTTGTCGGCATATCAAGTCAGCACTGGATAATTGGAGTCTATTGTCTGGCCAGTGACGTTGTTGACAGGTGTCAAGTCTCTGCTGGAGGTGTTAACGTGATCGCTGTCGCTGTTGATGGTGATGAAAGACGACGAGCGTTTCTCCGCACGCTCGCTGCTCTTGTGCCTTCTGCTCTTCTTCTTGTGCTTCTTCTTCTTCTTGTGACGCCTGCTCCGGTGGGAAGCACTTGTCTCGTTGTCGAGCTCCACTTTCGGACTGCTGTTCTCCTCTTCCCTGGTCTTATCTTTGCTTTCACAAGTGTCGTCGTCTTTGGGATGGTCCTCCAAATGTCGCAGTTTGTACTTTCTCTTGCCGCCAGGCTTGTCGCGATGCGATCTCTTCGAGAACGTTGACGGTGAGCGACTGCTGGAATAAGTCCTAGACCGAGACTTCTCTCTATCTCGTCGCCTTGAGTCTCTGCTACGACTCCTTGAGCGAGCGTGTCGATACGAAAGCTTTCGGCTACTGCGAAAGTAGGATTCTTTCCTATGGTATTTACTGTCATCATTTGTGTGGTGAGATTCTCTGCTGCTGGAGTATGAATATTCTCTACTGTGACAGGTAACTGAGCTCCTGCTGTGACATCTGTGCTCTCGGCTTGACTTCTTCCTCTTGTGCGAGCTGCGTTTCTGGCTTGATCGGTCACGACGGCCTCGGTCTTTACTTTCCAATTGGCTGGATGTGTTGTGTCGGCCAGAGTTAAGTGTACCAGATCTTTTCTGCGGTTCAGGAGGCTCTTCTTTAATGTTGTCACTGATAGACTCTGAATCGGAGGAGAGGTGCACCAGCTCAGGAGTTCTATCGACATTGGGCTTCACATAACCTACAATGAGACAATCGTCGCTGTCCGAAGACAAACTATCCTCAACTTGTATTTGGGTCGATTTTGTTTGATCAGCTGGAGAATCCGCCAACTCTTGCGCTCCTTCCTCAACGCTGCTATCTGAATCAGAGTTCTGGACCGACTCCGTTTCTGCCCTGCTTTGCTCTGCCGTGGTGGAGTACGACGGCCCGGGCGTCTCATCGTCCCACAGGGAGAGGCTCAGATTGGACGTGTTGTATCCTGGCGTTCGAGGGGGTTCTAAGTGCACAGAGCTTCCCTCATCCTCAGAGATGGCTATTACAGATGAGGTGGAGCTGCTGTCTGAATTAGAGGACTGGGTCGAGCCGTCATACACGGCGTGCTGATCGTAGGCTTCCATGTTGAAAGGGGACTTTGCAAAGCTAATGAACTCGTGCAGGAAATGTTCCGTGCGGCCCTGAAGAAATGGTCGGAGCTCCTCCTGGATGGCTCCGTCTTCCACATCGACACGTGTGATGCGTGACATGATGATGTGCTGCACTATGTTAACCAGGGAGCCGTGAGCTCCATAGAGCACCACCAGCTCTCGTTTAAGCCACGGGATGAGCCTGTGTAGGCAGGCAGGATTCCTGCGATAGAACTCAGCCGAGGTGTCCCGGCAGCGACCACCGTCGCGGACGTTGCGAACCCTCAGCCCCTGTCGGTAGAGATCCCGCCTGAAGTTGATCATTTCTTGCTCTCTGACGTTGTGCAGTGTCCTGCCTTCGCTTGCGGCTTTCCTCCTGGCCGCCATCGTCATCATAACGCGCCTCATGAAGCGAGTCTCACGCTGCTGGGGAGGATTTGCTGGTGATTCAAATAGGACACCGTTGTCTGGCGGGGTGGAGGTCCGTCCCCATTGTTGTCGTTGCACTCCAGTAAGAGTAGTGCGGTACCTAAAGCGCACGCCACCAAACATCCCAAACGATCCATTCGTCACTGGCTTCAGGTCATATTGTTTAAAGTCCTGCTCCGATTTGATACTGTGATATATTGAATTAAACGGCTGCTTGCATAAAGGGCATTCGGCCTTGTTCTTAGACCACTCATGGATGCAGCGAAAACAGAACTTGTGAAGGCAGATGTCCAGATAGGAAATGTTGTTAAATATGTCCAAGCAGATAGGACACTTTGAGTCGGGCGACACCTCGGCAGATTGGGTTTCTGGTGTTTTCCTCCTGTTCCTCTTCTGATTCTGCTGAAGGGCAAGCTTTATGGCCGACATGACCTAGAACAAAAAAAGTGGTTATAATTCTCACTATTTGGATATTTTACCATGAGATTCTCAGCATTAGTTTAAATTGTGTAGCTGAATAGAAACATGTTTATTAGGTCCATTGGAGATATTTGCTCGTCCAAGTTCATCTAAATGACAGAAGGGCTCTGCTGTTTTTAAGACCTGGTCGAAGATCCTTGCTATACAACATGTATTACTAATATTTTGAAGAACCTACTGCAATAAATGTTAGTAAGTTATCCTCTACATTACAGATGAGTTCTGCAGTTTTGACATTAGTCTAAGATTTTATTTAGGGGTGTCAGACTAAATCACACTGGGGACCAAAAGTTGAAACACACTTTTAGATCAGGTTTGATTGAACCGTTAGTTGAGTAGCAATGTAAATAGTAGACTGTACATTAGTGAAGGCAAAACATCTGGTTTATTGGCATAACAACTCTAATTAACCCTCACAATGTGGTGAATGTTTATATTCTAAAATGGACCAGATCATAAAATTATATGTAAGTAATATTTGAAAACACTATATTCTTTTGTCGCAAACTCGGATCTAACCATATAAGGTTTATTACTTTATGTATACAATGTTTAATGCTGTTTTTTATTCTAAATAGATAATTTTGGACACCAAGTTGTCTCAAGATATATATATATATATATATATAATTAGAGATGTCCGATATTATCGGCCGATAAATGCTTTAAAATGTAATATCGGAAATTATCGGTATCGGTTTCAAAAAGTAAAATTTATGACTTTCCTAAACTCCGCTGTGTACATGGACGTAGGGAGAAGTACAGAGCGCCAATAAACCTTAAAGGCACTGCCTTTGCGTGCCGGCCCAATCACATAATATCTACGGCTTTTCACACACACAAGTGAATGCAAGGCATACTTGGTCAACAGCCATACAGGTCACACTGAGGGTTGCCGTATAAACAACTTTAACACTGTTACAAATATGCGCCCCACTGTGAACCCACACCAAACAAGAATGACAAACACATTTTGGGAGAACATCCGCACCGTAACACAACAGAACAAATACCCAGAACACCTTGCAGCACTAATTCTTCGGGGACGCTACCCCCCCCCCCCCCCCACCCCAACACCTCAACCCTGCCCACCTCAACCTCCTCATGCTCTCTCAGGGCATGTCCCAACTTCCAACCTGCTGTTTTGAGGCATGTTAAAAAAAATAATGCACTTTGTGACTTCAATAATAAATATGGCATTTTTTTCCATAACTTGAGCTGATTTATGTTGGAAAACCTTGTTACATTGTGTAATGCATCCAGCGGGGCATCAAAACAAAATTAGGCATAATAATGTGTTAATTCCACGACTGTATATATCGGTATCGGTTGATATCGGTAATTAAGAGTTGGACAATATCGGAATATAGGCAAAAAAGCCATTATGGGACATCTCTAATATATATATAATATTAAACAGTGAGGGTACTATGATGGTCGTACTGAGATATTTCTAGAATCTCCCCCCTTTCAGAACTCTACATTGTTTAATAGAATCGTAGTAGTAATAGTGTAGTTAAACCATACTTGCCAACCTTGAGACCTCCAATATCGGGAGGTGGGGGTGGGGGGTTGGGGGGGGCGTGGTTATTTACCGCTAGAATTCACCAACTCGAGTATTTCATATATATTTCATATATATATACACACACATATATATATATATATATATATATATATATATATATATATATATATATATATATATATATATATATATATATATATATATATATATATGTATATATATACATGTATGAAATATTTGACTTTCAGTGAATTCTAGCTATATATATATATATTTATTTTATTTACATAAAATAAATACTTGAATTATCTATCCATTAGATGGCAGTATTGTCCTGTTTAACTTCTCTGTTCATGACTGAGAAATCATTTCGGCCACTGTGTTCAATGGAGAAGTCTGTTCTACATATTTACAGGCAACATACACCTTCCCCTTCGAACTGTCCTGGATGAACTGAAATTCTTGTTTCCATTCGTTTTGGAACTTGCAAGCGTATTTATATTGTGGGGAAGTGGACGTGAGAATAGGCTGTCCCCACTCAGTCTCAGGTCCGCATTGAGCTGGAGGGGGCGTGGCCTCCAGCTCCGGCTGAATACCGGGAGTTTGTCGGGAGAAGGGAGGTTGTCGGGGAGGCGCTGAATAACGGGATTCTCCCGCTAAAAACGGGAGGGTTGGCAAGTATGAGTTAAACGAAGTCAAGAACATTTGTATTGCCTGGTTCGGTGTTTCTGATGTAAGACCCAATTGCACTGTTCTTCCATACATCCACACCCAACTATGTATTTATTAAAGTGGGTTCTTTTTGTGTTAGATCATTATTGTCTGTGGTTGTATATCATATCATATATTATGACATGACGGATAGCAACTTTTTTAACCTTCACTCCTTCTGCTCACAGACGGCAACAAACTATATGTAACTGTGAATGCTACCTCAAAGCAAACGTTAAAAATAAGTGCATTGAGAGTCGATAATGTTTGAAACAAGATCTGCTCGGTTAGCTAGCCGGCTACGGCTAGCTGGGTGACGTCGAATGCTAACTAGCTAGCTCGGCTAAGATTTCAACGAGTAGTTACGTTTGCCATAAAATAAAGCATATTTACCTCTGATTTTAACTCGCCGCCGTAGTTTGGTCTTTTCGTCAGTTAGAATCGTACTTGTACAAATATTTGAGACATTCCAATACTCTTTACAAGCCACAAATATATCTCAGCATTATCATTTCCGACCATACGCTGCTACAGTACATTTTAGTATTCGTCGTCAACTTCCGCTTTTCGCAATAAAAGCTTAAGACTTCCGGTCTGGGAAAATATAAATTTTTACCGGGGAACGTGTAATGTACACGAATATAAAAAATAACTACTAAAGCTTTTTCGAGTACATTATTGTTTCAATAATTATAATGGTAACGATAATTGACCTTTCTTTGCTTAGCACTGTTGTCAAATATGGTGCCTACTTCCTGTAAACTGCAGCAACAGTAAGACGCATTAAAATCAGAATCAGAAATATTTTATTAAAATTAAAATTTTCAGCACAATCCCATTCAAGAGCAGACAAACATTACAGGGAGACAGAAAAGGATCGCTGACGGGTCTGCCAACTTCCGGCGCCCCTTACAATAAAGGTGAGATACAGGTAAACAATGGGGCGGTGGGGCGTGAGAAAAAAAAAATCGGACTAAGCCTGGGCCCCTGTAGAGGGGGTCCAGACTGAGGCCAAGGGAAAAAACAACTCATAGCCATAGCACACATCCCTCTTACATGTATGTAAGAGGGAAACATCAAAGAACACAAAGGACATTAAAGACATTAAAAGAGCATAGCTGATGCAACCAGCGACTTCTACATAAGCTATGAATAAAAAGTAAAAGAATCATATACACTGTGGTGGCCTCTGCGGTGTTCCACGCCACCAAAATGATTCCCGGGCGCGGCGCCGCTGCTGCCCACTGCTCCCCAAGGGGATGGGACAAATGCAGAGGACAAATTTCGCCACATCTAGTGTGTGTGTGACAATCATCGGTACTTTAATCTTAATCTTTAATCGTCTGCTGGGGTGGAGGTAGCATGGCCAGAGACAGGAGCAGACCCAACAAAGCAGCCAAGAGAGCCGACTCCACTCTCGGCCACCCACTAACTCGGCCAGTGTCCAGGCCGCGGATGAGCGAGGATGCGTCTAAGGAGACTGAGGTGTCCGATGTCTGCTCATTCAGCCAAGACACTGTGAAGCCTGGCCGTCCCGGGGCTCAGTGCTAGCTCCGCAGCCCTGTCTCTTCATCCGCATCTCCTCCAGTCTCTACAAATGGCAGAGACCCAGCAGCTGGTCTCTATGGCCAAAAGGCTCCCGGGAGGCAGATCCAGAAGTCCACAAAAAAAAAAAGCACCGCAGAAGTCACGAAAGTGCCACCCCTTGTCACACAGTTCCAAAGGGTCCCGAACCAAAAGGCAAAGAAATATATATATATATACAGTATATATATATATATATATATATATATATATATATACAGTATATATATATATATATATATATATAATAACACATGAAAACAAGAGGGAACTACAGCGGCGCCATTTAGGAAAAAAAAAAAAAAGGGGTCATATAAGCGATTTTATTTACGTGTCTCGACACTTTGACAAAGTCTTCTCCCCGCCAGCTATGTTGTAGTTTTTAGCACTACTATATCAAGTCTACTGACAGATATAAGTTAGAAATATACATACTTTGTATTAGAAATGGCAACAGTTGAGGATGCATGTGCATGTACAAGCCAGACTGCCCCACAACTGGGGGATAGCAAAATAGGGGGTTATTGACTACAGTGGCAGACTCGCACAAAACACTTTGGGTACATTTCTACCATATATGGAGATATCTGCTAATGTCACAATTGAGAAAAATTTCACTAATGGGGCAAATTCCAAATGGCTCGTTTGGGAGAAGTATGAAAGCAGGCAATATTTTATCAACACCAGGCCTCTATGGTTTGATTTCAAATTTTAGGCATTTATGCAGATCCCAAATACACAAAAACAGGTAACAGTAGGTTTGCATAATAGAAAACATTAAGAAAAATCAAAATAGCGAATCAAGTAGAGGCAATACTTTGTGAAAAACAAAATGTGATTCAAATTCTGTTATATTTACAACAACTTCTAGAAACAGACTCATACAAAAACAGGACATACTAATATTTTAATTTTATTGGCATATTCACAGTTTTTTTACAACAGATACTCATGACATTTCCATGTCAGTGATGACCATGGCTTTCTGGGAGGTCTGGAACAAGTTCGCCCGTCTCCAGGATCACGTCACCCTAAACATACAAATACATACATTAGGAGTTTTACAGGGATCAAACTCTGTAACAACTAACAACCAAACTTTTTTTTTAAATAAAGAATGGGGTATGGCATCAACCACTACATTTCCATGCACTAAATTGGCTGATTTCTCAAAGTTTTTTGTTGTATTTTTTTTCATTAAGCACGGATAAATGTATTGCTTTTCCGGTTGACTATGACATCACACCAGGCGTCTGCGGATCATAACAAGTAAACAGCCTCGCTCTGTTGTATTTCATGTACGCTGTAACATATTAGAAATATTACATCTCTAATGGCTAAGCTGATGTTGAATAGCAGACAGCATCAAGAAATTATCTTAGATTGCATTACGAACATGACACTACTACCAAGAATGCAAAGAAAGATTGGCGGGAGAGTTGTTTCAAATACATTTTTTGGAAGGAGAATCATGGAAACAAAACTTTCCAAACGTCTAGGAATTCATTCATAAGGCTCTGTGGATTGATGGGAGTTTTAAATCCGAAGGAAAATACAGTTCGTCCACCTGGCCAATATTGTTCCAGGTGAAGGTTGCTATTGTTCTGGACTATATTGCCAGTTTTGTGGAATACAGAGTTATTGTTAATCAGCTTGGAGCGCACAAGTGCAGCGTGAAGACGTTTGTGTACACTATTATTTGCCTTGTAATATACCTTCTTCATTCTCTTCCATCTCATTTGTATTTCGTTCGGGAGTCCGAATTAAGTCGGCATTCTCCATTTCCTTAGCCACCTTTTATAATAAAACTCTGTTTCTTTCTTTCTCCCATCGATGCACTTCAAAATATTTTGTTCTTATTTTGAAGCAAATAAACAGTCTCCTCTTCATTCCAGTTGCATATGTTTTTTTTTTTAAATATATTTTTTTAAATGGTATCTGCTTCCGGGTTTTATCCCGAGACTGGCGCATGTGCGATACGAAGGGTCTTCTCCGACGACACACACCCACTGGAGAGATCTGGCTGCCAATCGCATAATCCAGGTCTGTTAGTCCAATTTTTCAAAAACCGAACACAATCGGATTAAGGTGTTTCCATGAGTTGTAGGATGTTTATTTAAAGCCAAACTATTTGAGAAATCACACTAATTTAGTGCATGGACATGTACTGACTGACCAAGTTTACACTGCAGGCCAAAGTGGACCTGATATGATTTTTAATTTTTATTTTTAAAATCAGATTTTTTTCCAGCTGACTGTTTAGTTTACAAGTAAAATGTGATCTTTCTTAGACTCCTGTATATACGCGCACATGCCCCAATGTGGCCTCGACGTTACTTGCATGTGCAGTTTGATGAAGGGGAAAAAAAGGAAGTAGGAAGTAAAAAAAACATGAAAGTCGCTACTACACGAAAAAACATGGGACGCCACAGATCAACATGTTAGTGGGTTTGTGCCGTGGCTGTAGTGTCGAGGAAATAAGTATTTAATAGAAAACAACTGCAGGAATAAGAAGAAGAGACTTGTAACTGGGCACACGATTGACGTAACTCAACCAAAGGTGATGTAAAAGTCCCAAACAGGTCACATTGTGTGTAAACTGCACTCACATTTGAAAATATAAGATTTCAAATGGATTCTAACTACCCCTTGATGTGGCTCAAATCTGATGTGAAATATCAGGTTTGACGCACTTTGGAGCGACTGGCAAAAAAATATCAGATCCGTGTCAATTGGGGGCAAAACATTAGATTTGTTGTCCACTGTAAACAGCCAATTAGAGCAGAGAACACTATTTGGGTCTATTTAATAGAGCTGTGATTTTTTAGGCACAAAATCTATACTTTTTTTATAACATTGGATGCCAGTTCTATGATTAACTACATTCCTCCATAAAATAAACAGCTCTGATCAATTTCTATATTACTTAAAAAGAAAACCGGTTTTGTTTAATAAAATGCTTCCCAAACATTTAATAAGGTCAAATACGAATAAGGCAACAAAAATCTGTAGAGCAGATATGGGGATCTACATCAACAATATGATTTGCCTAAGTGGGTGGATAGGAAAGATTGGGAAAAACATTTAAATCGATTTTATTTATTTATTTATTTTTAAATCGATTAACAATATTTACAAATAAGAATTGCGATTACCATATGTTTCAGACTATAAGTCGCAGTTTTTTTCATAGTTTGGTCGGGGGTGCGACTTATACTCAGGAGCGACATATGTGTGAAATTATTAACACATTACCGTAAAATATCAAATAATATTATTTTGCTCATTCAGGTAAGAGACTAGACGTATACGATTTCATCGGATTTAGCGATTAGGAGTGACAAGATTGTTTGGTAAACGTATAGCATGTTCTATGTTATAGTTATTTGAATGACTCTTATAATATGTTACGTTAACATACCAGGCACGTTCTCAGTTGGTTATTTATGCGTCATATAACGTACATTTATTAAGCCTGTTGTTCACTATTTATTTATTTTAAATTGCCTTTCAAATGTCTATTCTTGGTGTTGGGTTTTATCAAATAAATGTCCCCAAAAAATGCGACTTATACTCCAGTGCGACTTATATGTTTTTTTCCTTCTTGATTATGCATTTTCGGCCGGTGCGATTTATACTCCGGAGCGATTTATACTCCGAAAAATACGGTAATCTGAAAATCTTTTTTTTTTTTGACACCCCTACTATATAGCATATTGCTTTGACAGTTTATGCTCAGACACTAAGTCAGGGGTGGGCAATTAATTTTTACCGGGGGCCGCATGAGCAACCCGAGCACTGCTGGAGGGCCACACCGACAATATTTCAATTAAGTTTTGCACAAATTATTTTTGATATACCGTAAGATAAATAATAATAATATTTTCATTTAATTCTAACTTATCTTTATACAAAAGCAGATGGCTTTTGATGGTTTTATTTTTAACACTTTCTTACACAACACTTCCTGATGTATATTACAATACAAAAATTTCAATTTCTGTCACTTCATCCTGCATCCTCTTTGTTGTGAACGTAGCACGTCTGTAAGGTGATTGGCGAAGGAAGAAGCGTTGCTGTTGCGGAAATGAGGAGTGAGGATTGATTTTCCTTTTGGAAAGAACGAGATAAGTTGAGCTGTGTTAGTATAGCATGCTCAATAAAAGTTTAAAAAGAACGTCAGACTTGGTGTGCACTTCTTCTGGACGCTACAATTGATGTCACAAGTGGGATGAAATGCCTCTCCGTTCGCCTTGCCATCAAACCTGGGAGTCTTCATTGAGGGCGGAATTCCCCCCGTGGCAAGCAGCGTGGCTGCACCTGTAAACGCTGTCTCTCTCTCTCTCTCTCTCTCTCTCTGTCTCTCTCTCTCTCTCTCTCTTTGCGGCGAGCTCCTCACGTGGCACGTACCTCCCGATGACGTAGCACACAAGCAGCGCAGTATGCGCAAAGTTTTACTTCTGACACCAATTGTAGCGTCCAGAAGAAGTGCACAGCAAGTCTGACGCAATTTTTAAACTTTTATTGAGCAAGCTATACTAACACAGCTCAACATATCTCGTTCCTTCCACACGCGCGTCTCCTCACTTCTCATTTACACAACTCAAGAAGACAACATCGCCCAGGTAACACCTAACGTTAACGTAACGTTCCCTTATGGTTCTCTTTTGGTTATGCAAGATGAGAACGTTCTAAGAACGTTCTTAGAACATATAAAAAAATAAAATTTTTGATATTTTCTAAGAACGTTCTAAGAACGGTCTTAGAACATATTAAAAAATATGTTGGTTTTTTTATATGGTCTAAGAACGTTCTTAGAACGTTCTCAGATATATACCAAATATAATTTGCCTGCAATGGAAACAGCAACTGTTAGGCTTTTATAAGTGTTTTTTTCGCAAATTTACTTTTTATACAGTATGTTGTAACGTTTCCCTAACTTTCTGCGAAAGTGTTGTGTTTTGTGAACAATCTGACGCCGGCTGAGTCAAGGCTGCACGCACAGTAGGTGGCGGTAATGCACACACAAGGTTGCTTGCCAACCGCCATGAAAATCAGAAGAAGAAGAAGAAGAAGAAGAAGGCTGCACGCATGCACAATTGAAGCTGCTCCGTGAGACAAAGAAGGACGAAGGCTAACTACTTCCAGAATCCCGATTTTAAAGCAATTTGGTGCGCCATCCATTTATCACAAGTAAGTATAGAAAGAGTGAAATACGAAGCACGTTTTTGTATAACAATTTCCAACCTACATGATTAATTTCAGACCATTTTACGGTTTTAGCGTTGTGTAGAAATGCGCGCCGGCGCTAACTAGCATACATTTCTCGTGCAGGTTGGCTGTTATAAAGTTTCCAAACTGACCAAAGACCAACGAATGACTTCTGAAGAAGGGTGGATTTATTTGTAGTTTAGTTAAACAATAATTTGCCCCGTCAGTGATATGGTTTGAATGCTGCCTGAACGTTCCGAATTTGGCAGACACGGTGAGGACAATGCTGAGGAAAATTGCCACAAACAAAGTCCTGGAGCAGCTTGGCCTCCGTGGAAAGTCAGGAAAAGTGGCGTTTGAGGACTTGCCTCTTTACAGAATAATAAATAGTAAGTGTTAATAATAGGTTTGCATCTTTGAACATATGTTGCATGTATGCTCACAAGGTCGATCTAGCTGTTATTATTACAGTATTTATTCTAAAGGGAATTCTAAATTGTGCTGGTGATTGCGGAGGCATGCAGGGGTGTTTACAAGCAGATGACCACAGCTGAAGTGGATTGTGAGCTTGGAGAGGTCCTGAAACTGGCCACTTTTCGAAAGGGAGGTTCAAAATTTGAGGTACGGAGAAGATAAGACATCCCAATTTTGAATTCCCATTTTATTGAAGTTCCACTGCATGTCTTTTGAATTTGAAATTATAACTACTTGCAGGAGAAGAGGAGGAATTAAGAGGGAGGACAAAAAAGGAAAAAGAAACAAGCAAAAGAACAGAGTAAGATGAGAGGTAAATGATAAAGTAATTATGCCAATGTTTTAATGTTATAGTTCCGTGTGTGCGATAATAGGGCAACCCATTTTCCTTGGGTTTTTTTTTATAGAATAAACACAATATGAAGAAGTTTCAACAGAGGGCTTATAAGCGTAGATGGGCTGCCACAACTAGGCATTTGAAGAAGCAATTAGAGAGTGATGATAGCGAGCAAGAGAATGACACGACCTCAACTCCAGAAACAGTGACAAAGTACATGGATGCTGTGTGCAGACTAAGAATAACTGACTAACTGTATCAGGATTCATAAATAACTCTTTGATGCAGTATTGAAATGGTAATATTATCTGATTGTTTTCCAGATGGCTCCTTCTTTTGTGGTCGTTGAGTTCCTTGGTGAACATTCAGTCGCTGTTGTCCCAACCAAATGGACAGAAGATGATGGAAAGGTTATTACTTTTTCTGAAAAGTACTGTGCATAGGCATAATATTGTAGCTTATTATTATTATGTCATTCATCATGATTATTTTATCTTCAGAATACCTTCTGCTATTGGCCAAGGCCAAATCCTACCCACTCCAGAATCCGGAAAGCTGAGATTCCTGACAAACAATTCTGGGAGAGGCTGCCAATTCGGGTTTTCAGGAAAACATCGACTGGTAAGGGAATATTGTCTAAGTCATATCATGTATATTTTAAACAACATAAGTTAAATTCATCTTGAGTCATCGGCATACTTTGAAATTTTGCAGAAGACTTTGACAAGGCCCTTCAATACGAAAAACAAGCTAAAATGTTTTCGAGCCCAGAAGAAGAAGTGTTAACCAAACGGAGCCACATCACCCCTGAACGCTATAGAAACGATGAGGAAGATGTGTTTGATGCTGACGGTATAGTCACTTTTCAAAGACTGTTTACTTACAATACTCAAATACTACTTAGTGGTGCATACATTTTTTTGTCTTCGTTGGTTTAGATGAAGAGGAAATTCGGCCAAAAAAGAAGTGCAGAAAAGAGAAAACACAGATCTTCGTCCAGGCACCCCCACTGCCAGAGCTCCCAACCTTTAACTTTCCAATCTCCACCGAGTTCCAGACCACTTCAGCCAATACCAGACCACTCCAAGGCATCCAGGCCGACCTCACAGCCCAGCGAGAAGCAGCACTTCCAGGCTCAGTCCAGACAGGAATGCATCCAGCTCAAGCCAGTACCAGACCGCTCAAGCCAGTACCAGACCACTCCAGCCAGTACGAATCAGTACCAGACCGCTCCAAGAACCAACAGGAATGCCCTTGACAGTGAACGTTAGTTGGCTATTTAACTGTTGATAGGTGGTGTTAAACAGGCTGTTACAACGGGCAGTAATACGAATGACCTCTTTGACTTTTGTTGTCTTTGCAGTTTTCCAGTTGAACATGAAAGTTCAAAATATACTTGAGAACCAGGGAGAAATTATGCGCATGCTGAGAGGGCTGGCAGCACAGTCTGTGGGGCCAGAATCTGTGGATGTTCAAGATCTCATTGATCAGCCTTTCGAGACTCTTGAGCAGCTGAAGGCCTTCTGTGAACGGCTCGACACTGATCTTCTGCTCAGAAAGCAGCTGGTAATTAGTTTTAATTCCCCACAGCAAAAATATCTTGCTCAGTTATCAAAAAACAATTTCTAATCAAGTACAATATTGTTGTTTATTTATTTGTATAGGTGAAAGCTCTTGCTGCTCTAGGTGGGCAGAATTTGGCAGACACGGTGAGGACAATGCTGAGGAAAATTGCCACAAACAAAGTCCTGGAGCAGCTTGGCCTCCGTGGAAAGTCAGGAAAAGTGGCGTTTGAGGACTTGCCCCTTTACAGAATAATAAATAGTAAGTGTTAATAATAGGTTTGCATCTTTGAGCATATGTTGCATGTATGCTCACAAGGTCGATCTAGCTGTTATTATTACAGTATTTATTCTAAAGGGAATTCTAATTGTGCTGGTGATTGCAGAGGCATGCAGGGGTGTTTACAAGCAGACGACCACAGCTGAAGTGGATTGTGAGCTTGGAGAGGTCCTGAAACTGGCCACTTTACGAAAGGGAGGATCAAAATTTGAGGTACGGAGAAGAGAAGATATCCCAATTTTGAATTCCATTTTATTGAAGTTCCACTGCATGTCTTTTGAATTTGCAATTATAACTACTTGCAGGAGAAGAGGAGGACTTAAGAGGGAGGACAAAAAAGGAAAAAGAAACAAGCAAAAGAACAGAGTGAGATGAGAGGTAAATGATAAAGTAATTATGCCAATGTTTTAATTCAATTCAATTAATCTACATTCAAGTGCTGTCTTTGTTGTATTTGTGATAATTATTTACTTCCAGGATTTGGGTTTCCCTGCTTGGGCTGCTGCCCCCGCGACCCGACCTCGGATAAGCGGAAGAAGATGGATGGATGGATTTACTTCCAGGAAGAGAACCAAGAAGGGGCAGGATACACTGACGCGCACGACCAAGACCACTGCATTCCATTCCATTTATAAATGATAAATGGGTTATATGTCAAAGCGCTTTGAGTACCTTGAAGGTAGAAAAGCGCTATACAAGTATATACTTGTATAGCGCTTTTCTACCTTCAAGGTACTCAAAGCGCAATTGACAGTATTTCCACATTCACACACACATTCACACACTGATGGAGGGAGCTGCCATGCAAGGCGCTACCAGCAGCCATCAGGAGCAAGGGTGAAGTGTCTTGCCCAAGGACACAACGGACGTGCCTAGGATGGAAGAAGGTGGGGATTGAACCCCAGTAACCAACTTCTACCAACTACCAACTTCGCCACGCCGTCCCCATTTTTGTATTATATAGATAGATAGATAGTACTTTATTGATTCCTTCGGGAGAGTTCCCTCAGGAAAATTTAAATTCCAGCAGCAGTGTACAAAATTGTAAAAAGTAAATAATGGGGGTATAAATGGAGACAAAATAGAAAAATATTACAATAGAATAAAAATAAAAAGCAACGATGAGAATAAAAATATAACAGTAAAATAAGAATATAACAAGAGAAACTAGGCAGTAGTGACCATGTTATGAAAAAGTATTTCTCTGTTATTGTTATATCACTAAAATAATTATTTCTGTTGAAATCACTATCACAAATAAAGAATTAATTCTGTTGAAATTTCTGTTTGAGTGTTATTCCTGACAATATAGCATAAAACAGATGTAAATAGCATGTTCCTAAACAGTTCCCTAAACGTTCTAGCCAAACGTTCTTGGCTAACCAAGCAAGAACTCCACAACCAAACGTTCTTTGAACGTTATAAACGAACGTTCCCAGAACAATGCCACAACGTTCTCCTAACGTTCACATAACGTTCCCTTGTTACCTGGGAGATCTGCTTCAGCAGGTCGTTACACTATATTCTTTAAAAACAGCAACATGTGTACCACAAATAAGCACACGGCTTTACCTTTACTTGGCAGTCCATATATTTTTTAAAACACGCCATTCGTCATCAACTTTTCTCTTTTTAGCGTCTCGGGGATAACCGCTGTGCGCCTTCCCTCACAGGACATACGCACATATAACACTTTTCAAAATAAAAGCAGCACAGTTGTATTGCACGCACGACAAAGATGGTTTTTTAAATTTATTTTGTATTCGTGATTGCCGCTGCGCGCACGAGCATACGTCCACACGGAAGTAATACAAATAACGCTTTTCAAAACAAAAGCAGCACTGTTGTATTGCACACTCGAAATAGATACTTTTTTAAATTTACTTTGTAATTTATAATTGCCTCACGCGGGCCGGACAGGGACATACAAAGGGCCGGATGCGGCCCGCGGGCTGCAGAATGCCCAGGTCTGCACTAAGTAGTTAGGACACAAAAATGTTAGTTTTCAATATGTAAAATAAGGAAAATATAGAGGAATTGATGATACTCACTGGGAAAAGCTTGGGCTTCAATTCCACAATGCATAGGGCCTTTGCTGTGAAGGACAATAATAAAACCATATTTAAATCACATTTAATATTAAATTGAATGCAAATTGTAACTTACTGCAATATGGTATTTCACGTAGTAGTGGACGATCCAAGCAGGAATCAACAACCGTGTTAACGTGAAAACACCACCTTTATAGGCTTTGTACGTCTGTGAGGAAGAAACATACTGTAAACCAGAGGTCTCCCACATACAGGACAATCCAATGACAACAAATGATAAGGGAACTGTGGCAGTGTTATCAAATACCAGCGGTCACACAAATATTTATATGTATGAGACTATTTTTATTACAAATTACATGATGACATCACACTACCACGAGGGATGTAAATCTCTTTGTGATGGACGATTTCATTCGCATCGCCATACATGGGTTGCGATGACATTCAAAAATGATTCATTTATAAAACAGAACAATTTGATTTGATTTGATGTAGTGTACGAACGATTCAACGCGATTCGATTTAGTGCCTGAGAAATTCGATTCTATGGTTTACATTTGTTGATGGACACATTCTGTTTTACACCACAAAAGAACATAAGCAGTCCTTCCTGTGCATATGCTCATATTAGAGGATAAATAGTTAGGACCTTGGCACCAAGTGCTCAGACTAGATCTGTCCAACTAAAGTCTATGAGCATGAATTGATGAAAACTACTCGGATGAGAGGCCAAACAAGACATCTTCAAAAGACAACTGAACAGTTGAATGCCATGAGAATAACAATAACCTAATGAATCAGAACAGCCATCAGCCATTTATCTTCAAATATAAAAAAAGCAAATTTTATAAACGTGAGATGCTTCCAGTATGTTAACATTTGTAAAACACCACATATATGTCCAAATATGTTAAAATAAATTAACAAAGCAAACGCATGATGTCACATGTCGAATGTATTTATTTTCCACGAGTCAAATACGTTCTAACGCAGTTGTTTTTAGCTGCGGGCATTACACTACAGGCTTTTCTCACTCTTTCTTGTCTCTCCTTCTCACAGAGTTAAAACAAGCGCACCTTAAATACGTCACATACTGTGGCGCGTGCAACGTCAGACGCCCTCGCCGAGCAGAGAGGTAGCGGCATAGGTAAAGTTAGCAGTGGCAGGTGGTGCAAGCGGAGCGGTGCGAGTGGTAATACGAGAGAGAGAGAAGGTGCGAATCTGGTAACAAACGGAGGAAGAAGAATTAATTCCCAAGAAAATCAGCAGGGGGTCCATCGTCTGGCGGTGGTTTGGCTTCAAGCGGGAAGATGTTGAACAGACAACCATAATATGTAAAGTATGCAGCAAAAGCTTTGCTACAAAAAGTAGCAGCACTACTAATTTGTAGCATCATTTGAAAAGTCACCCGCTAGAGAATGAAAAGTGCTTAAAACTCCGCATGTCAACATCTCCGGCCGGTGCCACACCCAACAAAATGCCAAAGCAACCAGCTCTGACCCAATTGAGCCTGGCGTTTTCTATTTCCAGATCAACACTGTATGAAAAAAATAGTCAAAACCAGAAGGAGATAACGTCCGCAGTAACCTACCACATAGCGAAGGACATACCCTATTAGATTTCCTATTATGCAGCTAATTATTATTTTACAGTTTTTGAAATATTTTATCACACAGTTGTTTTTAGCTGCGGGCATTACACTGCATGCGTTTCCCACTCTTTCTTGTCTCTCCTTCTCACAGAGACATAAAACAAGCGCACCTTCTTACATACGTCACGTGTGCAACGTCACACGCTCCCGCGGAGCAGACAACGTAGCTGTGATGCTAACGGTGCGGTGCGGGTGGTAATACGAGAGAGAGAAAGAAGGTGCGAATCTGGAAACAAATGAAGGAAGACTTGATTCCCAAGAAAAACAGCAGGGGGTCCATCGTCTGGCGGTGGTTTGGCTTCAAGCGGGAAGATGTTGAACAATTATGCGGCAAAAGCGTTGCTACAAAAAGTAGCACCACTGCTAATGTGTAGCATCATTTGAAAAGTCACCCGCTAGAGAATGAAGAGTGCTTGAAACTCTGCATGTCAACATCTCCGTTCGGTGCCACACCAACAAAATGCTGAAGCAACTATTTCCAGATCAACACCGTATGAAAAAATAGTCAACAACAGAAGGAGATAACGTCCGCAGTAACCTACCACATAGCGAAGGACATACACTATTTGATTTCCTATTATGCAGCTCATTTTTATTTGACACTTATTGAAATATCTTGTGTGACATCATGCACAAAATTGCACTTTATTTGTTTTAAACTATTGTAGTGACATTCATGCACAAAAGTGCACTAATAGCTTGTTTTAAAATGTCTCTGACAATCTTGCACTTTCTCTTTTGAAATGACTTGAATGTTTGTGCCGCTGCTTAATAACTTTAATAAATACAGTTTTGGTAAATTGACTTAGTTGTGATTTCCCTCTCTGCATGAAAGTTTAAAATGAGCATATATTAATGAAGTATGAACAAGAATGTTTTAATGCAGACACATAGAATCATCATACTGGTGTGATTATATGCATCAAGTGTTCATTCAAGGCTAAGGCAAAATATTGCGATATATATCGTGTATCGTGACATGGCCTAAAAATATCAAGATATTAATAAAAGGCCATATCGCCCAGCCCTAATTCACTTAAATTTGACTGAATATCGCTCAAAAATGAATATCTTTATATGTATACTTTCACCAAAAAAAATATCGAGATATATATCGAATATCGAGTTTAAGTCGATTGGCAACACTAAATGGTCCCTGGTGTGTGGATGTGAGTGCGAATGTGGTCTGTCTCTGTGTTGGCCCTGTGATGAGGTGGAGACTTGTCCAGGGTGTACCCCGCCTACCGCCCAAATGCAGCTGAGATAGGCTCTAGCGACCCCCCGCGACTCCGAAAGGGACAACCGGTGGAAAATGGATGGAAATCGAGATATACTTTTTCGTCCATATCGCCCAGCCCTAATCACAGTCTAGGAAGATATGTCGTTCGTGTACCTAAGGCATACTTGCCAACCCTCCCGATTTTCCCGGGAGACTCACAAATTTCAGTGCCCCTCCCAAAAATCTCCCGGGGCAACCATTCTCCCGATTTCCACCCGGACAACAATATTGGGGGCGTCCCTTAAAGGCACTGCCTTTAGCGTCCTCTCTCACCTGAAAAGGAGACTATTATATATGTCTCCGTCATCCATAGGTTTATCTATAACCCATAAAGTAGGCAGGCACGGAGCTATTTCTCAGCGTGTGTTTATTCCAGCCGGCACGTTAATACACTGACACACAACATCCGGATTCCCATCATTCATTGCTTCAAAACTACGGCAAGTAGTAATGTCCAAAAACATAACAGAGACGAAGCAGAAGAACGAAGACGAGACATGGCGACGACGAGTAAGAAGAAGAAGTACGCTTGCAAGTTCCAAAACAATTGGAAACAATAATTTCAGTTCATCCAGGACAGCTCGAAGGGGAAGGGGTATGCTGCCTGCACATTTTGTAGATCAGACTTCTCCATTGAACACGGTAACCGAACGGATATACTCATTCATGAAAAGATTATTTATATATATATATATATATATATATATATATATATATATATATATATATATATATATATATATATATATATATATATATAAATACTTGTAAATATATACACCCTCCGCTACCTCATCTCCCGAATTCGGAAGTCTCAAGATTGGCAAGTATGACCTAAGGACTAGAGATGTCGATAAATGCAGATAAATGCTTTAAAATGTAATATCAGAAATTATCGGTAACGTTTTTTTAATTATCGGTATCGTTTTTTTGTTGTTTTTTTTAAATTATTAAATCAACATATAAAACATAAGATACACTTACAATTAGTGCACCAACCCAAAAAACCTCCCTCCCCCATTCACACAAAAGGGTTGTTTCTTTCTGTTATTAATATTCTGGTTCCTACATTATATATCAATATATATCAATACAGTCTGCAAGGGATACAGTCCGTAAGCACACATGATTGTGTGTGCTGCTGGTCCACTAATAGTACTAACCTTTAACAGTTAATTTTACTAATTTTCATTAATTACTAGTTTCTATGTAACTGTTTTTATATTGTTTTACTTTCTTTTTTATTCAAGAAAATGTTTTTAATTTAATTATCTTATTTAATTTTTATTTTTTTAAAGGACCTTATCTTCACCATACCTGGTTGTCCAAATTAGGCATAATAATGTGTTAATTCCACGACTGTATATATCGGTATCGGTCATTAAGAGTTGGAAAATATCGGAATATCGGCAAAAAGCCATTATCGGACATCCCTACTAAGGACCACATGCAATGATGTACATGTATTCCTAGAATATACTGGGGGCCAATAAAAACGAGTTGTGGGGACAAAATGGCCCGCGGAACACATTAATAAAAATTATGAATGCCTGTGATTCTAATCACAGCTGTAAACAAAACGGGCCTTTAACGTTAGGGAAGAAATATGTTGGTGTTATCTTAGCAATCAAATTCAACATGCGCTATAAATGTTGACAGAAACCAATGTTATTCACAATGTAAAGTTTTAGGCCTGTTAGCATTGGACTCACGTAAAGCCGCCACAGGGTCTTGGGTTCAAGAAAGCCTGCCCAGAACCGAGCCAACGCACCAGTAGGTTTGGCCTCAACGACGGGCTCCCTGGCGCTGAGCTCCTGGTCCTTCAGCCACTGCCTGCGGAGCTTGGTGAGCTGGGCGAGACGGAGCTTCTCGTCTGGAGTGTAGCCAGACATTTTCTATCAGTTATTGGGAGTTCAACCTCGGCCAAAAGCTACAATGACACCATGGAGGACGTAGTTCACAAACCGGAAGTGATATTTTTGTGTTTCAGCTGCTCTGAGAATGTAGTGGCGACACCTGCTGGACAAATGCGGTGTACATTTGTAAACTCTTGTTTTTTTATTTTATTTAAATGATCAAATAAACATTTTGTGTGGAGGGTGGCAGTGTGAAGCCTTCACGGGTATTTATTGTCCAAAGTTTTAGAACATATGTATTATTAACGTCACAGACAACAAATACTTGTATGGACACTTACTTGTTGTATAGACAAAAGTAAGGAAACTAACGTTACAAATCTTACGCTTTTATAACTTGATCGTTTGACAGCATTAAAGTATTTTTTTAAAATGTATTTGAATGTGTGCCTCAAATGTACACATCTTAGGTATCTTACCATGAATTGATTAACGTGGACCCCGACTTAGCCCTTGTGTGGTGTTCGGGTCTGTGGGACCCGTTTTCATTTTTTTATTAAAAGAAAAATTATACAATTAATACATTTTTCAAACTGAGACTCACTGACTTTGGCTCATTTTCTGTGAAGAACATGTATCAGAATACATATTCAATGACCACACACCATACACCCCCTTTACACATTTCTATTACATATAAGATGTCCGGGTCCACTGGACCCGGGGCTAATAGAAGTGTGGAAATTGATGTTCTGTGTACCACACGCAAACACACACACACACACAAACCCACGCACGCACGCACACACACACACACACACACACACACACACACACACACACACACACACACACACACACACACACACACACACACACACACACACACACACACACACACACACACACAGCAGGCCTAGACAGGAGGAGGACAGAGTGTAGGTACAGAGAACATCAGAGGGTCAAATGTGCGAGAAAATGAAAGCAGACAGCGTTGACAAACAATGTTGCAACCTTGTGTGGGAACCGCAGGTGCAGAAACACAAAAGAAGAATCCCTGTGGGATGCAGAAACTGGCAGAGACATTTTCTGTGCAACGTTCATATTGTTGTTACTCAGCCAGCGTTTGTGGGTCTGATGGACCCGTTGCATTTTGTGGCTTTTAATGCCTCACAATCAAACACTCTTATGTTAAAATACTGAACAGATGTTTATTGGGATAAGGTATACGTCTGTTCAGTATTTTAACATAAAAGTGTTTGATTGTGAGGCATTAAAAACCACAAAATGCAATGGGTCCATCAGACCCACAAACGCTGGCTGAGTAACAACAATATGAACATTACACAAAGGTTAAACAAGTTGAAAAACTTATTCGGGTGCAGAGGTGCCTAAAGTAGCCAGAAATTGTACTCAAGTAAGAGTACCGTTACTTTAGACTAGAGATTTATTACTCAAGTAAAAGTAAAGAGTAGTCACCCAAATATTTACTTGAGTAAAAGTAAAAAGTATGTTGTGAAAAAACTACTCAAGTACAGAGTAACTGATGAGTAACCTGTTCGTTTAATGATGACGGCAACAAATAATGCACAAAAACATAAAAATAACAATGAGCAAATTCAGAGCCAGGAATATCTCTTAGGCAACTAAAACAATAATATATATTAAATAATAATACATTCACATAAAAAAATTAAGGCAAATTGAGCCACAATAACTTAACAGCACCATAGGCTCATGCAGTAGGCAGAGATTACAAAGGAAAATAACAAGTTAGCCTTTACGCAAACCATAAACTGATAGGTGTGAGCTGCACCTGGGAACACACTGTGCACTTCTGATTGGTGTTTGTATGCATGCGTGAGCGTGTGTGCGACTGTGTGCGTGTGTCAGCTGTCTGTCTATGAGGCTGCAGTGCGTTAATAAATGTACCCACACGAAGTACATTTGACAGTGATTCATAGCAGCAGGGAAGCTAAAATCAGCCTACGGTGACAGCCAAAATATCTACTAACGTTACTTCCTCAAATTTGATGTTTAGTTCATGTAAGCTTAAGCTTGTTGTTGTTTGCCGCTGAAACTTTATGTGCAGTTAATCATGTGACCACCTGGCTCTGTTTGATTGGTGAAACGGAGTCAAACGTCACCAGTGACTGTATTTGATTGGTGAAACTGAGTCAAACGTCACCAGTGACTGTATTTGATTGGTGAAACTGAGTCAAACGTCACCAGTGACTGTATTTGATTGGTGAAACTGAGTCAAACGTCACCAGTGACTGTATTTGATTGGTGAAACGGAGTCAAACGTCACCAGTGACTGTATTTGATTGGTAAAACTGAGTCAAACGTCACCAGTGACTGTATTTGATTGGTGAAACTGAGTCAAACGTCACCAGTGACTGTATTTGATTGGTGAAACTGAGTCGAACGTCACCAGTGACTGTATTTGATTGGTAAAACTGAGTCAAACGTCACCAGTGACTGTATTTGATTGGTGAAACTGAGTCAAACGTCACCAGTGACTGTATTTGATTGGTGAAACTGAGTCAAACGTCACCAGTGACTGTATTTGATTGGTGAAACTGAGTCAAACGTCACCAGTGACTGTATTTGATTGGTGAAACTGAGTCAAACGTCACCAGTGACTGTATTTGATTGGTGAAACGCAGGCATGCGATAGATCCTACTTTGAAGGTCTGTCTGAAAAAAACAAAACAAACAAAGCGTGCATTAACAGATTGATAAAAATCAGTAGCGAGTAGCGAGCTGAATGTAGATAAATGGAGCGGAGTAAAAGTAGCGTTTCTTCTCTATAAATATACTCAAGTAAAAGTAAAAGTATGTTGCATTAAAACTACTCTTAGAAGTACAATTCATCCCAAAAGTTACTCAAGTAGATGTAACGGAGTAAATGTAGCGTGTTACTACCCACCTCTGTTCGGGTGTTACCATTTAGTGGTCAATTGTACGGAATATGTACTGTACTGTGCAATCTACTAATAAAAGTTTCAATTCAATTCAAAAAGGTATTGTGTTGTTTTAAAAACACGTGACGTCATGGATGATTTGAGGACAATCCAAAAACCCAGTTGTAAATCTAAACAATACTTTTTAAGAGGATTTCCGTGATGTAGCAGGCATTTTAAAAGTTAAGGTCAAATAATATTTTTTTTATAATAATAATACATAATTAAGGAAACTAACGTTACAAATATTCATCCACCAATCCATTTTCTACCGCTTGTCCCTTTCGGGGTCGCGCGCTTTCATAACTTAATCGTTTGACAGCATTAACGTATTTAAAAAAAACATGTATTTGAATGTGTACATACAAGGGCCTTATACAGTATATACACATCTTATGCATCTTATGGTATCTTAGGCATTGTGACGTTTGAAAACACGTGACGCGATGGATGATTTGAGAATCCAAAAACCCACTTGTAATCATTATACTATTGGCTAAGTTTTATATTCATAAATGTAAGTTTCTCAATACCCGACCTGTTTTTTGTGCTTTTAAAAAAGATTTATAACTCTATATTAAAACACTCTCTACCTCTAACAACCAAAAAGCTGCGAAAACGATGATGCTGTGTTCCAAATCGAAGTTATTTACTGAAATTGAGTGAGCCTCTGGCTTTGCACTTTGTTGGTTATATATATGTTGCATTCTATTTTAGTTACTTTGATTTTACAACTCCCTGGCGCTGTTTTGTACTGTTTTTGTACTTACTTTCATTATTAATTCTCAACTGTTTGTAAATGTTTGAATTTATAAATAAAGGTTTAAAAAAATAAATATATATATATATTTTTTTAATTAAAAAAAACAAAACACTTGTAAATATAAACAATACTTTTTAGCAGGAGTTCCGTGATGTAGCAGGCATTTTAACAGTTAAGGTAAAATAATATTTTTTAATAATAATTCCAGTTCAGTTTGTGTTATAGTTACGTTTTCGTGTGTTATACTTACGAATGTACACAAGTGCCCCCGGCTGCAGCAGCCCGCAGATCGAGGCAGCCAGGGGTTACTCAATGTACAAGAAAGCATTGTGCTACATCGCTTCAATCCTCCAGGGGGCGATAAAGGCATTTAAAACCCAAATAAACCCCAAATAAACTGTAAAGAAGAGTGACGTCAGCAGTATATTTGGTCGGAAAAATGCAGTTTTCACTTCCTATTGTTTGACTTGAAGTAACGAAAGTGGCTCTCGTCGTGTTGGTTGCTCTTTGTGCCTTTTACGCCACATTATCCAACAAGCCGCAAGCAACACAGAACAGGTCGGTTTAAATTTCTCCCCCTATTCACACACGTCGTCGTACATGCAGTTCAGCAGGTGTTTCATCAGCAGGTACGCTAGTTTAGTCACTAATGTGTGCAACTTTCTGTTAAGGCTGTCAAGAGCGAAGCCTATTTGGTAAATCTGGCTCATGACGTCATCAATATGCGCCTTGATTCCGTTTTTTGAATAGTGTACTTTTTTGAGGATTTATGATCTTTTACCTTTTGGCTTATTTCAAACTTCAAATATTTATTATAGTCAACTTTGAAGCTAACAATGTACACCTGATATTGTCCAACTCTTAATTACCGATTCCGATATCAACCGATACCGATATATACAGTCGTGGAATTAACACATTATTATGCCTAATTTTGTTGTGATGCCCCGCTGCATGCATTAAACAATGTAACAAGGTTTTCCTAAATAAATCAACTGAATTTATGGAAAAAAATGCCAACATGGCACTGCCATATTTATTATTGAAGTCACAAAGTGCATTATTAGGGGGTAGCGGGGGGTGTATATTGTAGCGTCCCGGAAGAGTTAGTGCTGCAAGGGGCTCTGGGTATTTGTTCTGTTGTGTTTATGTTGTGTTACGGTGCGGATGTTCTCCCGAAATGTGTTTGTCATTTTTGTTTGGTGTGGGTTCACAGTGTGGCGCATATTTGTAACAGTGTTAAAGTTGTTTATACCGCCACCCTCAGTGTGACCTGTATGGCTGTTGACCAAGTATGCCTTGCATTCACTTGTGTGTGTGAAAAGCCGTGGATATTATGTGACCGGGCCGGCACGCAAAGGCAGTGCCTTTAAGGTTTATTGGCGCTCTGTACTTCTCAGTCTTAAAAAGTCATACATTTTACTTTTTGAAACCGATACCGATAACTTCTGATATTACATTTTAAAGCATTGATCGGCCGATGATATCGGCAGTCCGATATTATCGGACATCCATAGTTAAAAGCAGTCATTGATCCCGAATGCTTCATCAATAATCTCCAGCATCCTCCTACCTATTGACTTTTTATTTTTGTTTTTTATAAACCTTTATTTATAATATTAAACAATTACAAACAAGCAAAGAAACAATGATAATCAAAAACAAGTACAGAAACAGTACAATACAGTGCCAGGGGGTTGTAAACTCAATAAAGAAACTAAAAGTAGAATGCAAAATATATATATGTAGCAATGTGTAAAGCCATAGGCTCACACAAGTTCTGTAAATAATCAAAATTTGGAACACAGCATCATAGTTTTCACAGCTTTTTGGTTGTTAGAGGTAGAAAGTAGTGTTGTCCCGATACCAATATTTTGGTACCGGTACCAACATTATTTCGATACTTTACTATATAAAGGAGACCACAAACAATTGCATTATTAAATCTTACAGTACATTAAACATGTTTCTTATTGCAAGTTTGTCCTTAAATAAAATAGTGAACATTCAAGACAACTTGTCTTTTAGTAGTAAGTAAGCAAACAAAGGCTCCTAATTTAATCTGCTGACATATGCAGTAACATATTATGTCATTTATCATTCTATTATTTTGTCAACATTATTAAGGACAATTGGTAGAAAATGAATGATTAATCTACTTGTTCATTTACTGTTAATATCAGCTTACTTTCTCTTTTAACATGTTCCATCTACACTTCTGTTAAAATGTAATAATTACTTATTCTTCTGCTGTTTGGATGCTTTACATCTGTTTTGGATGATACCACAAATGTGGGTATCAATCCGATACCAACCTTCTCAGTGGCCTAGGGGTTGGAGTGTCCGCCCTGAGATCGGTAGGTTATAAATGATAAATGGGTTATACTTGTATAGTGCTTTTCTACCTTCAGGGTACTCAAAGCGCTTTGACAGTATTTCCACATTCACCCATTCACACACACATTCACACACTGATGGCGGGAGCTGCCATGCAAGGCGCTAACCAGCAGCCATCAGGAGCAAGGGTGAAGTGTCTTGCCCAAGGACACAACGGACGTGACTAGGATGGTAGAAGGTGGGGATTGAACCCCAGTAACCAGCAACCCTCCGATTGCTGGCACGGCCACTCTACCAACTTCGCCAGGTTGTGAGTTCAAACCCCGGCCGAGTCATACCAAAGACTATAAAAATGGGACCCATTACCTCCCTGCTTGGCACTCAGCATCAAGGATTGGAATTGGGGGTTAAATCACCAAAAATTATTCCCGGGCGCGGCCACCGCTGCTGCTCACTGCTCCCCTCACCTCCCAGGGGGTGCTCAAGGGTGATGGGTCAAATGCAGGGAATAGTTTCGCCACACCTAGTGTGTATGTGACAATCATTGGTACTTTAATTTTAAGTAGTTACAGGATCATACATTGGTCATATTCAAAGTCCTCATGTCCTCAGTTTATAAATATGATATACATTAAAAAAAAAAGATGTGATGATAAAAAATATCGACGTAATCATAGTATCGAGTAGATACGCTCCCGTACGTGATATCATTACAGTGGATGTCAGGTGTAGATCCACCGATGGCGTTTGTTAACATTTTGGTGCCGTCGAGCTACGGTGTGTAGTGAAGCATGTTTAGCTATTCCTCGTCCTGCAGGGATGATACTTGTAAGAAACTTACTTTATTTGTCACCATGGAGGCGAGGATTAGTGATTTAGAAGTAGCTACAACACTGCAGACTGCGAATGAACGTTCGTCGCTAGCTAGCCATGTCTTAAAGCACCTCTTCCTGAGGGCGTTTCAGTGTTATAACTTCACCTTTATCCTTGCATTTTGAGCCAAAATGCGTCCATTGTTCCTTTTCTGTCTACACACTGTGTCTGCTTGTAAGTACTCCGTTATTGTGCACTGCCGAACATGCTCGTCTGCTCTTAATACCAGCAATGTCATGCCGTGACGACGAGGGGGGCGCGGGAGGGTGGCGGACCGGTACTTTTCAGCGGCGGTATAGTACTGAATATGTTTCATTATTATCGCGGTACTATACTAATACCGGCATACTGTACAACACTAGTAAAAAGCGTTTTAAAGTAAAGTTCTAATTCTTCTTTAAAGGTACAAAAAAACGGTTGCGTATTGAGAAACTTACATTTATGACTATAAAACTTAGCCAATAGTATAATGAGGTTGCAAAGGTTAAATTCCTTTTAAAACATTTCTCATACTGTGTATATCCAAATAGCACATCTTTAAACCAAAGCACAAATTTGTCATGAATATTGTCCTGGATGAAACGACCGATGCTCTGCCATAGTGACCGAGTGCTTTCACAAGTCCAAAATCCTACCTATTGACTCCACAGCATGTCCGCCAATCTCCCCCGTCATATTATCTGGGAGTCGGAGCGCCTGGTGGCCTACCTCCACCCCCGCCCTTGGACGCCCGGCTGTGTGATCCTGGAGCGCCGCACGCCCCGATCGCTGGCAGGGAGCATCTTCCACCTGGAGGAGGCCGAGTATCTGTCCTGGATGCTGGGGGCAAGAGATGTGGCGAAGCTGCTGTGCGACAAACTCCTGGTGCAGAGGTGCGCGCTGGTGGCCAGACCGCTTGTGGATAAACCTGCTCAGGTGTGCACTTATATATTAGTGGTTAGGAACGACCCCTTATCTTTTAAATCAGGGGTGTCACATTGAGAAAAATCTACTCCCAAGTGGGCCGGATTGGTAAAATCACGGCACGATAACTTAAAATTAGTCAACTTCAGATTGTTTTTTGTTTAAAAATAGAACAAGCACAAATGTACAAATCATAATGTTGTTTTTTTTTTACACTTACATTTATTTGTCGTTGTTTTTATTTTCTGAATAAATTACGTATTTTTCATAGTTTGGCCGGGGGTGCGACTTATACTCAGGAGCGTCTTATGTGTGAAATTATTAACACATTACCGTAAAATATCAAATAATATTATTTAGCTCATTCAATTAGGAGTGACAGATTGTTTGGTAAACGTATAGCATGTTCTATATGTTATAGTTATTTGAATGACTCTTACCATAATATGTTACGTTAACATACCAGGCACGTTATCAGTTGGTTATTTATGCGTCATATAACGTACACTTATTCAGCCTGTTGTTCACTATTCTTTATTTATTTTAAATTGGGTTTTACCAAATTAATTTCCCCAAAAAATGCGACTTATACTCCAGTCCGACTTGTTTTTTTCCTTCTTTATTATGCATTTTCGGCCGGTGCGACTTATACTCCGAAAATTACGGTATGTGATAATGTTCATCAGTCAACTAACTCATTGGTGTTAATTTGCAATCTATGAAGTTAAAAAAAATTATATCAAAATCAAATTACAGGATGTTATTTATGTAGTTTGATCATTTTCCTCGACTGATGTACTAACATCATTGATTGATGTTAGATTATGTGGTTTATTATGTACATATGTAGCATCATCTACAAAGATACATATAATTGCTATTTCGCCATCCAGTGGACACATTTAGAACAGCCGTTTCATTCAAAAATTTCAGGTTAATTTTTATACTTAGCAAACTCATCCCGTGGCCTGATCCGGCCCTCGTGCCGTACGTTTGACACTAGAGATGTCCGTTAATGGCTTTTTTGCCGAGATCCGATATTCCGATATTGTCCAACTCTTAATTACAGATTCCGATATCAACTGATACCGATACAGTCGTGGAATTAACACATTATTATGCCTAATTTTGTT
Source organism: Entelurus aequoreus (assembly GCF_033978785.1). Taxonomy (NCBI): domain Eukaryota; kingdom Metazoa; phylum Chordata; class Actinopteri; order Syngnathiformes; family Syngnathidae; genus Entelurus; species Entelurus aequoreus. The sequence continues at coordinate 27,553,706 of NC_084748.1, forward strand.
GTGATGCCCCGCTGGATGCATTAAACAATGTAACAAGGTTTTCCAAAATAAATCAACTCAAGTTATGGAAAAAAATGCTAACATGGCACTGCCATATTTATTATTGAAGTACAAAGTGCTTTTTTTTTTTTTTTTAACATGCGTCAAGACAGCAGCTTGGAATTTCGGACATGCTCTCCCTGAGAGAGCATGAGGAGGTTGAGGTGGGGGGGGACATGTATATTGTAGCATCCCGGAAGAGTTAGTGCTGCAAGGGGTTCTGGGTATTTGTTCTGTTGTGTTTATGTTGAGTTACGGTGCGGATGTTCTCCCGAAATGTGTTTGTCATTCTTGTTTGGTGTGGGTTCACAGTGTGGCACATATTTGTAAGTGTTAAAGTTGTTTATACGGCACCCTCAGTGTGACCTGTCTGGCTGTTGACCAAGTATGCCTTGCATTCACTTGTGTGTGTGAAAAGCCGTAGATATTTTGTGACTGGGCCGGCACGCAAAGGCAGTGCCTTTAAGGTTTATTGGCGCTCTGTACTTCTCCCTACGTCCGTGTACACAGCGGCGTTTTAGAAAGTCATACATTTTACTTTTTGAAACCGATACCGATAATTTCCAGTATAACATTTTAAAGCATTTATTGGCCGATAATATCGGCAGTCCGATATTATTGGACATCTCTATTTGACACCCCTGTTTTAAATGGAAATATGTTCCAGAGTCAAAGTTATTAAACCTGTAGTAAGAGTGGGAGTATATAACTAACGCAAATAGTTCGCCTGTTTGCAATTAGGTGATCTGTAATAGTGTCAATAAGACCTATTTACTACTACTCTACCAGTACTTAAACAGTGTTTAAATGTTCCGATTGTTACTCATCAGATTCGAGTTTTCCCCCTCCACGGCCTGGATGCGCAGTGGCAGCCCCTCCTGGCAGGGGAGGAGGAGCACAACTCTCATGACCCAGGCTACACCACCTCCAAGACGGCGCCTCGATGGAGCGACGCCCACCTTACTGAAATTCAATCCCGGATCCGAGCCAAACTCCCAAACCCAGACGCTCCACCCAATCTCACCTTCCTGGGGGACAACCAGCGCCACCCCGGCCTCTTCCCCCGCATCGTTCGGGGCGAGGAGCCACAGTGGCGAGTGTGGGAGGACGAGGGTCACGTGTCCTTTCTCACCCCGTTCCCCAATGCTCCTGGCTTCACTGTGCTCGTCCCACGCCGGCCCTTGACGTCAGACATATTCCGTCTTGATAAGAGCGACTACGAGGGGCTGGTGGTGGCCGCCCGGAAGGTGTCTCATCTTCTGGAGAAGGGTTTGGGTGCCTGGGGAGTTGGGCTAATATTTGAGGGGTTTGAGATAGACTATGCTCATGCAAAGCTAATACCGCTGCTGCAGCTACCGTCTTCCAGGGAGAGAGACCATGCCGCTGCGTCCGCAAATCCCCGGTTCTATCCCTTGTACCCTGGTTTTGTCACATCAGAAGACGGGCCTGAAGCTTCCTTGGAGAGTTTGGATGAGATGCATGCCAAAATTACCCAGAAGTGATAAACCTTCAACATGGAAGTTATCATTAAAATACCTTTTTTTTTTGTAATCATTCAACATCGAGATACTGATTAAAATATATATTTCTGTAAACAATTTGTTGTCAATTTAAAGGAGACACAAGTGGTAGAAAATGGATGGATATGTAATAATCTGGCCAGAAATGGTACTGCAATCAGTCAAAATTCTGTAGTCCCCTCCCCCTCTCCCTGACTGAGGTTGCTAGGTACGAAGCCGAATCCAGCTCGATCAACTGGGCTACTCCCAAGAAACTTCTAACTTCCACTGCCTCTTACTCGGTCGGGGTTGAGGTGCTGGGACCACACTAGCTGAATAGACAAGCATTTTGTCAATAATAAATCTCTAACCAACACATTTTACACAGAAATTAGGCTAATTTCAGGAAGTACGTAATGCCTGCGTACAATATCACAACAAATGGCTACCATATGGTTATTGTCAGTACTATCAGGAAGTACGTAATGCCTGCGTACAATATCACAACAAATGGCTACCATATGGTTATTGTCAGTACTATCAGGAAGTACGTAATGCCTGCGTACAATATCACAACAAATGGCTACCATATGGTTATTGTCAGTACTATCAGAAAACAAAGACTAAAACAAACTACAACCAACGCCAGCAATGGTTATACCGGTGAAAATAAGTAGAGCATGCTTAGCAGACTAATGTACGCTCAAAACTAAAGAGATATTTTACCAAGGTATACCTATAGGCCACTGTTTCAAATTGCCATATAACTTGGTATATGTGGTCCACAATATGTAAACACGTGATTTTATCATGTGATTTGGCTGTCTCTATACATTTCACATTGCCATGACAGCCGTGCTAATGTTGGAACCCAATTCCTCAGCGTATCAGCATATTGACAACAAAATAGGCTCTGACACTATCCATATCCACATATGGCAAAATACATTTCCGACAAATAAAACCTAGCTAGCATACTAGCTCGGTCAATGACACATCAACATATAGGTTAACGGGGTAAATCTATGCCCGCTAGCCTGTATGTCGGGGAAAATATATTTCCGACAAATAAAACCTGTCAGTTCGAATACACATCGACATACAGGCTAACGGGCATATATTTACCCCGTTAGCCTGTATGTTGTGTCATTGACCGAGCTAGCATGCAAAGCATTCGTTGCACGGACATACTAGCTTTGTAAGACAAGATCATAGACCGTATTAGACAATATAGTTTAAATACGAAATGTCCATTTCCATTTATTACAAGTAATAAGAAAACGTAAATGCCTGACTTACCTATCTCCGCCTTCAATCGTCTCCATCTTTCAAAGTCATCCCAGATACAAATCCTCGTTTTGTTCCTGGCTTTGTCATGAATAAGTTGAGAATCGGAACGGCGTCTTTTGATTTACTAAGGTCTGACATGTTTAGTAACTTCACCAGTGGCAGTAGCTCGACAAAGATGGCGGTGCATAACTGGCAACCTGGATGTGACACTCGCGGACTTCCTAATTGGTCAAAAGGTAGAGGGCGGGGCATCGAAAAGAAAAACAATATTTCGGGGCTGGAAATCTAATTTAGAAATGAACATATCCCGCCTGAACTATTTAAAAAAAAAAAAAAAAGTTATTCAAAAAGAACATGATTTATTAATGCCTTTTGACATATCAGGGTCATTTAATGACTTGACATGGAAATATTAAAGTATTACATATGGCTCCTTTAGTTAATCCGTATAGCGCAGGGGTGGGCAATTAATTTTTACCGGGGGCCGCATGAGCAACCCGAGCACTGCTGGAGGGCCACACGACAATATTTCAATTAAGTTTTGCACAAATTATTTTTGATATACCGTAAGATAGATAATAATATTTTCATTTAACCTAACTTATCTTTATACAAAAGCAGATGGCTTTTGATGGTTTTATTTTTAACACTTTCTTACACAACACTTCCTGATGTATATTACAATACAAAAATGTCAATTTCTGTCACTTCATCCTGCATCCTCTTTGTTGTGAACGTAGCACGTCTGTAAGGTGATTGGCGAAGGAAGAAGCGTTGCTGGTGCGGAAATGAGGAGTGAGGATTGGTTTTCCTTTTGGAAAGAACGAGATAAGTTGAGCTGTGTTAGTATAGCATGCTCAATAAAAGTTTAAAAAGAACGTCAGACTTGGTGTGCACTTCTTCTGGACGCTACAATTGATGTCACAAGTGGGATGAAATGCCTCCCAGTTCGCCTTGCCATCAAACCTGGGAGTCTTCATTGAGGGCGGAATTCCCCCCGTGGCAAGCAGCGTGGCTGCACCTGTAAACGCTGTAGACAACATCTATTTCAGCAGGTCGTTACACTATATTCTTTAAACACAGCAACATGTGTACCACAAATAAGCACACGGCTTTACCTTTACTTGGCAGTCCATGTATTTTTTAAAACACGCCATTCGTCATCAACTTTTCTCTTTTTAGCGTCTCGGGGATAACCGCTGTGCGCCTTCCCTCACAGGACATACGCACATATAACACTTTTCAAAATAAAAGCAGCAGTTGTATTGCACGCACGACAAAGATGTTTTTTAAAATTTATTTTGTATTTGTGATTGCCGCTGCGCGCACGAGCATACGTCCACACGGAAGTAATACAAATAACGCTTTTCAAAACAAAAGCAGCACTGTTGTATTGCACACTCGAAATACTTTTTAAAATTTATTTTGTAATTTATAATTGGCCTCACGCGGGCCGGACAGGGACGTACAAAGGGCCGGATGCGGCCCGCGGGTCGCAGAATGCCCAGGTCTGGACTATAGCATGTACTGTACTATCATTTGTTATCAGCCAATCACTGTTTGCATGACAATTTAAATACGCATGCTCAGTAAATCACAAGAACGCCGTTTAGCACTAGTCCCGCCCCCCAACACCAGGGCCGACTCTTAAGTTTCCCAGATGGGCTAAAGGCGACGATATATCATAGCCGTTTTAAAAGTGACCAACTTGATAGCGCCAGCCGTTAAATTACAGGATGGTATTTACGCCACTGGTAGAATTTATATATCCGTTAAATTTAGTAAACATTTTTTTTATTTTTTTTAAATAATGTCCTGCCCAGCTTCTCGGGCAAATCATATAGAAGATGTAGAAGCCCATATCGACTGTTCAGATTTACTTTACAAAAGAGAAGTGTAGGATACTTCTCTTGTTGCCTTACTTGTATTTTGACTTTATTAAATGTATTTATATTATCATTTGGTGCAGCCGGGCCGGAGCAGGAGGGGATAGAAAGAGAGAAAAAGGAAGACAGAGGGGGGAATTGTGGGGACAAGAGGGGGATTAGACAGAGAGACAAAAACAACAACAGCAAACACAACAACAACAACAACAGAGCAACATCAGCAAATACGACATGTACAAATATGATGGTAAAAGTAATAGCAAATAAGCAGTTACCGAAAATTTAAAAAAAATACAGAAATGACAATGAGCATTATTACACTAAAAATGGAGCAATATGAATACCAATAGAAATAGTGCTATTGATAATAAACAATACCAATACTTTACCTTTATTATCAACAATACAATTGTTCAAATGCAACAATACATATACGTAATGATAACTTGAGATATGAAAGAATGCAGAAAAATGGAGGGGAAGAAAGAGAAGCAACCTACATTAACCTTGTAGATTGTTATAGTAACAATAGGTTAAGCTTTGTCAGTGTGCCATGTGTTATACCCAGTTTACTCTAGGGCAACAATGTTAATATATGTTTGATGAAATGTGATTATGTGCATGAGTGTATGTGTGCATATGTACTTGTATATGTACAGTATGTGTATATGTGTGCTTGTACAGTGAATGTATATGTAAAAATATACTTGAGCGCGAGCAGCAACTTCCTGCTGCCGCTGGAGAAGTCTGAATGACGGCACCGACAACCAATCGAATTGCCTGATTTAAAAATAATCCGACCAATCAAACGCCACCAGATTTTGTGACATGTGTTTAACTAATGAGCATGTGTTGACGGGCAAAACAAATAGCGTATAATTAACGAAAGGGGAAAATGTAATGTATATGACTACCCACACCACAATTAAATTTCAGAGTAAGGGTCAGCATTAGAGATGTCCGATAATATTAGCCTGCCGATATTATCGGCCGATTAAAATGTAATATCGGAAATTATCGGTATCGTTTTCTTTTTTTAATTAAATCAACATAAAAAACACAAGATACACTTACAATTAGTGCACCAACCCAAAAAACCTCCCTCCCCCATTTACACTCATTCACACAAAAGGGTTGTTTCTTTCTGTTAATAATATTCTGGTTCCTACATTATATATCAATATATATCAATAGTCTGCAAGGGATACAGTCCGTAAGCACACACGATTGTGCGTGCTGCTGGTCCACTAATAGTACTAACCTGTAACAGTTATTTTTTACTAATTTTCATTAATTACTAGTTTCTATGTAACTGTTTTTATATTGTTTTACTTTTTTTATTCAAGAAAATGTTTTTAATTTATTTATCTTATTTTATTTTTATTTTTCAAAAGTACCTTATCTTCACCATACCTGGTTGTCCAAATTAGGCATAATAATGTGTTAATTGCACGACTGTAAATATCGGTTGATATCGGTATCAGTAATTAAAGAGTTGGACAATATCGGAATATCGGATATCGGCAAAAAGCCATTATCGGACATCCCTAGTCAGCATTGTAATTCATTTTAATTAAGTTTTGCGTGAATAAATATTTAGTACTATTAGTGAATAAAATATATGCTTTTCCAACCCTGTAGTCAATCTCATTCACATTGTAAATCTTATGTGTCAGCTGCAGAACCTAAATATCAAGTGTTTAAAATAGTTATTTTACAAGGGGAAAAACAGGATTTTCTTTAAAAAAAAAAAAGTTCACATTTCAAGTGTGTAAAATAGAAATTCTAAGGGGAAAAACAGGATTTGACAACGGGTAATAATGAATCTTATGTACATTAAGCCTTCAGACACTGACATTGTGTGGTTTCCTAGCAACACAGCATCCACAGCACTTGGCCCCCGCACACTCCATCTTGGTGACGTACAGAAGCGGCTCGATGCTGCAGCTCAGGTCCATGATGGAGTAGACGCTGATGCCGATCTGGCAGCGGAACTCCACAATGGAGTAGTAGGGCGCAAAGGCCATGAGCACCGGCGGGAGGTAGTTGACCACGATGATGGCCAGGATGATCAGCACCATCTTGAGGGCCTTTTTCTTGACCGGGTGCATCACCTCTTTACCCGTCACAGAGCGACGGAGGATCCAGATGATGGAGATGTTGCACAGGACCATGACTGTGAAGGCGAAGAGGATGACACCGCTGAAGATAGGGTTGACGCTCCTGGATCCCAGGATAGACTTGGCCAGGGCGTAGGCTATGATCAGGGCCCAGACCACCACGGATATACCGATGCGGATTTTGTTGTGTCGGATGCCGGTGAACAGTACGGGGTGCACCACGGCCGTGTAGCGGTCAAGACAGATACACACCTGAACAAAGGACATCGTAAAAAGTTGAATACTATACAGACAAGGTGTCAAAAATTTTGTTATTTTCGAATGATTTACGATTGTACTGTATTAAAAAAAAATCTAAAATGTTTTTTTTTTTTAAATGTTCTGTCCTGGCACTCAGGCAAATCATATTGTTGATGTAGATTCATTGTATTTGACTATTAAATGTTTGAGTATAATTTTACTAAACAAAACCTCATTTCTTTTAATTATTATAGAAACTTATCACAGCTGTTTGTAGGAATGTAGTTAATCATAGAAGTAGCACCCAATGTTATTAAAAATGATGGATTTTGAATCGAGAATAGTTTTGAATCAATTTGAATCTAATCGAATCGCGCGGTGCCCAAAGATTCACAGCCCAAATACAGACCAGGTAACAAATTAAAGCAAACTTTAACGCTACAAAATGAATCTGGCTTTATTTTTAATATGAAAATAATCCCATTAAATTAAATTACTAAAGGAAATCACTTAAATCCTTAATTGCCTAAACTGTATTTTAATATACTTGAAACATTACAATAAAAAACAACGACCTCACTTTTACATTTAAACATTTACTTTTTATTCAATGTCTCACAATATTTAAATCATTACATTTTCTGTTAAATATAATTGATAATATACTACAAAATACCGTATTTTCCGGAGTATAAGTCGCACCGGAGTATAAATCGCACCTGCCGAAAATGCATAATAAAGAAGGAAAAAAACATATATCGCACTGGAGCCCGACCAAACTATGCAAAAAACTGCGACTTATAGTCCGAAAAATACGGTATATATATTGTACAAGTATGTGGTGGAATTTCTGACCTTTTGTACCATATTTTGTGTCTAGCAAAGTCCGGAAAGAGAGGGAGATCGAAAAGCATTAGGAAAGTAGTGGAATGTCTGCTCGTTTCTCTTTTTTCTATTCTGTACCATTGAAGGAGCATATGTGGGGTAGAGTTGAATATATGGTCAGACTGACCATTGTACAAAATGTTTTGATTGTTTGTTATGGCTAAAGGATTCAAGGTTGCAGCAGAATAAACAGGTCCAAAACAACGGGACCTTGACACACGTGGGAAACACATAAAATGACCAAGTCAGACCAAGTCTGGAGCTTTTTTTCTTCATTCCATGCTGAGGGGCGCGCCCGGGGAAAACTGTCTGTGTGCACGGCAATTCAATCCAACCTTGTACCATTTGATTATGGGTAAATAAAACTTTTGTACTAAATTCACTTTTGTTGCTGTTTAAGATTCGGACCTTCCACCACAGTATATTGATACAAATATAATCATTAATATATGAAAAAAGTTCCGCAATAAACTAAGGGGTAAACTGAAAATGATGAATTTATGAATTGTTTCAAATTATTTTTATACTGAGTATATATTTAAATTTTTTAAGTCAATAGAATAGTTATGAATATGTTGAAAGGAAAATATGTTGCACTCTAAATTATTAGAAATTTAATTATTATGAAAACCTTTTAAAACATATTGCAATATATGTTATATTTCCAAGTATTGTAATGTATTGCCAGGTATTTAGGGGGGAACTTAAAATATATAAAAAAATACTTCCACATTGTTCTACTAACTTCTTATACTGTAAGTTAACATTGCACTTTTACTGGTAAAAGACCACAATAAGCTTCTAGTCAAAAATGAACTTCATAATAAACATGCAGCTATAGGGTCCTATATTGCGGGACAACTCACCAGGAAAAACACCCCCGTGTCCTTGACGCCGTACGCAAACCTCTGCACGTACTTAATGGACGTGTTGTCCAGCAGCAGGCTGTTGAGCAGCTCGGTGGGCATCATCAGGCAGAAGTAGGCGTCCAGCAAGGCCAGGTTGAGGATGAAGATGTCGGAGGTGGACGCGTCCCTCTTCCTGGTGGCTATCTGCCAGATGACCAGCCCGTTGCAGGGAGTGCCTACCACCAGGTTGAACACCTTGACGCCGTAGTAGAAAATGAAGCCGTATGGTGCTACGGCGCACACTTCATACTGGTACCAAAGTGGAGGTCCTCTGGTGCTGGTGAAGTTCAAGGTAGAGTTGAACATGGCAGCGCTGAAAAAAAGGAATGGTAGTCAGGTGGGCTGTACAGAAACACATTTAAATTGATGAGCTTACCTTAAAGGACAATGCAGCACTCTGCGGTAACTGGAACTTTCTGTGCATTAGTAGCATAATAAAAAACACGCACACACACCATTTGGGTTGGGCCAGGTGGTGGCGTTGCACCTTCTCAGCCTCCTCTCATGAATAAATCATACGGGACGTTAGCGTGCTCACAATAGTTGCATCAGGGCCCTGACATTACTGTTGCATTGTTGAAGCTGAGCCCTCAGGCTACTGTCCTGGTGCAAAGTCATCGTGCAGTGCAAACAAGTGACGCAAGGCGAGAAATCCAACGCAATGTGTTACAAAGACGTGTAAAAAAAAATAAAAAGAGCCTCCTGGGAATAAAAGAAAATCTTGCAAAGTCACAAAATACAGTAAACACACAATTGCACATGTCCTGGTAAAATATACTGTTTGGCTCTTATTAGCGCTTAAAATAGGGGTGTCAAACGTACGGCCCACGGGCCGGATTAGGCCCGCGAAAAGGTTTTATCCGGCCCGCGGGATGAGTTTGCTAAGTATAAAAATTAACCTGACATTTTTGAATGAAAGAAACAGCTGTTCTAAATGTGTCCACTGGATGTCGCAATAGCAATTCTTTGTATCTTTGTAACTGATGCTACTACATACAGTATGTACATAATAGAGATGTCCGATAATGGCTTTTTCGCCGATATCCGATATTCCGATATTGTCCAACTCTTAATTACCGATTCCAATATCAACCGATACCGATATACAGTCGTGGAATTAACACATTATTATGCCTAATTTTGTTGTGATGCCCCGCTGGATGCATTAAACAATGTAACAAGGTTTTCCAAAATAAATCAACTCAAGTTATGGAAAAAAATGCCAACATGGCACTGCCATATTTATTATTGAAGTCACAAAGTGCATTATTTTTTTTAACATGCCTCAAAACAGCAGCTTGGAATTTGGGACATGCTCTCCCTGAGAGAGCATGAGGAGGTTGAGGTGGGCGGGGTTGGTGGTGGGGTAGGGGGTAGCGGGGGTGTATATTGTAGCGTCCCGGAAGAGTTAGTGCTGCAAGGGCTTCTGGGTATTTGTTCTGTTGTGTTTATGTTGTGTTACGGTGCAGATGTTCTCCCGAAATGTGCTTGTCATTCTTGTTTGGTGTGGGTTCACAGTGTGGCACATATTTGTAACAGTTGTTTATACGGTCACCCTCAGTGTGACCTGTATGGCTGTTGACCAAGTATGCCTTGCATTCACTTGTGTGTGAGAAACGCCGTAGATATTATGTGATTGGGCCGGCACGCAAAGGCAGTGCCTTTAAGGTTTATTGGCGCTCTGTTCTTCTCCCTACGTCAGTGTACACAGCGGCGTTTTAAAAAGTCATACATTTTACTTTTTGAAACAGATACCGATAATTTCCAATATTACATTTTAAAGCATTTATCGGCCGATATTATCGGACATCTCTAATAATAAACCACATGATGTTAGTACATCAGCTGAAGAAAATGTATCAAACTACATAAATAACATCCTGTAATTAAATTTTGATACATTTGTTTTTATCTTGATGGATTGTAAATCAACACCAATGAGTTGACTGATAAACATTATTACATAATTTATTCAGAAAATATAAATAACGACAAATAAAGGCAGAATACTATTTAACCACAACATGTAAGTGTAAAAAAACCCAACAACATTATGATTTGTATAATTTCAGAATGTTCTTGTTCTATTTTTAAACTAAATGATAAATAAATGATAAATGGGTTATACTTGTATAGCGCTTTTCTACCTTCAAGGTACTCAAAGCGCTTTGACAGTATTTCCACATTCACCCATTCACACACACATTCACACACTGATGGCGGGAGCTGCCATGCAAGGCGCTAACCAACAGCCATCAGAGGCAAAGGGTGAAGTGTCTTGCCCAAGGACACAACGGACGTAACTAGGATGGTAGAAGGTGGGGATTGAACCCCAGTAACCAGCAACCCTCCGATTGCTGGCACGGCCACTCTACCAACTTCGCCACGCCGTCCCTATCTAAACTAGAAAGCAATCTGAAGTTGTCTTTATTTTTAAGTTATTGTGCCGTGATTTTACCAGTCCGGCTCACCTGGGAGTAGATTTTACTCCATGTGGCCCCCGATCTAAAATTACTTTGACACCCCTGGCTTACAAGGAAGAGCTGAAGGCCATCCAGACTAGCAGTGTGCCACCATGTCCAGCAGGTGGCACTGCAGTGGAAAAAAACCTCATGTTTTCATTAAATCCAGTAAATTTGGATATGGGATGTTTTGAAGAAGCTCAGCTTGAATCTAAAATAATTGAGTATCGAGAGGAATCACTGCAAATCACGCGAAATACTTCAAAATATTTTATTCAGCTCATACATTCAAAAAGTAAAATTCAAAAAGTAAAATTTGTGTAACAGCAATGATTAAATATGATGGTCAAAACCTTATAAATAACATGAACCTGCCAAATATTATACACATTCCACACAACTCTTCTAAAAACAATGACACAAATAACGTATAGGCCCTTTTCCACCATAGGAATTGTTTTCGTTTACCTGGGAAATTGCAAGAAATCAACACATTTACGCAGGTGACATTTTTCCCTGAAAAAGTGTCGTAGCAAAGTGGGTATTTTGAGAAAAACCTGATTGTGTTCACCCACCACGTTTAAGCTAGCAAAGAGAAAAGTGAACAGGCATACTTTATAAGCCTGAGGTGGAAATGCCTTAATATTAATTATTTTACCCGGGTAAAAAAAAATAATTCCCGGTATTATTGGTGAAAAAGGGAGTTACGTAAATGATGCTGTACGTTTTCCACAATCCAAAGTAGGACTGCCGTCTTTTTTCTCATCTTACATGTTTTTTTTAAAAACAGTAGATTTGTGCTTTATTTAGCTGCAATACACACTTAGTACCCATTTACATTCCATCATAAAAACAATATTGAACACTGCAAAGTGTCATCCAACAGGAAAACTGAGAAGCTGACTACTTTTTGTGCGAGGCAATTCATCGTACAACCTTGCAGGTCATTTACATTTGAAATACATGGAAGCATTTTTCTACAAATAAATATTAAGGCCACACCAAAAAGAAAAAAAGAGGATAATGTCACCGATTTAAGTTACACAATAATATTCTTTAGATAATATAGTACATTAAAACCTCTAAAGGCTTAGTGGCCACATGCGTGGACAGCACCTTTTAGCTCTTATTTCCGAAATTGTGTACACTACTGAATTGGGGTCTTATGGCCGCTTATGTGGACACTTATACTACCATCTGGTATTTGGAAAGAAAAGTGTAAAAATAACAATTAGCATGTCACTAAACATGAAGTACACATTTGTGTACTTATAGACTAAGTACATCATATCAAAAGATGATTCTTAGTTTTTATTCTAATTAGGGTCCAATAAGTCCAAATAGCAAAGAGAAATAAAAAAAGCATGTAAACAAACAGCTTGGGCCTTAAGAGGTTAAGTCGCATATTCTTGTAAAATGAATTATATTCCCGTAAAGTACATTTGCTTTGACCTATGATGATATTAATCTACATTTAAAACACTTCCTTGTGTATGTATTATATATAAATTGTGAATACATTTTGCTCCAGTCACATTTTCAGGATGCTTGATTGTGGAGGCGTTCCTAAATAGCAAATGAAACCACACCCCACCCACTCCAAAAGTATCATTTATCTTTTAAAATGCACATAATGCACGGTCGAAAATAAACTTCATTAAAGATTCACTAGGTCACACCATTAGGTACACCTGCACGCTCGCTGATCGATTCACAGCTGCATAAAAATGTCTCCGCATGTTGCACGTCTGGTATCATGTGCACGATTAGAGTCAATATTTCATCCTACTTTTTTTTTGTGACATTTACTTACTACTAATAATATTTCATCCTACCATTTTTTTGTGACATTTACTTACTAAAGTAGTACATCCACCTCGCTGTGATGTCACGACGTAGCCAGATTACAAAACACAGCGAACAGAGGCATCCTAAACTGCGTGCAAGTTTTACACAGACTTGCCAGTTTGACCGAGCCATGAATACGTTGCTACTATCTGAGCGGATAGCCGCAGCTTTTAGCTTGGTGGTTAGCATGCTCGCATTTCATGCTGGCGTCTAGGTTTCACGCAAGGTATGAGGAAACAACGCAGACTGCTACACAAATGTATCCATCTTACAGAAATAATTTTACGGCAACGGCATGGCTAGTTCTGGTTGGGGTGCTTATAACAAGCTGCTGGGTGGGCCGCGGTTATCTGCCAGTGACTCGAAGGTTCCGAAACACAAGTTACCCAAGGGCTCGCTCAGTTTTGTGGCGCCCATCGCACTCGCCATTCAGACTGAGTGGTAAGGTTAACGGCCAGCTGTGCGCTTTTTAAAGGGATCACAGGTCGATCACACGCAAGACCTCCCCATTCCGCCTGGATGCAGTTTAACGTCATGCCCAGGACTAAAGTCCTAACAATATAAGAATAAAGAATTTGCAGAAATAGTGGTCATTTAAGAACTCACACATTTATGAATCAAGTATTGATATTATCAGGAGACAAGTTGTAATTTTTCCAAACAGCCGATATTTATGGAATTAATGATAACATTTACGAGAATAACGTTTCAGTATTACCAGAAGTCGTTAATAACAGCTTACTTTCTCTTTTAACATATTTTATCTACACTTCTGTTCAAATGTAATAATCACTTATTCTTCTGTTGTTTGGATGCTTTACATTAGTTTTGGATGATACCACAAATTTGGGTATCAATCCGATACCAAGTAGTTACAGGATCATACATTGGTCATATTCAAAGTCCTCATGTGTCAAGGGACGTATTTCCTGAGTTTATAAACATAATATAAAATAAAAAAATACTGAAAAATATCACCGTAATCATAGTAGTATCGACTAGATACGTTCCTTTACTTGGTATCATTACAGTGGATGTCAGGTGTAGATCCACCAACGGCGTTTGTTTACATTTTGACGCCGGTGAGCTACGGTGTGTAGTGAAGCATGTTTAGCTATTCCTCGTCCTGCAGGGATGATACTTGTAAGAAACTTACTTTATTTGTCGCCATGGAGGAAAGAATTAGTGATTTAGAAGTAGCTAAAACACTGCCGACTGGGGCTGGACTTTAGCCGCTAGCTAGCTAGCCATGTCTTAAAGCACCTCTTCCTGAGGATGTTTCAGTGTTATAACTTCACCTTTAATGTTAGTTTTTAAGCCAAAATGCATCTGTTCTCCTTTTTCTGTCTACACATTGTCTGCCTGTAAGTACTCAGTGAATGTGCACTGCCAAACATGCTCATCTGCTCATAAACCAGCAATGACACGATGTGACGACGACAGGGACAAGGGGGGCGGGGGGGTGGGGTGGGGGGGGCTTGCGGACCGGTACTTTTCAGAGGCGGTATAGTACCGAATGATTCATTAGTATCGCGGTACTATACTAATACCGGTATACCGTACAACCCTACTACAATGTTACTAAAATATAGAGGAATTGTTGTAAATTTATAATAAATTAATTCAATTACAATAAATTTACGATATATTACAAAAATATATTTGTAATTTTGGGAGAATAAAGTCGTGTTTTACATTTGGAAAAGTCCCATCGTTCTGGACGGCATTGAAAATAAAGTTGTGACATTAAAAATGTAACGTCCTAATTAGTGACGGGTCAAACGATACAGAATTATTGATGCCTGATTAAAGTGATACACCTTGATGTGTGAATCTAAGAGAAAAGACATGACCGAATAGGACTGCTGTGTCGTTTGTGAGGCGCCAAACAGAGGAAATGCTTCTTTTCGACTCACGCACGAATAACAGCTCATCCTGAAAGAAGACAACGATCTAAATGGAACTGAGAAAACTTAAAAGTTCCACAGAGTCAGATCATTTTGATCTTTAATATTCTTATTAAAAAAAACCCCAAAAAAACCCGACACCAACACGGTATCAGTGTAGTGTCAATGCTGCTAGTGAGTGTGACACACACTCACAAAGGTCTTGTTTACCCATCACTAGCTAGAGAGTTACGAAAATAAAGTTTTCATTATCTAACAATAAAGTTGTGATTTTACGAGAAGAGAAACATTTCAATTTTGCCTAACGACATTCGGGAATAGAGTAAGAAGACTGAATTTAATGCAAATAGGTAAAATGTTTAATTATTACAATAATTAAGTTATGACATGGTGAAAATTAAGTCATAATTTAGTTAGATTAAAGTTGGACTTTATTATACTTTGTATAGTATAAAGGTAATATAAAAAAAATATATTTAAAATACAACTTTAGTGTCCTATTATTACTTTTTTTAAATATATATATATATATATTATATATATTATATATATATATATATATATATATATATATATATATATATATATATATATATATATATATATATATATGTATATATGTATATATATATAAACTTTAATTACGATGAAAACATATTTTACTCTCTCAATTTAGTGATGTAGCAAAAGTTTTATTTCTGACATTTTCCAAGTTTTTCTTTTCGGTGCGGCAGTCATAGACATTTGTATCGTTCACCACACATTTAAATTTCTGCATTAAAGTCCTGTAACACAGACACAAGTATATTCTTTGTCAAACAAATACATTTTCTTTCCTGGCTTCTGATTTATATACAATTCAAGTTTTTTTTTCTTTTTTTTTTTTTTTTTTTTTTTAAAGACGAGCATCATGGATCAACACGTTGCTAGAAAGAAAAGGTGTTCAAGTATTTTAAGTAACAAGAAGAAAATGAATAGTTAAGGTGGATATGTCTGAATTTAGCCTGATTTTAATTGTGTACATTCTTTCAGCAGGCAAAGTAAAACTATAGTAAATATATTAAATGATGAGATATGTATTGCGCCTGTCCAATAAAAAGTATGTACCTCCACACTGTGTGTTTTTTTTTATCAACAAAGCATTTTGCTGTATAGTGACGACTCTTGAAAGAATTCTCTTTCAAGAACCAGTGCAAAAAATTTAGCGGCCTCTAGTGGTGGAACTCACCACCTGCAATCATGTGGCGGCCGCCATGATGCCGTGCACGCGGAAGCGGTAGAGGCATGTATATTCTACATGACCCCAGTTGCTGAGGACGCGCAGCTCCACAACTTGATAGACTACATCGCTGGGGTTCTGCAGGAGTAGAGATGTCAACGTAAGAAACCGGGTGTGGGAATTATTACATTTAGTTGTGTCACTTTAAACTCACAGGAATCTCAAAAGTTTGCGTGGGCTCGCCATCCTTGTTGTATGTGAACGCTCCCAGCAGCGTTCCTTCTTCCACTTCGTTCTTCATCCCCTGGGTCACAAATGTACATCAAGTTTTCGTCAACCCCATACAGACATTCAAAACAGTAAGGCATTTGAGGCAATATTCAAGTGCACTAGTCTAAACAAAAAGGTAAATCAAATGTTGTACAGATACAAAGTAATTAAAAACATCATTAAAATGTTTAATTTAATCAGAAATAGGCCTGAGTAAGCTATTTCTGAATGTATCTTGTCTTTTTATTTTTTCGGACTATAATGTGCAATAATGGTTATATGTGTATATGTAGATATATGCATATGTATGGATATACAGTATGCATGTGTGTGGATATATACATATATATAAATACATATCTTCTTTTTTATCTTTATTTCATTTTTTTTACTATTTATATTACTAAATTATTGTGTATGCATTTTATGGGATCTGCTCCAATTTCATTGTTCTTTGAACCTGTTCACTGTAATAATGACAAATAAAACTCTATTCTATTCTAAATATATGTATAGGTTATAAAATCATAGTCAATAGCGAGCAAAAATCTGCTTACAATGAATGGACCCTTTGTGAGTTGCTCTATTCTACCTATAAAGTGCTTACAAAAACATCCAAACACTTCCATCAATGTTTTATATACAGGCTGTAAGTATATAAGTAACGTAGCAAAAGGCACATTCATAATAACATGTAATATTTACAATTTTTTCTCATTTTAAGCATACGGTGGCGCATTAATTTCATATACACGTCACAGCGTTCACTTTTTCCTTCACTTACAACACTGTCTACAACTCCCGAGAGCCAACAAACATAATAAAGCATCACTTACTGTATAATGTCTGCTTTCACTTGGATGCCGACTGTTAGGATGTTGATACACTCCCGTATTCATAATCCTCGCAAAAGGTTAAGGTTAGGGTGGGTGCAAACCAACGTCATTCGCATGTCTTTCTCGCCATCTCCGGGTATAAGTTGGCTGTCAAAGTTTACCATCTTCTCAATTTATGTCCACACAATTTTATTATCAATGTGAGAGGCATGATTTATAATCTAGAATAAACTTTCACCAACTCAGAGCCGAGAAAGCAGCTCACCAGCTGATGATGTCAGGACTCTGATCAATGCGTGGCCAAATGTAGGACCTTAATCTTAGGGTTTATAGTGATAATATTGCTAATATTGTTAATTAGTTAATATTCAGGTCACAACTATAAATGGAGTATTGTTGGTGGTTTTTGGATGTTTAGTTATTGGGTTTTATCGGTGCCGGGCCGTGCGTTTCCAACCTAGGCCTTTAGTGATGTCCTACTTAGTCCAACTTAAATAAATACCTCTCAAAATACCATAATTTATGTCACCACATGGCCACGGCTGGAGAAATACTATACAGAAACACACTTGCGCACTACTGGGCATTGAATAACCTCTAAAGTGTACAAAAGGGGATATTTTTCGGCACATTTAAAAACCAATGAACCTGAATCAGCAATTAAAACATATCTTACGTGGTACTGTCAAAATTAAAATAATTGCAAAAAACATTAAATATGAAAAAATAAAGATTAAATATTTAAACTCACAATTGGTAACACCCTTCCGACGCCGTAGAAGCCAGTGGCACAGCTCATTGTTGGTTGATTCGAGTGGAAGTGGCGGGCAAACCATTTCACTGCCGGGACAGCTTAGCACGCTTCCAGGGGTCGGCCGACCTCGTCTCACAAAATTTAGTTATTTTTTAAATATCCTCCTTGAAAACGGCCTTGCAAATATATTTATGCCACCTAATCAACGTTTTGCACTCCTTCTTTGTGGGTTAAAAAAGTGAGTACCAGCGATTTCTCTGCCCGCCGGGTATGCTTTCAGTGCCACTTCCTGCTTTCGCAAATCACAACTTGTGATTGGGAGTGACAAGTGAGATTCCAATCAAAGTCACGTTTAACGTAAGGCTACCTCGATGAACTACTGTCAATAACCCGTGACCTGATTGGCTATCGCAACTCTCTATCAACTGAATGCACTCCGTTCGTTTACACTGCGCAGTTGGCGCTATGTTGATTCAGAAGGCCTCCGGCAGAATTCATACAGTGCTGGCAACAAGCTAGCTTAATTCTGATTGAATAAAAGCTGTAACGTAAAAACAAGCAACACTGGAGCCTAATATGACACTAAGAGAATATGATGAGTACTTTTATATATTTATGGAAAGTAAACTACAAATAACATTATTTTTTATAAATTTCTGATCATGATTTATGTTAGGCCAGAAGAGAAGGCCTTGCTGGCCCTGACGGCACAACACTGGTCGAAATAAACGCAACAGACGCATTAATGTCATGGCTCCCATTGGCTCCATTGTAAGCTGACTTTTTTTTAATGTTTAATTACGAGTTAGAATGCATTAAAAAAACATGTGTTCTTGTCTTTTATAAGGATTGTGAATTATAGGAATTCCAAAACAATTGCAGTTCCCCTTTAATGCAACAGAAAAGACTTGATTAAAAGCGATTAGAAGGCACACTGCCATCTGGTGGTGACTTGTAGTAGTGAGCCAAGCTATTTTATGTTATCGGCTTTCAGCAACATTTGCCATAGAAATTAATATATTTCTGATATTACCTACTAGAAGCAGTTTGTTTTATTTTACCATATTCAGTAGATTTTGGGCACAGTAAAAAGCAGCATATTTTGTGCAGGTACAGGTTTGAAAATAAGTTTTTTCCCCCCCAAAGTTGAGCCTCCCAAAAACAGGAATCACTTACATAGACGGCAAAGTCCTTGGGGGCAGAGTCAATGCGACCATTGGGGGTGTTATAGCGTGGCACGTGGTCCAGCGTCACATGCGTTATCTTTATGGGGTGAGACAGGGCGATGACGAGCGTCCCTTGGACGCCATGGAAAGCCCAACATTTGCCTGGAAGCATCACCGGGTGGCCCTGAGAGGGAGTTGAGAAGGTTTTATCGGAGTAGGAGAGAAAACACAGGAAGACACAAGAGAAAGCAGGTCACCTGAATGACAGTGCGGGGGCTTTCGGTGGGATACAACAATGGGATTCCAAAAAAGGTGACGCATGCAGTGCGGGTCTGATATGTGTTAGAACAGCGGGTGCTGACCACGCTGGCACCTGCAAATTGAACACAAATCACAAATTAGGTAAGGTCCATAAAAGGAAACATGGTTGTTTATTACCTTGAGTTTCCAAGGCAAAGTCAGCCATCTTGTTAGCAACGGGCTGCAGGTCTGAGTGGGTTCTCTTGTCCTGTAGTCTCATTGCATCCTGAGCCTGTGTGACAATCACACGCCACCCTTGGAATTTGAGCCAAACAACCTTTCCAAATTGTAGTGGAACCTCAAAAACCAAATGCTTTTGCTTTATCTTGGGATTTTTGTGAAAAACACACAAAAAAACACCCACCGCTATTTGGGTGACACTGTGTGAGACGTCAATGTATAACGGGATATACGTTTGTTACGATCATTATGCAAATTAGATTTTTTTGTAACATTTATTTTAAAATTAAGTTCTGAGCATCAACAAGTGGTGTTGGGAAAAGCACATGTGTGTACTGTACAAAGACTGCATATTTGTTAATACAGTCTGACCTAGATTTTCTCTCCAAAAGGCCAGACAAAAACCAAAGCCTTTTCTTTTTTCTCATTAAAAATAATACAAATTTAATTAATCAGTTCCAGACACCCAAAAATATGAACCAAAAACCCATTCTCTAAATAACTGTTCGCACTTTGCTCCAAGTTCCTGAATTTAATAGTGATTCTGACCTTTGTCAAAATGCTGAAACTCGCTGACTTATTTCACAGCCATACTTAAAAATAAAAAAAAAAGTAGAGACTGAGATAGCAATGTGTGTGATTATTTAGGCACTCAAATCTGCAGAATGATAGTCAGGCAAATTAGTTTGGCCGTATGGTAACTAAGATACTAAACAAAAACGGAGGCAACAACTTTGCCAAAAATCATAGGAAGTGGGCCTTGCAAAACACAGGTACCACTGTACTTAAAATCAAAGTTATGGCACACATTTTTCAAAATTTAAAAGATTAACAGTGACTTGCTTATTTTATATAAAAACAATTCACATTATTACTTCGTCCAAAACTCAGGGCCCAAATAACATGTGCTAAATCGTAAGTGCAAAAAAAAAGTGCTAAATGGTGCAGACCGCCTTATTTAAAATTATGGCGACAGATTGACCTTGGAACAGATTATTTCTATCTCCATTCATTGTAACGCTCTCAATTTACCTGGATGCGGTCAGTGAGCCACTTCTCCATGGCCTGCTGGAGCTCTGATGTGAGATGTTTTTGGCTGGAGGTGGCACTGATGTCAGGGCAAGGCACCGGAGGAGGCAGCAACTGGATGGACGACACCTCCTTAGACAACTGCAAGCACAGAGGACGTTGTGTTAAATCCACACAGTAGTTAAAGAAGCAGCTACCACGTTTTTAACTGGTAACAGCATCATCACCTCAGCATTGTGGGCTTCTACAGCTTGGATTCTGGCGGTGAGAGTGGAGAAGACCCCGTGGAAATCCTGCTTCTGGTCATGTATCCGCTTTCCCAGTATAGTGACCTCTTGGTCAAGGTGCAACCCACTGCTCGCCTCTACTGCCTTAAGATCATCCCTCATACTCTGTAAGTCCATCTCAAATTGCTCCTTGATCTGAAAACCCCCCCCACAAAGGTTGGTTTTTGAAGATGTATAATGTGCCCCTATAATTAATTAATCTCTTATTTTACCTTGTAGAGGAGCTCCTGTTTCAGCTGCAGATCCTCCTGCAAGGACATACATGCTCAGTCATATTCATTAATGCTAAAAGGTTGTAGTGTCCTAGAATAGTCATTCAACTCGTAGTCGAATCGTCAGAAATTCTCCATAGAAAGGTTTTGGAAAAAAAAATCTGATTTGACAATAAAATTATTTGAAACTCAAGCCTTACTAGTAGGGATTTGCTTCTTACCAAAAGATGCTGCATCTTTGCTTCCACATCAAAAGGCACAGAGGGAAAGGCAGAATCCTAAAGGGAGCAATGAAGACAAAATGGCGCTTTATTTTGGTTTGAATGGAATAAACCATAAGCGGTCACTTCATTAGCTACACATGCTTGGTAAATTAGATCCAACACAAGTGCTATTTCAGATATTCTTCCTTGAATCATTCAATAATTTTTATTTATTTACTGTATATAATCATTATGATACATTTATCATTGTAAATGTTATATATCAATTTATATGGCATAGATGTATTTATTTAGAATATTTTGACTATTACTAATACTGTAAATAAATCCCATTTTTGTAATAAGGCTGTTTCAACCCCCAACTGTTTTACAAAGTATTTATGTCACCATATTAAAATGTCATAAAAAATAAATATTGAAGTTGATATTTATTTTATTTTTATTTCAACAAAAAAGTTTAGTCAAATATTTTTTGTATATTTTCTGAATAAAGGGAGATCAGATGCTAGATTTAAGCAAATACAAATACATTTAATCAATTAAGACCAATTCACTTTCAAAATGGGACTAGACTGTTCAAGTTAAAGTGCCAATGACTGTCACACACACTAGGTGTGGCAAAATTATTCTCTGCATTTGACCCATCACCCTTGATCACCCCCTAGGAGGTGAGGGGAGCAGTGGGCAGCAGCGGTGGCCACGCCCGGGAATAATTTTTGGTGATTTAACCCCCAATTCCAACCCTTGATGCTGAGTGCCAAGCAGGGAGGTAGTGGGTCCCATTTTTATAGTCCTTGGTATGACTTGACTCGGCCGGGGTTTGAACTCACGACCTACCGATTTCAGGGCGGACACTCTAACCTGAGTGTATTTAAATCTAATAGGGTTGGGTTTAAAAAAAATAGTATGATTATCAAAAACATTATTTGTGTTCTTGTGTTGGATCCAAATAAACTGCAGGTGTAACTAATGTGTTCAGTGAGCGTAAAAGCACTTGCAAAGCATTGTTTTATATCGATCATGCAGCTAGTTAGCAATACCGTTGCAGATGTGGGCTGTATGGTGTTTGGTTGAGGAGACAGAATGGGGGGTTGAACATTTTGATGCATGAGCTTGGTAGCCTCTGACGGGTTCTTTATGAGGAGCATGATGGAGGTGAGAGGGGGCAACAATGGAGGAAGGAACCAAACACCTGGAGGAGAGCATGAGGGAAACATTCTTGTGTGAATCCAAGGTGATTTTATGTTGTTTTGACTCAAAGTGAAAACGAGAGGATTTCATACTAATAACGTGTATTTGAAAGAGTGATACTTACAGGCAAGAATGGCACCAAGAAGGAAAACAGAAATGCAAATCTTCTTTGATTGGTTGCTGAGTAAGCATTTAGTGGCTGCAGGACAAAGACAAGTTGAATAAGCGTTGTTTCATAGTATGCAAAAAAAGCATGTACAGTATATTCATTCTTAAGACAGACTGTGGATGTATATTTTTTTCTATTTTTTGTTTTGTTTTATTCAAATTCTAGGATTAAAATCTGCTAAAATGTGTAGATCGCCTTCCAAGTTTGGAGTTTGGGTTAAAGTTAAAGTACCAAAGATTGTCACACACACACTAGGTGTGGTGAAATATGTCCTCTGCATTTGACCCATCCCCTTGTTCACCCCCTGGGAGGTGAGGGGAGCAGCGGGCAGCAGCAGTGCCGCGCCCGAGAATCATTTTTGGTGATTTATCCCCCAATTCCAACCATTGATGTTGAGTGCCAAGCAGGGAGGTAATGGGTCCCATTTTTGTGCAGCAAGCTTTAAACGTGGGCTTTCCCTATCAAATCTGGCCTTCTGCCGACTTAAGTACTTTTATTCTTACGAAATTCTGAGGCTAAGATAACATGGAAGGTGAAACATTTTATTGCTCTTGAAGTTTGAATGCAGTGTACACCACATACTGTACGTAATAAAACGACATTTCTGAATCTATTCTGATCATTTCCATTGAGACACCTGCAAAGTTGAAATGAGGATAACAGAACCATAATGGCACTCTGAATTAACTATCAAAAATCAAAATGCACATTGTTGTCTCATGACTACGACCACACGTACAGGATATCAGCCATGTTTGAACATCCTGGTACTAATGGACATTCATTGCATATGAACCGTGATCATTGAACTAAAATAAATACCGTAAATTCCAGACTATAAGCCACTATTTTTTTTCTTAAGCTTTAAATCCTGTGGTTGATTAAACGGTGTGGCTAATTTATACATTTATATTTGCCAATGGCCATGTTTCGTGTTCAATAGTTTTCATTTAATACAAGCAGTGACACTGAAAAGGCGTGTTTTCGTTTGTGCTATGGACGAGTTAGTTCACTGCAAGTGCTGCAAGGTGAACGTCGACAGTATTTATTTTTGTTTAGTGCTTTGAATCTTAAGTACAAGTGCCGTTCTGTCTTCTAATTGTCCATAAGGTTTTCTACTCGTATGGATTCTTCTTTCATCACTCCAAGCAACATTTGTAAGTTTTCATGCATATTTCTACATGCTATCGTGATGTAATGAAGCTAGCGTCGTTAGCATTAGCTATTATGTTAACACGTGTATGCATTAGCTATTATGTTAGCACGTGTATGAGAGTTTGTGTTAGAATTATTAACTTAACTTACAATAGCATTCTTTTTGTGTTTGTTTCAGTTTCACAAATTCCTCAGTAAATTCACCAAAACGTTATTGAGGAGTTCCGTTTAGCTGAATGGAAAGCTAGCTTTCTAGCTAGTGAGTCCATGATGATAACTTCTGTTGTTTGATCAGCCATTTTACTGCCGTGGCACAGTCAACGTTTGGAAACAATTAAGGTATGTAAATAAACATTTACAAAATATTTTTGTGTATAATAACTAAATTCACAACGTATATATCTGTGGCTTATAGTACGTTGCGACCAACGTTCCCTCTAAGGTGGGCGCCTGTGCAATTGCGCACTGCTCAAGCGTCCTCTGCACACGGCAAATCTATGCTGCGCACAAAATCAATTGAAAAAATAAAAGCATAACAATTTTCGACACACGGACACGACAGAGAAAACAGTTTTTGTCATCATTGTTCAAATATTGCAACGTCTGTCGAGACGCTTTGAGGACATGAATTCCATCCATCACTTTACTGAGCAAAACTCTTTATTGTCGGCCATAAACACATCACCAAACCATTAGTTAAAAAAATGATATCTAGCAAAAGTGGTCATTTTCTGCAGTACAAACCAGACCAAAAGCAACTTTGTTATATCAACAGCAGCCGCTCGCTCTTTCTCACTTGCGCCAACACATGCACATATGGCACTTAGCCAGTGATGCGTTTACAGCCACACAAAAAGTCGGACAACTCCAACACCACACATAAAGTGTCATTCCAGGTCGTTACACTATGATTTACCAATCAAATGTGTGCTTATTCTAGTGTCATTTATTAGGAATCGTAATTTATAAATATTAATCATGAAATGCTGTTAGTATATTAAATAAATACTAATAAAAATATGTATTTTTTACAAACAGGAAAATGCAGGAATGTACACATGCTCCCCTGCTTACATCTCATTGTGCAACATGTGAATGTTTTAATGGGAACTAAATGCAATGTCTGAAAGGGGTACAAATTATTTCCAAAGCAGGACCTCCACCCAGACAATCAATACAAGTACACAGTTCATGAAAAACAATATTTTTTGTTATTGTCATTGTAAGTGGGCCTAAACATTTATATTAGAAATGGAAATGACTGCTGTCATTTGATTATAATAAGAGAATGTTGTCTGTCTGTGTTGGCCCTGCGATGAGGTGGGGACTTGTCCAGGGTGTACCCCGCCTTCCGCCCGAATGCAGCTGAGATAGGCTCCAGCGACCCCGAAAGGGACAAGCGGTAGAAAATGGATGGAGATTGAACTTGTTATTTAGTCAGGTTTTGGACAGGTGTGCTGCTGGTGTAGCCACAGTGTGCACGTCTGATGTTGCTCACATGGGCTCCACTGAATGCTCAGGGAGTTTTTCCGTTTGCTCACACACATGAAAAATTAGAGGGAACATTGGTTGCGACTAATATATGTAAACATATTTTTTTCTTCTAAAATGTGGTGGGTGCAACTTATATACCGGTTCGCTCCATAGTCCGGAAAATACAGTAAATAATGTAGCATTTATCAATGAATAAAACTACATTTTTTGAGAGTTGATATCTAACGGTCACGCTCCTGCGCTCAAGCACAGACTCACAAACAGCCGTCAAGCCCCTCTGATGTAATGGCTTCACAAGTATCTGTACTAAACAGAATTCTTGATATCACAAATACCGTCAGAGTGGTTATAATAAGTGAAACAAAGTTTCATCTATGAATTATTATTCACATCAAGACAGGAGGAAGAGGCTGTTGTAGAGTGCATACAAACACTACATCACCATGACAACACACGTTCACGTGACAAGCACGGCCTGGATTAATTCAGCTTTTTCACATTTAATAGTGATATATTTTTCATGGATTTCAATGACATTCACAATTGTCAGTAAACTCCATGCTACACAATTTTCACATAACCAAGGAAAAAGGAAGTATACTTTATTAGTAGGGATGTCCGATAATGTCTTTTTGCCGATATCCGATATTCCGATATTGTCCAACTCTGTAATTAGAGATACCGATATCAACCGATACCGATATCAACCGATAGCGATATATACAGTCATGGAATTAACACATTATTATGCCTAATTTGGACAACCAGGTATGGTGAAGATAAGGTACTTTAAAAAAAATAAAATAAATAAGATAAATAAATTAAAAACATTTTCTTGAATAAAAAAGAAAGTAAAACAATATAAAAACAGTTACCTAGAAACTAGTAATTAATGAAAGAGTAAAATTAACTGTTAAAGGTTAGTACTATTAGTGGACCAGCAGCACGCACAATCATGTGTGCTTACGGACTGTATCCCTTGCAGACTGTATTGATATATATTGATATATAATGTAGGAACCAGAATATTAATAACAGAAAGAAACAACCCTTTTGTGTGAATGAGTGTGAATGAGTGTAAATGGGGTAGGGACTTTTTTTGTGTTGGTGCACTAATTGTAAGTGTATCTTGTGTTTTTTATGTTGATTTAATAAAAAAACAAAAACAAAAAACAAACAAAAAAACCAAAACGATACCGATAATAAAAAAACCGGTACCGATAATTTCCGATATTACATTTTAAAGAATTTATCGGCCTGCCGATATTATCGGACATCTCTACTTAGTAATCGACTTAAGCACTTTTGCCTAGCTTACATGGAGTGGGCGTGTCCACAGGCTGAGAAAATATGAATAAGAGTAACATGTGTTCAAAAGGGCGGAAAAAAACACTTAAGTGCAAATGGGAAAATATGGTCCTGAACGAGCTAAAGTAATACAGAGGACATTGTGGGGAAGGCTTGGGATTTGGGAAGGACCTTTTTTTTTTAAAAATATTGGCACGGTGGATATGGGAAAACGTCACCGAAACGCTGAATTGTTTCTTCCATTAGGTTTGTAGTTCATGCTGAGTGTATGCCTATTAAAAGCATAGTCATGGACACAAAAACACACAACACGTTACATACCTAAAGATGTCAGATGTATTATTTTTGTGGTCATCGCTGATAGGGACTCTGCAAGAAAAACAAAGAATGTGGGCATTGTACAGTTTATGACAGACATATGCACAAGGACATGCACCCACCCTTAAAACTATAGGCGGCGTTGTTGAGTCGAACTCTGTATCCAACGCCGGCAGACCCAATGTTACTTCTGACTTTGTTGCTGCTGGTAGTGGTGGAGCTGGTGGAGCTGGTGGTGCAGGTCCTAGCGGTGGTAGCCGGCGGTCTAAGATTGGCGCCCTCAGAGGAGGAGTAGCCCGAGCTGTCTATGCAGCTCTTATTCTGGTCGGGTCGCAGGTACAGTACTGCTTGGCTGGAGCTGCGAAACCTATCTGGGGGCGGCGTCGGGGAGTGGGTGGGGTTCTGATGTGTGGGCGATGCTGCTGGGGTTAGGGAGGGCCGAGGGGTGGCCCTGGGGGTGGTGTAGGACACAGTCCTCATTGACAGGTCTGTCTGGGTGCTCAAAGAAGGTCTCCTGGCTTTGGGGAAAACGTTGTATTAGAAAGTATTTTGAAAAAAAATTTTTTTTGCAGATGGTATAACGTTATTTTATTCAGGACAAAATATAAAACATTTAAAAAAGTGTTTGAAAACAAATATATTAAAATTAAAGATAATCTGACAGATGAGTATGGTCATCCTTAAATACTTGTAAAACAAAGTTTATTTTGTCATGGAAATCACATAAAAATTATATAAAGGTTAAAATATGTAAACTGATTGGTATTTTACATAAGATGAAGGAATTGCTGAATGAAAAAGCAATGCTTATCTTTTATAATATCTAACATTGTTTTGAAGTGTTGGGTCGTGCCTGTAAACCGGTAAAACCCAACACACAAAAACAATATATAAACAGTTCAGCTTATTGAAAAAATATTGAACTGGTAGCATATACAATATTTTAAAAAATATATACGGGATGCATATCGTTTTTTTAATACCAAAACCAATATCGATATTCCTTAGTGATCTCGGTATTCATCGGTACTCTTATCGATACTATATGCAATTGGTGTAAAGATGTGAAAAAATGCCTTTTTTATTAGCTTTATTATTTTTGCTATTATTGCTTCCTTTTTTGTGATAATTCCAAAATGATTATCAGATCCTTGGGCTGGGTGATCATATGGCAACAACAACAAAAATCATCCAATCTCCATTAATATCAACATTTTTTTACATTATTTTTAACCTGCCAGTTTTAGAGCATATGTACTAAAAAACAAATAAACAAGGGATTAGTTCTAAGTAAAAAAAGTAAGATAAGAAAAGAGCAATAACATAACAATGTACCAACACATTTGAGTTTACATGCTTTTAAGTATAAGAAAGCACACACGAAGATGCAACAGTAATTATTACAACACTGGTGGTCCCATTACTGTATAGTATTAGTTCGGCTCTGTATTATGGAGTTAGTTTCATAGTTTGAGGTGGCCGCATGTCAAGGCAGCATGCAGAGAGATGGCCCGAGAAGGGTGCAGGGCTGCCAGCTCGAGCGCTGGCCCCTGGCCAGCAAGGCTCCATGGAAACAGTAAACGTGATTTCCTCTTTTAAAGTTAAAGTCAAAGTACCCATAATTGTCACACACACACACTAGGTGTGGCGAAATTATTATCTGCATTTGACCCATCACCCTTGATCACCCCCCTGGGAGGTGAGGGGAGCAGTGAGCAGCAGCAGTGGCCGCACCCGGGAATCATTTTTGGTGATTTAACCCCCAATTCCAACCCTTGATGCTGAGTGTCAAGCAGGGAGGTAATGGATCCCATTCAGTCTTTTTTTTCCTCACAATGACAGCATATCAGCCACATTACGCCAATTTCTGCCAATTTTAGCAGTTAGATTCTGTTTTTAGCACGCATTTATCCCATCCGTGATTACAATGACACGTAAATCTTTTTCTGTTCACGTCCGCGTACCTTTTAACTGGAAGTGTGGCAGTAAAAGGTCGACTCTGATTGGCTGTTCCGCCGTGTCTGTTTTATGCTTTGCAGCGGCACCTGAATGGATGTGACAGCGTGTGAGTGTAATAATTACGACAGTCAGCTGGATTTAAAAATGTACTGATAGCCGTATCATTAGTCCAGAATTTTCACGAGCCTGTTGGACCAACCCCAATAGAAAATTGCACCCAAAAAATACCGGTACTCGGTAAAAATCCCTAAAGCACATATAACAATTCTACCAAACATGCAGATTCGTATAAAAATTAAGTAATTAAAGAAAGTAAAAATCATTATGATGAGAAGATATGACTGACTAAACTGATGTTTATTTTTGCTGTATGTTAAATAGAAATATGGCCTTCATAGTCTTCGGAGTTGGATAGCTAATATTGTATTTGTGTTAATAATAGGCAGATATTATAACTTTATACATATTTTTGCTCCTTTTTATTCATGATTTATTTTAATGTTGGATCAATTATTTGTATTCAATGTTGGAAATCTAGGTCAAACATTATTCCTATTGAAAATAATGTAAAGTGGATCGATCTGTTCCAAAGTCAAGCTGTAGCCATCATAACCTTTTATGACTGTCCCGGCAAAGTCTTAAGTAATGTTCTAAACTGTCATAGACGCAAAATTGTCCAAACACAGCACCTAACAAACTAATCAGTTTGCCTGCGTACTTTTCCGCGCCCAAACAAGGAATCCCACGTGTTGGTGACTCAGTCTTGTCATGTTATTAATACACTGTGTGAGTCCAACTGTGTTCCTAAGGTTCCTAAGGTTGTAATTACAAACATACCTTTGTTAGCCTGTTATCAACTGGTTGTAGTTATTTGCTAACAGTTACACCACCCATTTCTGTGCTTTTTTATTGAGTACAAATGCAGAACGAGCCGCCATTGGGCCAAACAAAGTTGCAAGTGCCAGCGCTTTCATTAAAGGCCTACTGAAACCCACTACTACCGACCACGCAGTCTGATAGTTTATATATCAATGATGAAATCTTAACATTGAAACACATGCCAATACGGCCGGGTTAACTTATAAATCCATCCATCCATCCATCTTCAACCGCTTATCCGGAATCGGGTCGCGGGGACAGCAGCTCCAGCAAAGACCCCCAGACTTCCCTCTCCAGAGCAACATTTGCGACTTCCTCCTGGGGAATCCCGAGGCGTTCCCAGGCCAGAGAGGAGATGTAATCCCCCCATCTGGTCCTTGGCCTGCCGCGGGGCCTCCTCCCAGTGGGACGTGCAACGAGGACCTCCCTAGGGAGACGCTCGTGAGGCATCCGCACGAGATGCCCGAACCACCTAAGCTGGCTCCTTTCCAAGCGAAGGAGCAGCGGCTCTACTCCGAGTCTACTTATAAAGTGCAATTTTTAAATTCCCGCCACACTTCCGGTTGAAAAACTCCTTTGGATATGATTTATGCGCGTGACGTCACAAAATCCACGGAAGTGGTTGTACCCCATCGACCCGATACAAAAACCTCTTGTTTTCTTCAACAAAATTCCACAGTATTCTGGACATCTGTGTTGGTGAATCTTTTGCAATTTGTTTAATGAACAATGGAGGCTGCAAAGAAGAACGTTGTAGGTGGGATCGATCGGTGTATTAGCGGCTAAGTACAATACTTACAGCAACACAACAAGGACTACTTACTACGCCTAGCCGATGCTTGCCGCCAAACCCACGGATGAAGTCCTTCGTCGCGCCGTCGATTGCTGGAATGCAGGTGAGCACGGCTGTTGATGGGAAGATGAGGGCTGGCTGGCGTAGGTGGAGCGCTAATGTTTTTATCATAGTTCTGTGAGGTTTCAGGCACAACACCGGTTGCTAAATTAGCCTTAGCGTCATTAGCAACAGCATTGTTAAGCCTTACCAGGCTGAGAATTTTTAACCGTGTAGTTACATGTACATGGTTTAATAGTATTGTTGATCTTCTGTCTATCCTTCCAGTCAGGGATTTATTTATTTTGTTTCTATCTTTATTTGAGAACGATGCTATCACGTTAGCTCAGTAGCTAAGTGTGTCACCGATGTATTGTCGTGGAGATAAAAGTCACTTTAAATGTCCATTTCGCGTTCTCGACTCTCATTTTCAAGAGGATATAGTATCCGAGGTGGTTTAAAATACAAATCCGTGATCCACAATAGAAAAAGGAGAGAGTGTGGAATCCAATGAGCCAGCTTGTACCTAAGTTACGGTCAGAGCGAAAAAAGATACGTCCATCACTGCCTCTCTAGTCATTCACTGTAACGTTCCTCATATACGAATCTTTCATCCTCGCTCAAATTAATGGGGTAATCGTTGCTTTGTCGCTCCGAATCTCTCTCTCCATTGTAAACAACGGGGAATTGTGAGGAATACTAGCTCCTGTGACGTCACGCTACTTCCGGTACAGGCAAGGCTTTTTTTATCAGCGACCAAAAGTTGCAAACTTTATCGTCGATTTTCTCTACTAAATCCTTTCAGCAAAAATATGGCAATATTGCGAAATGATCAAGTATGACACATAGAATGGATCTGCCATTCCCGTTTAAATAAAACAAATTCATTTCAGTAGGCCTTTAAGGTGGAAACAATATTGAGATAAAAACAAGAACTCGCAGCAAGGTATAAAGTTTGGGTTCCCCTCTTCCTTCTCCTCTCATCACCGTCTTCTCATCACGGCCACTCTACCAACCGAGCTATACCGCTGATGGCGGTATAGCTCGGTTGGTAGAGTGGCCGTGCCAGCAACTTGAGGGTTGCAGGTTCGATCCCCGCTTCCGCCATCCTAGTCACTGCTGTTGTGTCCTTGGGCAAGACACTTTACCCACCTGCTCCCAGTGCCACCCACACTGGTTTAAATGTAACTTAGATATTGGGTTTCACTATGTAAAGCGCTTTGAGTCACTAGAGAAAAGCGCTATATAAATATAATTCACTTCACTTCACTTCACTTCGCCAACGAGTCCTCGTAAATGGAAAAAATAATTTGAAATATTGTCATTTCATAGCATATATTTTTTGTGTTAATATTTATTGGTGTACGAAATTGATTAATTAAATTTACATTATTTGTATTGGAAAAATTGCTTTAATAAACATAATTGAGATGAAAAAAATATACTTTCCAAAAGTGATTTGGTTAGGAAGACAGTTTAACACAGATTTGCTGACAAGACATTACTTCCGTCACTATGCAGTTTTATGGTAATCACACCTGGTTCTGCCATCAGTGGTACTGCAGCACAAAATAAAAGGAAAGAAAAAAAACACGAACGGTCCTTGCACTAGCGTAATGCTTACGGATGCGTCTGAGTGACAAATGTCGTACTCACCTGTGGCAACAGGTGACTCAAAGCTTGTTGAGCTAGCATTGCTGTTGGCTCTGCTGGAGGTGCGGGAGGCGGCCTTGCGGGTGCCGGCCTTCTTCTTGAAAACCCTAAAGGAAAACAAAAACCAGCAACATTAAAATAAAAACACGGTTGATGATTCTAGACTTTGTGACAGTCGCATTTACTCACTTGACTGGGTTCTCTCTGTACGAAATGTTTGTCACACTACTCGAGTCGGATTCGTCATCAGAGTTGTAGTAACCGGTGGACACCAGGCGACAACTCCTACGAGACATAACTGAGAGACAATACAAGTTAGGAAACATACAGTTACCATTGTTTGATTATCAGTATGAATGAACCATTATTTTTTCCCCAAGCAACATGCTTGTCTTTTATCAGGGCGCCTCAGATTTATACATGCCAATCGGCACCAAATGAATTTCTTCTGAAGCGCGCGGCCGAGTGTGAAGTGAATGGGATGAGAATCAGCACCTCCAAGTCCGAGTCCATGGTTCTCGCCCGGAGAAGGGCGGAATGCCATCTCCGGGTTGGGGAGGAGACCCTCCCCCAAGTGGAGGAGTTCAAGTACCTCGGAGTCTTGTTCACGAGTGAGGGAGGAGTGGATCGTGAGATCGACAGGCGGATCGTGCACTCGTCTTCAGTAATGCGGACGCTGTATCGATCCGTTGTGGTGAAGAAGGAGCTGAGCCGGAAGGCAAAGCTCTCAATTTACCGGTCGATCTACGTTCCCATCCTCACCTATGGTCATGAGCTTTGGGCTATGACCTTAAGGACAAGATCACGGGTACAAGCGGCCGAAATGAGTTTCCTCGGGTGGCGGGGCTGTCCCTTAGAGATAAGGTGAAAAGCTCTGCCATCCGGGGGGAGCTCAAAGTAAAGCCGCTGCTCCTCCACATCGAGAGGAGCCAGATGAGGTGGTTCGGGCATCTCGTCAAGATGCCACCCCAACGCCTCCCTAGGGAGGTGTTTAGGGCACGTCCGACCGATAGGAGGCCACGGGGAAGACCCAGGACACGTTGGGAAGACTGTCTCCCGGCTGGCCTGGGAACGCCTCGGGATCCCCCGGGAAAAGCTGGACGAAGTGGCTGGGGAGAGGAAAGTCTGGGCTTCCCTGCTTAGGCTGCTGCCCCCGCGCCCCGACCTCGGATAGCCAGCTTTTCTACCAGTCGCTCACACATCCCAGCGACAGCAGAGATTCAGCAAAGGTATACACACGCTGGAAAAAAGTGTCGAAATGGTTGGAATTAGGGCTGCAACAAATGAGTCGACTAATCTGGCTCTGATTTAGCCATCAGCTTTTAAATTAAAATTGACCTATTCTTTGGTATATGCTAAGGCACAATTAAAATGACTACTTCATTCAGAAATATTTATGAACTGCGCTGCTCATTAGACCAACAGAAACATACAAATAACTATTAAACTTTTGTCCATTTAAAAAGAGGTGAAGGTCTGATAAAAAAAAACAAAATGTAAATGTGTATGTGTACAAGAGGTCAAATAGCCCCCATAAAAATAAACAAAACGCCAACACTATAGCTTCCTCAAAAAGAAACAGGAACAAAAGGTATACAGACAACTTTGTTCCTCTGTTAGCTAGCGAGCTAATAAGTAGGATAAGTCGTGTCCCGTCTGACTAGGGTTGCAAACCGTCCTTTGACAATTTATATAGTTGAACCCTTTGGGATTACTTGGATTTATGCATAAATTGGTCATAACATGTGTTTTGATCTTCATCGAAGCCACAACAATAGACAAAACAGTCTGCTTAAACTAATACCGCACAAAAAATTATAGGTTTTCGCCTTTTTATTGAACACATGTAAACATTCACAGTGCAGGGTGGATAAAGCATGTGAACCCCTAAGCTAATGACTACTCCAAGAGCTGATTTGAGCCAGGACTCAGACAATATGGAGTCTAATCAATGTGACAAGATCATATGTGTTGGTTAAAGCTGCCCTGCCCTGCCCTGCCCTATAAAAAACACACACATGTGATAAGTGTGCTGTTCTCAAGAAGCATTGCCTGATGTGAACCATGCCTCGCACAAAAGAGCTCACAGAAGATCTACGATCAAGAACTGTCAACTTGTATAAAGCTGGAAAGGGTTACAAAGGTATCTCTAAAAGCCTTGATGTCCATGTGTCCACGGTAAGACAGACTGACTACAAATAGAGAAAGTTCAGCAGTGTTGCTACACTCCCTAGGTGTGGTCGACCTGTATTGACTGTGAGAGCACAGCGCAGAATCCTCAGTGAGGTGAAGAAGAATCCTAGAGTGTCAGTTAAAGACTTGCAGAAATCTCTGGCACAGGTTGACATTAGTGTTGACGAATCTACAATACGTAAAACATTGAACAAGAATGGAGTTTATGGGAGAACACCACGGAGGAAGCCACTGCTGTCCAAAAAAAAAATTGCTGCACGTTTGAAGTTTGCAAAAAATCACCTGGATGATCCACAGCACTACTGGCAAAATATTATGTGGACAGATGAAACCAAAATGTACTTGTTTGGAAGGAACACACAGCGCTATGTGTGGAGGAATAAAGGCACAGCACACCAACATCAAAACCTCATCCCAACTGTGAAATATGGTGGATCACTGATGCGGTCGGCGGCCCGGGGACGAAGAAGTCAAGGTGAGGTCGTTCGGCTAGCGCGTCTGCTATCCTCAAAGTCCTCCTGGTTGTGTTGCTGTAGTCCGCCGCTAATACACCGATCCCACCTACAACTTTCTTTTTTGCAGTCTCCATTGTTCATTAAACAAATTGCAAACGATTCACCAACACAGATGTCCAGAATACTGTGGAATTTTGAGATGAAAACAGAGCTTTTTGTATTGGATTCAATGGGCTCCGAATACTTCCGCTTCAATCGTTGACGTCACGCGCAAACGTCATCATATCGAAACGTTTTCAGCCGGAAGTTTGCCGGGAAATTTAAAATTGCACTTTATAAGTTAACCCGGCCGTATTGGCATGTGTTGCAATGTTAAGATTTCATCATTGATATATAAACTATCAGACTGCGTGGTCGGTAGTAGTGGGTTTCAGTAGGCCTTTAAATGCCCCGAGATTACATGACTAGGGAAGGTTGTTTGGATTGGGTCACATAAGTAAATACTGTGCTCAGTTTCCAAGTACAGTTAATGGTTGAAATTAGGGCTGGGCGATGTATCGAATGTACTCGATATATCGAATATACTCGATATATCGAATATACTCGATATATCGAATATACTCGATATATCGTGGGTTTGTCTCTGTGCGATATAGAAAATTACTATATCGTGATATTCGAGTATACGTTCTCACGCAGTTGTTTTTAGCTGCGGGCATTACACTACAAGCTGTTCTCACTCTTTCTTGTCTCTCCTTCTCAAAGAGACATAAAACAAGCGCACCTTTTTACATACGTCACATACTGTCGCGCGTGCAACGTCATACGCTCTCGCTGAGCAGAGAGGTAGCAGCATGGGTAACGTTAGCTGTGATGCTAACGGTGTGGTGCGAGTGGTAATACGAGAGAGAGAAGGTGCGAATCTGGTAACAAATGATGGAAGAATAATTAATTCCCAAGAAAAACAGCACAGGGTCCATTGTCTGGCAGTGGTTTGGCTTCAAGCGGCAAGATGTTGAACAGACAACCGTAATATGTCAAGTATGCGGCAAAAGCATTGCTACAAAAAGTAGCAGCACCGCTAATGTGTAGCATGACTTGAAAAGTCACCCGCTAAAGAATGAAGAGTGCTAAAAACTCCGCATGTCAACATCGCAGCCGGTGCCACACCAACAAAATGCCCAAGCGACCATTTCAACATCAACACCGTATGAAAAAGATAGTCAACAACAGTGGGAGATAACGTCCGCAGGAACCTACCACATGGTGAAGGTTATACACTATTTGATTTCCTATTATGCAGCTCATTTTTATTTGACAGTTATTGAAATATCTTGTGTGACATCGTGCACAAAAGTGCACTTTATTTGTTTTAAAATATTTTAGTGGCTTCTGTACAAAGAAGTGCACTTTAATTTAGTGTTGTTTTGTTATGTCATCTTAGTGACATCATGCACAAAAGTGCACTAATAGCTTGTTTTAAAAGGTCTCTGACAATCTTGTACTTTCTGTTTTGAAATGACTTGAATGTTTGTGCCACTGCTTAATAACTGTTTAATAAATACAGTTTTGGTAAATTGACTTAGTTTTGATTTCCCTCTCTGCATGAAAGTTTAAAATTAGCATATATTAACTAATGCAGTATGAACAAGAATGTTTTAATGTAGACACAGAATCGTCATACTGGTGTGATTATATCTATCAAGTGTTAATTCAAGGCTAAGGCAAAATATTGATATATATCATGTATCGATTTGTGACATGGCCTAAAAATATTGAGATATTAATAAAAGGCCACATCGCTCAGCCCTACTTGAAATACTATCGTTGGCCACTGGATGGCGACATAACGGCAGCTATCAGACCGCTTGGTATTTCTAAATTATATGAATACACAGCTCCAGGCCATATTGCTTATTGACCTCTTGCCGTCTCACGGGCCAAATTAAAGATGCTGGTGGGCCGGAGTTCGGACACCCCTGCATTTCTGCTGTCTAGAGAGACATTCACCATGAACCAGGAAGTAGCTTATTCGTTAGCATACGCACAAGTCAAACAAAAAATATTTCTTTTGATGTTTGATATTTTTTCTAACTTGATGTTTCTTTGAATGAATCCTCTGTCCTGTTTATTGCAAAAACTGTAGCTATCCACAGTGCGTAGTTGGACAATTAAATACATAAAACACACTAATTAGATTGTGGATCCCTGTGTAACCAAAGTATTTTTTACTTAACTGACTTAATGATTCAATGGTTACAATACAATGTGATTGTATGTCTACTTGGACGTTGGAGTCTGCAATAAAGCTTGATTGCATAGGTTGTTGTAACCATAGAAAATGTTTTTAACAGATGCTTGGTTTAATCTTGGTCCACAATAATCCAGATAATCTAAAGTAGCTTGCTAGGAAACACAAAGAGACCAAAGACAGAGGGGAAAAAAACACAAATAAAAAAAACTGTGCAGCAAAGAGAAACCGGAAGTTTGGGAGCACACGGTACAAACATATTGTAAAATAAACCTTGTCTGACTATATAACATCTCTTTAAAAGGTACATGAATGATCAGTCTTAATATGAGAGGAGAACCACCTGTTTCCACGTGAACAGCAATGTAATCCACTCAAATACATTAAATCTGCCATCACTGTAGTTGCACAATAAAACAAGCCTGTTCATTGCTAGTAAAGTATGTTTGTTGACCTCACAGCCATATTTTACTTACTGTATAAAATGCATTTAAACCACTAAAAATAAATTATTTTTTTTCTGCTCATCATTGCCTCAAAGAAGTGCCAAGTGCATTTTAGTTTGAAAAGAAAAGCCAGCTTGTATATACGGTACTGTATGCAAGCAGTAATTGCAAATTAAATCAGCCATAATCAAGAGAATTCTTCAAAATGGCATGATGCCTAATGAGAATGGGTTCTCTATAGGCAGATAAAAAGTACACGTGACGGGAAGTGACTTTAGGCGTCAGAAAAAAAGCACAAGGCGATGCGAGTAAAGGAAGTTGCGGTTGCCAGTGCGTGTGTGCACCTAGCAGGCAGCGACAGAAGTCGGCGTGAGCAAACTCCACACAATTCTTGAATGCATTGTACATACTTTATACCCACTCAGAAAAACAAATATTAGCCGTACACAAAACTACAAATTTGCTATACCCATCATGAAATGTACACACACTAAAAAATGCTGGGTTATTTTGATAACCCAATTTATGAGTTGCGAATGTTGGGTTCAATGTTGCAGTTATTTTTATGAAGAGCAATCCATTTATTGGGTTATAAGGGTATTATTTTAAGTCAATTTCTGGATTTACAAAACTATGAACCATTTTTGGGTTGTTTTTCAATGAGTACGCATTTTGGGGTAAGAGGCTTTTTATTTTTTATTAAAAAGGTACTTTTTTCATGAAGGGAATTATATTAAGGATTAATCTCAATAAGATTATTTGCAATCACACATCTTATGTACATGAAAATATTTGAGCAAGCTGTATAGAAGTACTATGACCATAAACGGCAATTCTTGTAAATAAAAATGTCACTCATATCTTGCTTTGAGTACATTTTAATGGAATAACAATTATTTCTATCAGTAGTTGGGAAGGAGTAGGACAAACCAGCAGTAAAATGTATAATTTTTAACCAACTATTGGGTCAAGGAGCGCTAAATTGCGCAACCCAATAGTTAGGTTTGGAATAACCCAACATTGTAGTGAGCATAACCCAGCTTGTGTGTTAAATAAATTCAACCCAATAGTTGGGTTATGAATCAACCAACATTGAGTTAGCATAACGCAACTTTTGGGTTAAAAAATTCAACCCAATAGTTTGGTTGGGAATAACCCAACATTAAGTTATCACAACTCAACTTTTTGGTTAAATAATTAAATGCAAAAGTTGGTTTGAAAAAATGTACCCAAAATGTTGAGTTAAAATAACTCAAATAAGGGTTTCGTCCTTTTCTGAACCAGCAGTTGGGTTAAAATTGCGTTATTTTTTTAACCCAACATTTTTTAGTGTGCACATTAACTGAAAATGTAAATATTTAATTAGGAATACATTTGCCGTGAAACCTAGTGAAATTGATCACAGTGCTTCAAATATGTGCAAATTGTGAATCCAATGTCTTTGTTTATCTTCAAGAGTCCACAGCAGCAAGCAGCAAATAATGCACTCTTGACTAAAATAGATTTCCTTTTTAGCCGTGGTTCTTAACCTTGTTGGAGGTTCCGAACCCACCAGTTTCATATGCACTTTCACCGAACCCTTCTTTTGTGAAAAATAAAATGTTTTTTTTTCAAATTCAAGACAAAGTTATGTTTTTTTTCCTGGTGCACAAAATGGACCGTGCATGAACATCACCTTGTTCAAAGAACAAAACCAACGGTGCATGAACTCACAACAAATTACACACCTGCAAATCAGTGTGACTTCTGCTGTTGCCATATCCATGATACGCCGATATGAAGAAGTTTTTATTTACACGATGAGTCGGGTGTGTCTTGACAGCCGCGGGGGAGGCTCTGCCGAACCTGAGGCCGACTCAATGAACCCCTAGGGTTCGATCGAACCCAGGTTAAGAACCACTGCTTTAAAGTGATGCATTTCAGGGACCTTATGTGACCCAAAACTAGCACATAAACTTTTCCCCCTACACAAGGGGTGTCAAACATACGGCCCGAGGGCCGGATCAGGCCCGCGAACAGGTTTTATACGGCCCGCGGGATGAGTTTGCAAAGTATATAAATTAACCTGAAATTTTTGAATGAAAGAAATGGCTGTTCTAAATGTGTCCACTGGATGTCGCAATAGCAATTCTTTGTATCTTTGTAGATAATGCTACATATGTACAAAATAAACCACATTATGATAGTACATCAGTCGAGGAAAATGATCAAACTACATAAATAACATCCTGTAACTTGATTTTAATATAATTTTCTATCTTGATTGATTGAAAATGAACACCAATGAGTTGACTGATGAACATTATCAAATAATGTATTCAGAAAATATGAATAACGACAAATAAATTATTAACCACAACATGTAATCGTAAAAAATCCCCAACAACATTATGATTTGTACATTTTCAGAATGTGCTTGTTCTATTTTTAAACAAAGAAAACAGTCTGAAGTTGTCTTTATTTTTAAGTTATCATGCCGTGATTTTACCAGTCTGGCCCACATGGGAGTAGATTTTTCCCCACGTGGCCCCCGATCTAAAATGAGTTTGACACCCCTGCCCTACACTGTTTAGTCCAGTGTTTTTCAACCTTTTTTGTGCCAAGGCACATTTTTTTTCATTGAAAAAAATCCTGGGGGACCCTATCCCATTCTCGTTACCATTGTTGTGTGCCAAACTTGTCACTTATTAGTTCACTTATTAGCAATCTAAGCTTAATAATACACTAAAAGAAAGCTTATTGTCTTTTTCTGCCTTTTATTCCCGCTCTTACTTTTTCTACTTCCAGGTGTCCAACACACAACACATGTCATAAATATCCTATGTCCCCAGCCCTTAAGTTCCCCTTACAATGGTTCTGGTATTGTCCTGTGACCCGAGTAACCAATACATGACAGACACCACCAGCAGGTAATGTTAAAAACGAAACTCACTAGCCTAAAATGACAATATAAAGTCGTTCTCATCAAATACCTGACGCAATTGTTCGATATGACTTCAAACCATAACCATCATTAATTCTATTGTCTCAAAGTAGGCTTATAAAGCAATGAGCTACCTGCTGCCTGCCACCTACTGGTACGGAAGAGTACACGGTTACTCTGCTGATATCCACACAGCACAGACGCTCTACAACGGCACATTGTTTGCATATTATAATTATTGTTTTGCAAAAAATATTTTTCCGACCAATTAGGCGAAATTGCATAATTTCCCACGGCATACCAAACAATATCTCATGGTACACGAGTGTGCCGCGGCACAGTGGTTGAAAAACACTGGTTTAGTCATGTGATACCAGCAATGGCCAGCCAACATTGTCAACACATACAACTTCATCACATTTCAAATGGTAAATAGGTTATGCTTGTATGGCGCTTTTCTACCTTCATGGTACTCAAAGCGCTTT
The DNA here is from genome assembly GCF_033978785.1 of Entelurus aequoreus. Lineage (NCBI taxonomy): Eukaryota > Metazoa > Chordata > Actinopteri > Syngnathiformes > Syngnathidae > Entelurus > Entelurus aequoreus. The sequence goes on from NC_084748.1 coordinate 27,594,978, forward strand.
GACAATTTTTCACCATTCACCCATTCATACACACATTCACACACTGATGGCTAACCACGACCATCAGGAGCAAGGGTGAAGTGTCTTGCTCAAGGACCAAACGGACGTGACTAGGTTGGTAGAAGCTGGGGATCGAACTAGGAACCCTCAGATTGCTGGCAAGGCCACTCTTCCAACGGTGCCAAGCCGTCCCCAATTCAAGAGGTCAGGGGACACTTTTTGCACTTTTTGATTCTCTAAAATTCGCTTACATACTTTATTTATGGCCGAACTCAGCACTTCTGACATTGGTAGTGTGCCACCACCCTTTTTAAATGAGACAGGGCGGTATAGCTCGGTTGGTAGACCGGCCATGCCAGCAACTTGAGGGTTCCAGGTTCAATCCCCGCTTCCGCCATCCTAGTCACTGTCGTTGTGTCCTTGGGCAAAACACTTTACCCACCTGCTCCCAGTGCCACCCACACTGGGTTAAATGTAACTTAGATATTGGGTTTCACTATGTAAAGCGCTTTGAGTCACTAGAGAAAAAGCGCTATATAAATATAATTCACATCACTTCACAAAAATGTTCCCGGAGTTATAAAACTGACACTAATCTTTAGACAAGATAATTAGGAGGGAGGAGACAAAAGCAGAAAATGTTGATTGGCAACACTAAAAGTGGCCCTAGTGTGTGAATGTTGTCTGTGTTGGCCCTGCGGTGAGGTGGCGACTTGTCCAAGGTGTACCCCGCCTTCCGCCCGAATGCAGCTGAGAGAGGCTGCAGCACCCCCCACGACCCCAATAGGGACAAGCGGTAAAAAATGGATGGAAGGATGGAGACATCAGCAGAGATGGCATTATGAACCGTAGGGAAAAATGGTATGTTATGTATGGTGAACCCACTCTGAACAACATTTGCTAGAAAGTTCAAAAATATTTTCATTTTGTGTCAAAATAGATTAGCCGGTGTTTTGCAGAGAAGAAAGTGCATGATTGTTATAAAGGGCTGCAGGAAAGAATGTAAACTCGTGGATGGCAAACATTGTGTGTGGTTAACTTTAGATGAGTGCCAGTGAAATGAGTCATGAGGAGCAAATGAATCACTGATTTTAAATAAAAACCTTCAAAATAATTGTCTTTTTTATATATGCAGATTGTGTTGATATTGCGATCACGTCTGACTAACTTTGTTGACGGACTAACACAAAATACAAAAGCCAAAATGGAAGGCGCTTTTAAAAGGGATTATTCTGCAAAGAACGCCTCTTTTTGTCTGAAGTTAAACTAAGGCTATGACGTCACCGGACTTCACACACGCCAAGATAACGTAAATTATAGAGTTTTCCGCTGTTCATTCCGGGACATTAAAATGACGTTTTACTTTTGAAGCAGAGTCCAAAGCCTTTATCGTAAACATCTTTTATCCGACGAATTTGTTTGTAACGACACTGGATAAAAGTAGCATCTTATTCGACTAGCCAACATAACAAAAACAAATAAACGGTCTACCTCGTAACAACATTGAACAATTCGAGTGAACAACGAGGCGAAAAGAAGGCTTTTGAATATTTAAGTTAACAAATAAAAGAATACAAAGTGTCAGTAACTTACCTCACAAGTCGGTGCGGTCTTTCTTAAGTTGTGGACGAGACTACAAATTCTGACAGCAACCAGTTAAAATAAGGGCACAGACGCCACAGCTATTTCCGGTACGAAACTCCAAAATATAATTTACTACAACATTCACTAGTTCTTTTGGGTACTCTATGTAAAACCCTATACGGGTTGTTTAATACCTACCTTCTTGTTCGGTGATGTTTGTATAAGCAGAATGGTTTTATACAAACGTACCACGTCGTTCAACGTGTTCTGCGTCACAGATGTAAGAAAACTGTTTCCGGTCCTTGATAGCCCTGTAAGAAACTTGACGACGACGACTCCTGTCGGACAACAACAAAACAGAGGGCGCCCTCTATGGGTGATGACTTGTAGCGAACGAGTCAGCTGTGTTTACAGCATACCAACACACGAGGGCACCATTTGCCTGTGATTAACTATAACCATAGGCAACATTAATTGAAACAAAAAAAAGTATTATTTAAAATCCTCTTTTAACGTAAACACTTATGATGAATACACATAATTACTAACATATTATCTATAACAAAAAAACATTTATTAGATGTTGACATATTAATTGTAGTAAGTTGTAATACATGTATAAACAAAGTACTATTAGTAAACATAATTTTACTGATTACTAGTATGATTAGACTTAGACTTAGACAAACTTTAATGATCCACAAGGGAAATTGTTCCACACAGTAGCTCAGTTGCAAATAATGGAAAAGACGGAAAGGACAATGCAGGTATAAAATAGGCTAAAAGCAATATAAAATATAACATATATATGTAATATTTACATAATATATGTACAGTATAGGATATATACTGATATATTATATTATATGTTTATACAATATATACAATATATAACAATTACCATGTACAATATTACAGTATATGTAACAGCTGCAGCATAAAGTAGAGAGTAAATCCAGCAGAAAAAAGACATTATGATGATGATTATCTTATTAAAATGTGCATTATAGTAGTCCCACTAACACACACACACACACACACACACACACACACACACACACACACACACACACACACACACACACACACACACACACACACACACACACACACACACACACACACACACACACACACACACACACACACACACACACACACACACGCACATATTTCATTGTTTGTTAAACGAGCAACTAATTTAAGTTTTTATAGCAATGCTATGCGTTTATTTTTTGCAGCTGCAAAATAGAAAATAGCCAAAATATCTCCAGCCAATGGACAGCATATCATTGCTATATAAATACCAAACTGCACAATATTACCAAACGTATTTGGCCACCTGCCTCGACTCACATATGAACTTGAGGTGCCATTCCATTCCTAATCCATAGGGTTCAATACGATGTCTGTCAACCTTTTGCCGCTATTATAGCTTAAACTCTTCTGGGAAGGCTGTCCACAAGGTTGCGGAGTGTGTTTATAGGACTTTTCGACAATTCTTCCAAAAGCGCATTGGTGAGGTCACACACAAATGTTGGCCAAGAAGGCCTGGCTCTCAGTCTCCGTTCTAATTCATCCCAAAAGGTGTTATATCGGGTTCAGGTCAGGACTCTGTGCAGGCCAGTCAAGTTCATCTACACCAGACTCTGTCATCCATGTCTTTATGGACCTTGCTTTGTGCACTGGTGCACAGTCATGTTGGAAGAGGAAGGGGCCCGCTCCAAACTGTTCCCACAAGGTTTGGAGCATGGAATTGTCCAAAATGTTTTGGTATCCTAGAGCAGTGGTCCCCAACCTTTTTTGCACCACGGACCGGTTTAATGTAGGCATTATTTTCAGGGACCGGCTTTCCACTTGTGCCAGACAAATACAGCAAAAATAGGTGCATGAAAAATACAAGTCACTATGACGCTGAATTAGTGGGAGTCCTGGGCTTGTTTCTTTGGGATCAGATGCAGATGGAAATCAGCCTTTGGCTACAATCTGTCACACTTATGTTTTATATGTTCATTAATGTGCATTGTATCATGTCATAAAGTTATACAAAAATATAACAAATGGAAAATTCCTATGAGGAGTTTTATTGTACATCTATTTAATTTTTTATTTTTTGTCCTGTCCAGCTTCTTAGGCAAATCATTTAGTAGATGTAGATGCCCATATCGGCTGTTCAGATTTACTTTACAAAAGAGAAGTGTAGGATACTTCTCTTGTTGCCTTATTTGTATTTGACTTTATTAAATGTAATTATATTATCATTTGGTGCAGCCGGGCCAGAGCAGAAAGGGATAGAAAGAGAAAAAAAGGAAGACAGGGGGGAATTGTGGGGACAAGAGGGGGATAAGACAGAGAGACAAAAACAACAACAGCAAACACAACAACAACAACAACAATAGAGCAACATCAGCAAATATGACATGTACAAATATGATGGTAAAAGTGATAGCAAATAAGCAGTTAGCGAAAAATAAAAAATAATACAGAAATGACAATGAGCATTATTACACTACAAATGGAGCAATACAGATACTAAAAGAAATAGCGCTAATGATAATGAACAATACCAATAATTTACCTTTATTATCAACAATACAGTTGTTCAAATGCAACAATACATAAACGTAATGATAACTAGAGATACGAAAGAATGCAGAAAAATGGAGGGGAAGAAAGAGAAGCAACCTATATTAACCATTAATTGTACATCTATAAACAAGCTCATTGGTGTGTCTCGTGGGACAGGCGAAAGTTAAGTCGGAGAAAATGCAGTCGTATATAAATGATTTAATGTTTCTCCGCGGCCCGGTAGCAAATGCGTCACGGACCGGTACCACTGTCCTAGAAGAGCATTCAAAGTTCCTTTCACTGGAACTAAGGGGCCAAGCCCAACTCCTGAAAATCAACCCCACACCATAATTCCTCCTCCACCAAATTCCACATTCGGTACAATGCAGTTCGAAATGTACCGTTCTCATCGCAACTTCCAAACCCAGAATATTTAAGAGCGAGGAAATTTCACAACTGGATTTGTTGCACAGGTGGCATCCTATGACAGCTGGAAATCACTAAGCTCCTGAGAGCGGCCCATTCTTTCACAAATGTTTGTAGAAACAGTCTCCATGCCTAAGTGCTTGATTGTATACACCTGTGGCCGGGCCAAGTGATCAGGACACCTGATTCTGATCATTTGGATGGGTGGCCAAATACTATTGGCAAAATAGTGTATATCCATCCATCCATTTTCTACCGCTTATCCCTTTCGGGGTCGCGGGGGTGTGCTGGAGCCTCTTTTTAAGGTGACTTTGCAAAATGAACCCACACTTTATTTATCATTGTACAGGAAAAAAAGCGTGTGACAATTCTTCCCTTTTCCAAAAAAAAAAAAAAGAGTAAAAAAGCTCAGAAATGGTATGTCCGGAATGTTGCATATTTGATAAATAATTCCAGAAGGTCAGGAAAGTATCAGCAACACAACCATCACTGAGCGAATGTGTGTGTTGTGCATATACAGTAGGTGTGTTTACGCCTGTTAGAGCCATTGTCTCAGAGTCTGTTATCGTTATGCAGCAGTTTCCCCTGGCTGGCCCGAGCGAGCAGGAGACAGAGCAAAAGGACTCCACTCAATCATCAGCTGCTCAACAATGAAAAGTCTGCACACTTGACAAGCTCATCACTCCCGAGGCCACTTTGAGCGCTTTTATGCACTCTTTCATGTGTGGCATTTCCTTCGCTCTTTTGCACACGCACACACACACACACTCTACCACTCCCACCCTGCTTATCTGCCAGGCAGCTGGCCCAGACACAACCACAGTACGCAAACAAACAGACACTGTCTCTCTCTCCACACTCACACACACACGCACACATACACGCACACACACACACGCACTTACAGACTGTCCCATTTCTGACCTGAGGTCATAGAGTTGGAACGTCATCAAAAATAGAGAGAGTGTGTGCGTGTGTGTGTGTGTGCAAAGAGAGGGTGGGAAAAAAAGAAGGTTGCCCAAAAGCGAAGGAGATGAGGTTTAACACAAGCGCGCACACACATGCGCTGTTATCTGTAATCAGCAGTGCAGCTGTGCACATATATTACAGTACACTTTCCTTCGGTACACATTAGTCACATTCTTTAGCCGACCTGCACTTATGACATCACCACCATTTTGAGGCAGCTCATGCCATTGGAGACTGATGAGTAACAAGGATGACAATAAAACTAAGGATGTCCGATAATATCGGACTGCCGATATTATCGGCCGATAAATGCTTTAAAATGTAATATCGGAAATTATCGGTATCTGTTTCAAAAAGTAAAATGTGTGACTTTTTAAAATGCTGCTGTGTACACGGACGTAGGGAGAAGTACAGAGCGCCAATAAACCTTAAAGGCACTGCCTTTGCCTGCCGGCCCAGTCACATAATATCTACAGCTTTTCACACACACAAGTGAATGCAAGGCATACTTTGTCAACAGCCATACAGGTCACACTGAGGGTAGCCGTATAAACAACTTCAACACTGTTACAAATATGTGCCATACTGTGAACCCACACCAAACAAGAATGACAAACCTTGTTACATTGTTTATTGCATCCAGCGGGGCATCACAACAAATTTAGGCATATTAATGTGTTAATTCCACGACTGTATATATCAATATCGGTTGATATCGGAATCGGTAATTAAGAGTTGGACAATATCGGAATATCGATATAAAAAAAGTAACAAATGTTAAATATAATTACCCGAAAAGATACAAAAGAAATAAACAGCGCATGGATGTAAGAATGAATGCGCGTAGTAATATATGAAAGAATCCAACTAACAGACTAATAATGCGTGGCTAGATGTGCAAATTAACCAAAAACTAAATGACCCTTCAAAATAATTACCCCACAAACTACTAAACATAAACAACATCAAACAAATTTGCAGACAAACGTACGAACAGATGTATAAACGAATGTAGGAACAAATGTACGAATGAATGTACAAACGAATAACTGGACTAACTGTCATGTCGTGGTCGCATTTTACTGCATGGATCGTTCTCCCAAGATGCAGACGGAAACTCCGGAGGCAAGGTGCAGGTAAGGAAATAATTTCTTCTTCATAAATCATACAGGATACCAAACAAACAAAACAAACAAAGCTAAGGACAAGGCTAGCGAGAAAGCTTAGTATACAAACAGGTAAACAAATGGCGAAGCTTAGCTCAGGAATCAAAATGGGTAACACGCGTAACTTGTTGCATTGCAAACAAGACAGCCAGACTGAGTAGCGAAAAACAGGAATAAGTAGCTTTCTGATTAGTGCCCGGAAGCAGGTGAGCATCTCGAACACTATCCAGAGGCAGGTGAACCCCATGGTAACCAAAAACACACAAACCCAAGGGTGCTGAAAACAGAACTGAGGGAGTCAAACTAACTGAACAAAAACTTGATCCGGGCAACGGATCATGACACTAACTGACTAATAATGAGTGAATAGATGTATATGAAACAAACCAAAAACCCAACAAGCCATACAAAATAATTACCCAACAAACTACTAAACAAATAAACAAAGAACAAATGTATGAATAAATGTACAAACTAATGTACGAAGGAATAATTGAATCAACTAATTGACTAATATTGTGTAAATAGATATACCAACTAACCAAAAAATTTGCGAACAATAAAGATACTAACCTGAGAGTATACTAAACAAATAAACAAAGAACGAATGTATGAATAAATGTACGAACTAATGTACGAACAAATAATTTAACCAACTAACTGATGAATAATGTGTTAATAGGTATGCCAACTAACCACAAAACTAACAAACGATAAATATAATTACCCGACAGACTGCTAACATATAAACAATGGAAAAATGAAAGAATTAAGGTACAAATTAATATACACATTCATGTACAAACCAATAATTACCTGTATACAAACTAGCCACAAAAAAAACCTAACGAGTCATGAAAATAATTACCCCATGAACTATTAAACAAACCCAAGATGAATTTGAGGACACAATTTACACTCATTACAAACTATGACTTATAACTGAGGCATATATTTGACTAGTTAGTTGCATATACTTGCTGTTTCTACCTTTAGCCGTAGTCAAACTCAGTGTCTGCTTGATGATGCATGCTTGAAGTGAATTTGAAGTGCTTTGTTCTACTTCTTCTAGGTCACGTTGGCTAAATATTTGATGGCGTATGTCCGTTGAGAAGCTTGAATTTAGATGCTTAAACCTGTGATGGCATCCTCACGTCTATGATTACCCACCTGAGAGTTTGCGGTGCGACCTTGCATGCAGTTACGCGCGAGTGTTCCAACTACTGATTGCATTTGAAAAAGAGAATAAAAGTCAATTGTTTTGTCATATGGGAGTCTACCGGGGGTTTCCCCTAATTTAGAACACTGAGTAACTCCCAGTCTCTTGTTGATAGGGTTGCTAAGGTAACAGACTCCTTTTTTTTTTTTTTCCAGAAAGAAAGTGCAGTGACTTTGAGAAAAAGCCTGGGGGGGTCATTTCCAGTTTTGAGTCTGTTTTTTTCCTGCATGGAGGATGACGAAGCGTGACCTCTGTATGCTTTGGAATGTGCATAAACAGGATCCTGTCATAGCAGCTGCCAAAACCCCACAAAATATTGATTAAAAAGAGGGAAATTCCCTTCTACTAATAAGTAACACTCTTTTTTTGTTTTCCCTCTATTTTATTAAAACAAAATATTATATTTAGGTGTTATAATTAATCATATATTATTTATTATGTTATTATCCTGTTATTGATATACACAAAATGAAAACATACCGTATTTTCCGAAACATATAAGGCGCACTGCCGATGAATGGTCTATTTTTGATCTTTTTTCATATATTAGGCACACCGGCTTATAAGGCGCATTAAATTAAATTTTTTCTAAATGGAAAACACGTCCTTGTGGTCTACATAACATGTAATGGTGGTTCTTTGGTCAAAATGTTGCATAGATTATGTTTTACAGATCATCTTCAAGCCGCTTTCTGACAGTCGCTTCCGGGCGCGCCGTTTTGTGGGCGGTCTTATTTACGTGGCTCACCTTCGGCAGCGTCTTCTCCCCGTCATCTTAGTTGTAGCGGTGTAGCGTGCAAGGACGGGAGTGGAAGAAGTGTCAAAAGATGGAGCTAACTGTTTTAATGACATTCAGACTTTACTTCAATCAATAACGGAGCAACATCTCCTCACAACAACACAGGAAATGTGTCCCGTGAAAAACCGCCCGACCGGAACTCTAATAACTAAAGTTCCTTGGGTGAATAATGTAAACTCACTACACCGGTATGTTTTAGCGCTTCCATGGCGAGTTTACTGACAGATTTAAGTAAGAATTTTACACTACTTTGTATTAGAAATGGCAACAGCGGAGGATGAATGTCACATAACAAGAAGATAGAGTAAGAAGAAGAAGCTTATCGACTCGCGGACGCGCGCAATTTTTCAGGACTTCTACAGATCCCAAATACAGATCAGCAGGTACCAGAAAGGTAAGAAAAGTTGCTTTTGCATAATACCGCGAAATAAAACGCCAGATAATACTGTCTGTCTTACCTTATACACACACCATAATAATACTTGTGTGTTTAATGCGCCGGTGCGGTTTCATAGCTTACAAAAGTCATAGTAAAACATTTTGATAGATTTTTGAGCACCGTGCGTAATGTTCTATATTTTCAATGGAACATTTAAAATGTTGGTGTTGTTTACTTGAGACATATTGCAATCGTAGTGCTGTCTACACGTATCTCTTATGTTTGACTGCCATCTACTGGTCACACTTATCATTACACCATGTACCAAATAAAATAGCTTCGAGGTGAGTAAGCTCAACCAAACTTATTCCTTACATTAGGCGCACCGGGTTATAAGGCGCACTGTTGAGTTTTGAGGGGGGAAAAAAAGATTTTAAGTGCGCCTTATAGTCCGGAAAATACAGTATAAGCTATCTATTATAAAATGACACAACTGCGTTTTTCTCAGGAGAGAACACGCAGCAACTAATACAAATAAAAACAGAATAAATAAACAAATTAAAAAGATGGTTTGACAAAAACAGACTATCTTTGAATCTCAGTAAAACAAAAATAATGCGATACGGTAACAGTAGAAGAGAAAGCCAAACACAAATAGATATTGAAAGATGAAAAAATGTTGGTGTAATAATCGATGATAAAAAATTAACTGGAACTCTCACATAAAAATATACAACATAAAGTGGCAATAAATATTTTAATAATGCTTTAAAAAAATTATGTTCTTGACCAAAAATCACTTCATATTCTCTACTGCTTGCTCACTAGTGTTACCATATCTGAGTTATTGTGCAGAAATATGAGGACATAGCTACAAAAATACACTTCATTTACTAACCATGTTAAGAAAATATCAGTTAGAATAATACATAAGGTAGGTTATTACGAACATACGAACACTTTATTTATTGAATCCACAATACTGACACTCAATGCATTTGCAAACAGCTAAAATCATGCACAAATAAAATTATAATCTGCTACCCAAGAATGTACAACAGTTTTTCTGAACAAAAGAGGAGACATACAACTTCAGAGAAAAAATTAAAACATTTGTATGCACGTACAACACTTAAGACCTTGAGTATATCAGCGTGTGGAATTAAATGATGGAATGGATTAAGTAAAGAAGTCAAACAATGTACTAATATGATCCAAGTATTTACAAAAGAACAAGAAAGAAGAATATTGATAAACATCTTAAACTTTGTTGAAAATTAGATATTATTAATGTTATTATGTGAAGCATGACTGTTGTAGTCCTTAGTTGTAAATTGTGTTAAAAGATGAGAAAACAGGAAGTGGACAAATTGTTAGTAATTGCTATGAATTGGAAAAGGAGTAGGATTAAATAAGATTTGCTTCTTCCTACTCCTTTTCGAACATGTTATAAAGAGAAATGAGAATATGTGGATTATATGATGTATCATATTGTATCTGTACACATGTTCAAAATAAACGTAAACTCTAACTATAAACATAACCAATACACTGCATGCTTTTTTTCCCTCCATATTTTGTGAAAAAGAGCAGCAGGCAAATGGCGAAAAAGCTTGTCGCACAATCTGGGTCACGAGCAGAGTTGAACTAACTGGCAGCAGCGGCACGACACACGTCTTAATCTGTTGAGCCCCATGTGGTCAATCCTAAACTCTCTGGTGACTCATGTGACAGCAGCAGCAGCAGCAGCCCTAATCCCGTCTCAGTCCAGCGAGACTCTGAGCTGAGCGGTGATGTCATGGCGACACAAGTCAGAGAGAGTTAGTCCGGGACTTTCTCATTCCATAACGGCCGTTATGGTATGAGATGTGCACCAAGAGAATTTAACTCAAAATAATATCTTCAAAATCATGCTAATACTACACTGGCATGTCATGAGGTGCATAGAACATCTGTTGTTGCCATGGTGACCATAACTCCCTTACTTTGGTGCTCCATATTATTAGTATGTAACAAAGTCCATTAAATATATTGTATTACATCATGTTATATTATTGGTATCAGTACACAATTTGTATGCAACATGGAAATACTTGATGTTTTTTTTGTTATGTCAATATGTGGACCCTTTTGCCTTAGTGTGTCACCCCTACTGCATTAATTGTTATGACACCTGCCTCTTCATGTATTGGACACACCTTTCTACTCCCATATTTGGCCACAATCTCTAAGTGGCATGTGAATGCAGAAACGTGTTATTATTGTTTAATTTAGAAATTTATGTCAATATCCATCCATCCATCCATCCATTTTCTACCGCTTGTCCCTTTCGAGGTCGCGGGGGGTGCTGGAGCCTATCTCAGCTGCATTCGGGCGGAAAGCAGAGTACACCCTGGACAAGTCGCCACCTCATTGCAGGGCCAACACAGATAGACAGACAACATTCACACTCACATTCACACACTAGGGACAATTTAGTGTTGCCCATGTCAATATCCTTTCCTTTTTTATATCACTATATTTTGTGTAGAGGCCACAATATTGACTGCATCGATCTGTAAATTTATGTTGACTTTGTTGGATGCAACTTAAGTGCAATTTTGCAGCAACCCAGGTGTCGGCCAACACAATGCGGAGAGGAAACTACCACTGGTTAGATTTGGTGCCGTGACCTGGATGAGAGTGAGGTTAGGGCAGGGGCCGGCAACCCAACACGTTGAGAGAGCCATATTGGACCAAAAATACAAAAAAATAAATCTGTCTGGAGCCGCAAAAAGTAAAAAGCCTAATATAAGTGTTATAATGAAGGCAGTGTGGTGTTCGGGTCTGTGGCACCCGTTTTCATTTTTTATTAAAAGAAAAATGATACAATTCATTAATTTTTCAAACTGAGACTCACTGACTTTGGCTCATTTTCTGTGAAGAACATATATCAGAATACATATTTAATGACCACACACCATACACCACCCTACACATTTCTATTACATATAAGATGTCCGGGTCCACTGGACCCGGGGTGTCAGGCTTGCCCCTGACAGTTTGGTTGTGTTTTAGTTTTTCCTCTGTGTTGGTTGTATTTCCTGTCAGCGCTCTTGTTTTGGTTCTGTTTCCTGTTTGTCTCCCTGAGTGCTGTGTCCCCTCAGCGGCGGCTGATTGGCACCTGGCCACACCTGGTGTCAATTAGCCAGCTACTATTTAAACCTGCTTTGTCCTCCACTCTGTGTTGGAGTATTGTCGTGTCGTGCTAGCTGTGTGCGTTAAGCTATTCCCTGGATCCTGACTCCTGTTCCTGCTTCCTGGTTTCTGGTTTGTGTTTTCCTTTTCTTATTTTTGAACATTAAAACCATGTTTTCTTGTACCAAGCCTGCCGCCATCTCTGCATCTTGGGGTTCGTCAACAACACACCTTGACACGGGGCTAATAGAAGTGTGGAAATTGATGTTCTGTGTACCACACACACACACACACACACACACACACACACACACACACACACACACACACACACACACACACACACACACACACACACACACACACACACACAGAGTGTAGATACACAGAACATCAGAGGGTCAAATGTGCGAGAAAATGAGAGCAGACAGTGGGGGGTACTGGAGCCTATCTCAGCTGCATTCGGGCGGAAGGCGGGGTACACCCTGGACAAGTCGCCACCCAAAGATAATGTTTCATGAGACATGCAAAAATAAATTAAATACACAGATGACATAAGTACAGGAAATGAAATGAGCTCAAATATACCTACAAACGAGGCATAATGCAATATGTACACACAGCCAGCCTAAATAGCATGTTAGCGTCAATTATTAGCACTTCAACCAAAGTCAATAACATCAACAAAGCTCACCTTGGTGCATTCACGCACAGCACAAAAGGTTTGGTGGACAAAATGAGACAAAAGAGTGGCATAAAGCATGTCTTTCTGTGGCAGCGTAGGAGGAAGTTGTACATGTAAACAAACTACGGTGAGTTCAAGGACAGACGAAATTAGTAGGACAAAACGGCGCTCGTCAAATACTCTCATCAATGAAGCATAAACACAAACATATTAAATAGTGGGCTTTCTAACAATTAGGAAGGTTTGTGTCATGTTTGTCCTCCTACAGAAACATTATTAAAACAACAAATATATTTTTCCCTCATCTTTTTCCATTTTTGAAAAAGCTCCAAGGAGCCACAAGGGCGGTGCTAAAGAGCCGCATGCAGCTCGAGGGGTGAGTGTAACTGAGGCCAGCCACTGTGGCTGTGCTGTGTGTTAGTAAACCTCACTCCCTAAATAAAATAGGCCGCATTGCTCTCTTGTATACCGATTGCTGTGTGTAAATGTTTTTTAATTTTTTAAAATTTTGTGGTCGAAGCCGTGTCAAAGACAAAGTTCTGTTTTTCATGTAGAAACCGACAATAAAGCCATATTCTATTCTATTCATTCTGCTGTAACACCTTAAGAGCTTGTGCTGGACACAGTGTTGACAGCTCAGGCCTTTAAATCAGTGCCTACTGTGCTTTTCTCTCATTCAGGAGGATCCAAGTTCAAACCCCAAGTGGAACGGAAGCAGTGGCTCGACCAGGCAAGTTACAGACAGACCAGCCTGGACACCCCCAATGTTGTGTTAGTGCAAACATTAGGGGAAGGTAACTGCTCTCAGTTGTCTGCCAACAAGCCTAACAACTGACATAACTATCAAACCATCATATTCATGAATGTATGAACAAACCATTAAAAAACACACTCGCTAACTTACGAACTACCAAACACAATAACAAACCAACAAAACAACAAAGTATATTTTAAACAAACAAACTAGCTAACGAGCCGGAACTAACTAATTGAATAATAAACAAATAAAAGCATGAACTAACCGTTTACCCTTAAATAAAATGAAGAAATATACATTTTCGAATGAAAAAAACTAATCACCAAAGAATCAAACTAACAAGTCCTGCTCAGTGGCCTTGTGGTTAGAGTGTCCGCCCTGAGATCGTCATACCAAAGACGATAAAAATGGGACCCATTACCTCCCTACTTGACACTCAGCATCAAGGGTTGGAATTTGGGGTCGGCATGTATGTAGCTGAGCCGCATCAGAGTGGTCAAGGAGCCACATGCGGCTCCGGAGCCGCGGGTTGCCGACCCCTGGGATAGGGCATCAGCAAGGATTAGGTGTTTACCTGGAGTATATATCAGTTCAAAATCATACCTTTGCATTTTCATCATCAACCGTTGAATCCGCGGTGACATTTCATTCAGATTCTTTTTGATGATGGCAACCAGCGGTCGGTGATCAGTTTCAACTGTGAAGGACAGCAGGCCGTACATAGCTATGAAACCGCTCCAAACCATATGCCAGTCCCAAACATTTTTTTTCGATCTGGGCGTACCGACATTCCGATTTTGTCATAGCCCGAGATGCATAGGCTACCGGTTTCCAGTGCTCACCCCACTCCTGGTACCATGTTATGTTCGTGTTTGAAGGATGAGGCTGTGGATAGCAAGTAACTTAACTTTTAATCACTCACGTTCTCAACAACATACATGTGTCTTTCATGCAGTCTTGTTCTACCACCTTATGTGGCACAGTAAGCAGCATACTAACCAGTACTGCCCCCTAGCGGCCATACCTGTAATAACATCTGATCACAACAGAATGTAATGTTTGAATGTGCTCTGGCTCACACAAAGAAATCCGCTGTAAAGTGGATAAAAAGTCAATCAAATATTGTATTATTGAATCATTGCAGTATTTATTTTATAAATGTAAGTATTTATTGATATAATTCCTAATATTTCCTTTATGTCATTATTTATCTATATTTAATTTAAGTTGTGTTTATTTTATTTTTATTATTTATCCTTACTTAATTTATGGTGTTTATTTTCTGTTTACATTTTATAATTATTATAACTATTATGTCGTTTCTTTTTTTTAAAATTATTTTTGGGTCTCTCATATAGCTGTAATCTTTCAAAGTTTGCATGAGAGTATAATGTTTGAATATGCAATGGTTCACACAATGTGTTACAATACGTTAGACGCTCACCTTCCAAGCCGACTCATCCCTGAGACAATCTCAGGAAACGGAAGCAGAGTTTTTTTTTTTACTATGGCCGACCTGCGGGAAAACAAAGCCACTCTCCTTTTAAGGACTCTTTTGGCCGACCGCATGAAAGTCTCAGCCCGTCGTCCAGCACCTGTGATGTCAGCGACAAAGAATTCCCCCCTTGGCGAGACTACACGGAGGCTTCTGTTAATTATTGACCACGTGTCACACGGAATTTGTCAAACTCTTGTAGAGACTGTCTTTCAGAACGTTTGTATTACTTTCAGTGACTATTTGTCACTCGTATACGGAACATTGTCTCTTTACATAACCCTGGCTTGATTTAGTTGGGTTAGTTAGTTAGTTAGTTTGCAGGATTACACAACAATGATTGGATGATAGTAATTAGTAATGACTGATTTGATTTGTTTATTAAGCAATTTGTTGGTTAATGAATTTGTTTGTTTGTACTTTTGTTTGTTAAACATTTAGTTTGTTGATTTGTTTTTTGGTCTTTCATTCATCAATGAATTAACGGTAGTTGGTTCGTTGGGTAGTTAATATTTTAGTTTGTTAGTTAGCTAATTTTTTTGTTCGTAATTGTTTGTTTGTTGGTTAATTTACTTTGTTTGTTCATGAATCAGTTGATTAGTTGAGCTAGTAACATTGTTCTTGTGTTCGCTTGTTAGCTAGTTACTTGGTTGTAATGTTAGTTTGTACTATCCTTGAGCAAACTCTAGTAAATCAGCAAATTAAATGTGTTCATTTGTTTACTAGTTGTGTATTCATTCATTAACTTGTTAGTCAGTTAGTTTGTCTGTTCTTTCGTTATGTACAGTCAGTCTGTTGGTTAATATGTTTTTTCTTTCAGTTGTTATTTTGTCAGTTAGTTATTTGGTTAGTTTGTTCGTTTGAAATTACTTTGTTGGTTGATAATTGCTCAGGAATGAGTTCTTTTGTTAGTTGTTTGATTTGCTATTTTGTTCTGTCGGTCCGTTTTTTAGTGTCTAAGGCAGTGGTTCTTAGCCTTGTTGGAGGTACCGAACCCCACCGGTTTCATATGCGCATTCACCGAACCCTTCTTTGGTGAAAAATAAAATGTTTTTTTTTTTTCAAATTCAAGACAAAGTTATATGTTTTTGATAATACTTTAGTATAGGGAACATATTCTAAGTAACAAAGACTTAATTTAGAGTTTTTTGGGCACAAGGGGAACATATTCTAAGTAACAAAGACTTAATTTAGAGTTTTTTGGACACTAGGAGAACATATTCTAAGTAACAAAGACTTAATTTAGAGTTATTTGGTTAGGGTTAGGGTTAGAGGGTTAGGGCCAAGGTTAGAGGGATAGCTTATAATAAGGCCATGCCGAATACGCCATTAATAAGTACTTAATAATACTAGTTAAGAGCCAATATGTTACTAATTTGCATGTTAATAAGCAACTAATTAATGGTGAATATGTTCCCCATATTAAAGTGTTACCAAAGTAAAGTGTTTTTTTTACTGGTGCACAAAATGAACCGTGCATGAACATCACTTTGTTCAAACAACAAAACCAACACAGTGCTTAAACTCACAACAAATTACACACCTGCAAATCAGTCTGACTTCTGCTGTTGCCGTATCCGTAATATGCCGATAGGGAGAAGTTTTTATTTACACGATGAGTCGGGTGTGTCTTGACCTCCGCCGAACCCCTGAACCCGACTCACCGAACCCCTAGGGTTCGATCGAACCCAGGTTAAGAACCACTGGTCTAAGGGTTTGATGCTGCTAAAGGTTTGCACATAACACACGTAAACTGGATAGCACACGCAATGCTGATCCACTAAGAATGTCCGCAAAGGACTGCGTCTCTCGAGGGAGCAGAGAGAAGAGTGCAATCCATTTAGCACATCTGTCTTCATGAATATGCAGAATAAATGCTGATCATCGGAGCGCCCGCAATACTGGGAGGAGAAGCAGCAAATATAATCACTTAGCACGTGCAATGTGATTTATCAAGGTTTTTGCTGCTCTGTGGACGCTATTTTGTGTCATTATTTTAAAAAAGTATGTGCAAACTGACAGTTGCGCACACAGCTGTAGGGAGGTGATGGCACAACAAATAGACAGTCGATGCAGAGAGAATCCTCCGTCCTACGAATGTGTCAACATATATACATACAGTCATGGTCAAAAGTTTACATAAACTTGTAAAGAACATGATGTCATGGCTGTCTTTGTGTTTCATCTGACCACATAACCTTCCTCCAGAAGGTCTTATCTTTGTCCATGTGATGTCAGATGAAACAAACATTTAACTGTTTGGCCACAATACCCAGCAATATGTTTGGAGGAGAAAAGGTGAGGCCTTTAATCCCAGGAACACCAAACCTACCGTCAAGCATGGTGGTGGTAGTATTATGCTCTGGGCCTGTTTTGCAGCCAATGGAACTGGTGCTTTACAGAGAGTAAATGGGACAATGAAAAAGGAGGATTACCTCCAAATTCTTCAAGACAACCTAAAATCATCAGCCCGGAGGTTGGGTCTTGGACGCAGTTGGGTGTTCCAACTAGACAATGACCCCAAACACATGTCAAAAGTAGTAAAGGAATGGCTAAATCAGGCTAGAATGAAGGTTTTAGAATGTCCTTCCCAAAGTCCTGACTTAAACGTGTGGACAATGCTGAAAAAACAAGTCCATGTCAGAAAACCAACACATTTAGCTGAACTGCACCAATTTTGTCAAGAGGAGTGGTCAAAAATTCAACCAGAAGCTTGCCAGAAGCTTGTGGATGGCTACCAAAAGCACCTAATTGCAGTGAAACTTGCTAAGGGACATGTTACCAAATATTAACATTGCTGTGTGTATACTTTTGACCCAGCAGATTTGGTCACATTTTCAGTAGAGCCATAATAAATTCATAAAAGAACCAAACTTCATGACTGTTTTTTTGTGGCAAACAAGTATGTGCTCCAATCCCTCTATAACAAAAAAATAAGAGTTGTAGAAATGATTGGAAACACGACTGTGGACTGTCAGAAAAATATTAGACATATCGTCAATATTCAGCAATATCATTTTATAATTTTATAGCTGCTGGATGATTTATGGGGCTGGTTAAAACTAACTAAATTGATGTGTTTTGGTGTTTACTGGTGTTTAAAAAAAAACGCTGTTATTTTTTTTATTTAGGAAATATATTCTCATCATCGGGCAACCCTGGGGGCCGGGGCACACTCGATTACACGCCGCCATGGCAACGGAGGGGTCCTCCTTCCGAGCCCTGCATCCTTTAATAGCACATCTGGGAAGGTGAGGCCTCTATAGTGGACTGGGCTGTTGGGTTTCCACAGCAGTAGTGGCTGAATGATTTCCCCAGTGGCCCGATAGCAGAGTGGCGGAATATCCCCGTATATATATGCCCTAATCTAAGATAGCATGCTCCGACCAGTGGATGTTTTGGAAACATCCAGGCGCTTCTGTAGTGTAGTAGTAGAGGAGAATAGGCTCTATCAGCGTTCTGATGATGTAAATTCCATCTCATTGTCGATGGTCGCGTGCCAAATCTTGTGCAGCTTATCCATTCCGCGTCTTTGTGGAATTTCATATCCTTTGCGGCGTCCATTATATAAGACCCAAGATACTTGAAGTCGGTTATTTGGTTTATACTGTTGCCAGAAGATGACAAAAGGCAGCAATTTGGAACTGACGAGATTACTTCTGCCTTGCTTTTATTGCAATGGAGTCCTATTATCAATCAATCAATCAAAGTGTATTTATATAACCCTTAATCACAAGTGTCTCAAAGGGCTGCACAAGCCACAACGACATCCTCAGCTCAGATCCCACATCAGGGCAAGAAAAAACTCAATCCATTGGGATACAATGAGAAACCTAGGATGGGACCGCAGATGTGGGACCCCCACCCCTGGGCGACCGGCGCAATGGACGTCGAGTGGATCTAGTTAATAGTGTGAAGGTCCAGTCCATAGTGGGTCCAGCAGGAGATCTTCTTGAGTGGAGACAAGTCAGCAGCGCAGAGACGTTTCCAACTGATGCACAGATGAGTGGTCCACCCCGGGTCTCGACTTTGAACAGCTAGCGCTCATCTGTGGTCACCTAATAACCTCTCCACGCAGGATAGGGGGGCAGAGCAGAAAAAGAGACGGCAGATCAACTGGTCTAAAAGGGGGGTCTATTTAAAGGCTACAGTATACAAGCGAGTTTTATGATGGGACTTCTACTGAGGTAGCATCTCTAACTGTTACCGGGAGGGCATTCCAGAGTACTCGAGCCAGAATAGAAAACGCTCTATAGCCCGCAGACTTTTTTAGGGCTCTGGGAATCACTAATAAGCCGGGGTTGTTAGTGAGTCGGAATTCAGCATTTGTGACAAGATCGGAGAGCAGAGCGATGTCGTCTGCAAAATTGAGGTCAGTAAGGTTTGATTGATTGATTGAAAGTTTTATTAGTAGATTGCACAGTACAGTACATATTCCGTACAATTGACCACTAATTGGTAACACCCGAATACGTTTTTCAACTTGTTTAAGTCGGGGTCCACGTTAATCAATTCATGGTAAAAGATTTAAGCCCCCAATTCCAAACCTTGATGCTGAGTGCCAAGCAGGGAGGTAATGGGTCCCATTTTTGTATTTTATTTTTTTATAGTCTTTGGTATGACTCATCTGGGGTTTGAACTCATGACCTACCAATCTCAGGGCTGACACTCTAACCACTAGGCCACTGAGGAGGTAAAGGTGTGAGGCAGGTTGCCTTCTGCTGTGTCTCGGGTGGAGCTGTAGGCCCTTGTGGTTAATTGTGCCCAGAGAGAAGCACAGGATGCAGTCCAGTACAATGATAAACAGAAATGAAGCTAGCGTATCCCCTTGTAAGACTTCTGCTGTGATAACTGAAGCCTGAGTGTTGGCATAGAGCGCTTTAATTGAGACAATAATAGGTTGTGAGATGCCGTAGAGGGGGAGGATGTTGAACATGGCTTACCGATTGATAGAGTCTAATACTCTCCGAAAGTCCACAAAGCAGATTGTGAAGTCCTTGTTGAGCTTTTTGATTTCCCTAACAATGCGACATAGAGGCAACATTTGTGGGATGGTAGATTGGTCCCTTCTAAAGCCATTCTGGTTGTCAACTGCAGGCACAAGACGATTCAGTAGGAGCCTGTTGTAGATTTTGGTTGCGATCGGTATTAGAGAGGTAATTGGAGGCCAATGTCAGGTCACATTTTTTGCGAACAATACCAACCTTCGTCCAGGCAGATGGTGGCGATAAAACAGAAATGGTGTGATTACAGAACTTGAGCAGTAGGTCAGGAAAAAAGGATGAGACTCAGGATTTTTTGAGGACACGAGACTTGTTGGTTCTCAGAGACTCTACTGCTCCATACTCCTGTATGGTGAATGGAGACACGCTAATGTTCCTGACTCTGATTAGCCTGTCTATAATGTTTTGCCCTAATCTTAACCAATGGTGACTCATCATAGTAAACCAGCCAATCATCATGGATTTTCTTATACGTGGAGTTTCACTAGTCCATCTCTCTCTTTCTTTTCTCTTTCTCTTCTCCCTCTCTCGTCTTTTGTAGCTTGTAGCTTTGTAGCTAAGCTACGGAAATAGCTACTTGTTTAAAAAGTAGCAAATTTACTATCAAGCTACCGAGAAATGTAAGCTACGTAGCTTCGCTACATGTAACAAGCTACTGCCCAACACTGATTATAGGCCAGGTTGCTGCGTGTAGGTTTGAAAAGCTGAGGTATTCGATTCGATCAAGTTTCTTCTCTATATATTCTGCTACCGCTTTGGCATAGGCTTCGTTCAGTTGGGCGTGGGCCTTAGTCAGTGTTCTAAGAGATGTTTGTATGGGCTTTTGTAATTATTTTTTTAATATATATATTATTATTTTATATTAATAGAATACAGATCCTTCATAAAAAAAGGTCTTTCAATATGCTTTTTCTTGCGTTTTGATCATTCCAAATGGATGAATGAGCTCACCGTCAGCGCGCAAAAAATGTTTTCTGTTGTCTCGATTGCAATTCTATACCACAGAAAAAGTGTTACATATTGTAAATGTGTGCTGTTAGTTCAACAACATTGCACACAAGTTGGAGAGCACATAACATGAATGCGGAGGCCACAAACTGCAAGTAGTACACACAAAAACCTTATTTAAATAATGCGGCCTCCATCACTTTTCAATTGTACATGCAGTTTTAGGGCCCTGTGATGAGGTGGCGACTTGTCCAGGTTGTACCCCGGCTACCGCCCGAATGCAGTCCCCCGCGACCCCAAACGGGACAAGAGGTAGAAAATGGATGGATAGATGCAGTTTTAGTAGATCACACGCAACATGCCCGCTAATGGAACACACACTTTCATAATTAGTACATGCTGTTTAGCTTGTGGTATTTGGATCTTAGTAGATCAGGCCCTTAGTTATTTTAGCATAATCGGTAATTTACCTACCAATTGTGGCTCGGGTGGTAGAGCGGCCGTGCCAGCAACTTGAGGGTTCCTGGTTCGATCTCCAGCTTCCGCCATCCTAGTCATATCCACTTCACCCTTGCTCCTGATGGGCCGTGGTTAGGGCCTTGCATGGTGTGTGAATGTGTGTATGAATGGGTGAATGTGGAAAAAGTGTCAAAGCGCTTTGAGTTCCTTGAAGTGAAGGTAGAAAAGCGCTATAGAAGTATAATCCATTTGACCATTTGTAAGTGAGTGTTGTCTTATTGTCTGACTTGTTGAATCAGTTTGTTAGTTAGTTCATTTGTTAGTTTCTGGATGTGATATTTTGTCACCAAATTAGTTCCTCTGCTAGTTAGTTTATTGGTTAGAAGTTTTGTTGGTTGGTTTGTTTATGCATTTGTGGTTTAGTTGTTAGATTGAAATCATCAGTTAGTTGGTTCATCAATCAGTCAGGTACCTTGTTTGTGTTTGTTAGTTTATTTGTTCATTCATTAATTAGTTGCTCTGTGAGTTTGTTGGATATTTCTTTGCTTGTTTGTTTGAAATGTACTTTATTAGTGTGTTAGTCAGTTACATTGTTTTATCAGTGATTTACTTTTTCTGTCCTTACTCGTTTTTTTTCCACGCCACTTGTTGCAGTTTGTTATGTTGTAGCTGCAGCCGTGTGACTCACCGCAGATAGTAAATAGTCGGGCAACTGTCTGCCTGTGTAGCGATGGACACGCCCACTTCCACAGTCGTGTAAACACAATGAGGTGTTCTAATGGAGGAAAAATGCGGACTGTAGGTCAGACAATATGAAGTGACCTACTGATGATGCTGTGGTGTGCTGTGTGAACGTGTGGGCGTGTTGTGTTGTGCGCATGTGTGGGTGTGTTGTGTTTGCACGCACGGTTACCAAGCCCTATGCATGTTTTTGCATCCTCACCTGAGATTGGCTGACACTACAGATTTTCAGCCCAAACGCACTGTAGTCTACCCATGAGCTCATGTCTGGAACCCCACCCTCCCTCAATCCTGTCTGGAACGAGATAAAGCATCAATAAAAAAAAAATCATTATGGCAATACAGAAGGACTATTGTTAAGTCTCCAAAACTTCATATTACCAGGTTTTTGTATTATTTATGTGTGTACACTAGGATCCCCCCACAGACACCATGAATGGAGTCATTGAACACACACCCCGGTGACTGAAGAGAGTGTGTGCGTGTGTGTGAGAGGGTTACCAGAAAAAAGTCTCCTAGATGACGAGTGTGAAGCATTCAGGTTTCTTTGGGTCAATCAATATCAATCAATATACTTTATTTAACTAGGTAAGTCTCTTTTACAAGAGTAACCTGCCTAGGAGGGCAGCAAAACTAAGTTCTGAGAATACATATAACAACAAAAACAGTGGCAGTCACACACTAGAGTTAAAGGCCTACTGAAACCCACTACTACCGACCACGCAGTCTGATAGTTTATATATCAATGATGAAATCTTAACATTGCAACACATGCCAATACGGCCGGGTTAACTTATAAAGTGCAATTTTAAATTTCCCGCTAAACTTCCGGTTGGAAACGTCTACGTATGATGACGTATGCGCGTGACGTCATGACGGCAACGGAAGTATTCGTACCCAATGTGTCACCATACAAACTGCTCTGTTTTCATCAAACAATTCCACAGTATTCTGGACATCTGTGTTGGTGAATCTTTTGCAATTTGTTTAATGGACAATGGAGACTGCAAATAAGAAAGTTGTAGGTGCGATCGGTGTATTAGCAGCGGACTACAGCAACACAATCAGGAGGTTGTGTTGTGTTTGAGCTGGATGCAAGACGCACTACCGTGAGTACAGCTTTGGCTTCCAAACATTTGATCGCTTGCCTGTACGTGCGTGTCGCTATGTGCATGTCACGTACGTAACTTTGGGGAAATATATGTTTCTTGCCGACTCTGATGGCGGCCGGGGTGTCGTCAAAAGCGTACAACGCCCGCCGCCGCTCCGTAGTTAGCTTCAATTGTTAAGCTTCTCCAAGCTGGAAATTATTAACCATGTATTTACATGTTCATGGTTTAATAGTATTGTTGATCTTCTGTCTATCCTTCCAGTCAGGGTTTTTTAAAATTTTGTTTCTATCTGCATTTGAGCCCGATGCTATCACGTTAGCTCAGTAGCTAAAGAGCTTCGCCGATGTATTGTCGTGGAGATAAAAGTCACTGTGAATGTCTTTTTCGCGTTCTCGACTCTCATTTTCAAGAGGATATAGTATCCGAGGTGGCTTAAAATACAAATCCGTGATCCACAATAGAAAAAGGAGAGTGTGTGTAATCCAATGAGACCTTGTACCTAAGTTACGGTCAGAGCGAAAAAAAATACACCCTGCACTGCCTCTCTAGTCCTTCACTCCAATGTTCCTCATCCACAAATCTTTCATCCTCGCTTAAATTAATGGGGTAATCGTCGCTTTCTCGGTCCGAATCTCTCTCGCTCCATTGTAAACAACGGGGAATTGTGAGGAATCCTTCCTCCTGTGACGTCACGCTACTTCCGGTATAGGCAAGGCTTTTTTTTATCAGCGACCAAAAGTTGCGAACTTTATCGTCGTTGTTCTATACTAAATCCTTTCAGCAAAAATATGGCAATATCGCGAAATGATCAAGTACGACACATAGAATGGATCTGCTATCCCCGTTTAAATAAAAAAATGTCATTTCAGTAGGCCTTTAAACATACAAATTACTTACATTAGCATAAAAACACGCAATAGGTTAACATTTTTTTAAATGTTTCAGTAAAAAAAATATTTAAAAACAAGTACAATGCCCATTTGTACTGTTTTTTTCGATCCTTTAAAATGGATCGATGGCCCCCTGCGAGAGATTTACAGTGGACACTCCAAGTTCAAACAGAAACTGCTTCCACTGTGTTGATATTTTATAACACTTTTGCCTGTGGTCATGTTTTACTAGCAGACTGAACGGTAATGCAAGTGTAAAAAGAAGCTAGACACTACACACAAAAAAATGCTGGGTTTAAAAATAACCCAATTTTAACTCAACTGCTGGTTCAGATTTAAGTTATTTTGACTCAACATTTTGGGTTAATTTTTTCAACCCAACTTTTGTGTTGAATTATTTAACCAAAAAGTTGAGTTATGATAACTTAATGTTGGGTTGTTCCCAACCGAACTATTGGGTTGAATTGTTTAACCCAAAAGTTGAGTTATGCTAACTCAATGTTGGTTGATTCATAACCCAACTATTGGGTTGAATTTATTTCACACAAAAGCTGAGTTATGCTCACTACAATGTTGGGTTATTCCAAACCCAACTATTGGGTTGCGCGATTTAGCGCTCTTTGACCCAATAGTTCGTTAACAATTATACATTTTACTGCTGGTTTGTCCTACTACTTCCCAACTACTGATCAAAAATATTTTAATCCATTAAAATATACTCAAAAGCAAGATCTGAGTGAAATTGTTTTTGCAAGAATTGCCGTGTATGGTCATAGTACTTCTATACAGCATGTGCAAATATTTTCATGTACATAATGAGTTAATTAGATTAATCCTTAATAAATTCCCTTAGAAAAAAGTACTTTTTTAATTAAAAAAAGTATTCTACCCAAAAATGCGTTACTCATTGAAAACCCAGAAATGGAATTAAAATAATACCCTTACAACCCCAAAAATGTATTGCTCTTCATAAAAATAACTCAAAAATGTAACCCAACACTTGCAACTCATAAATTGGGTTATCAAATTAACCCAGCATTTTTTTAGTGTGTACAGCCGGCACAAACCGTGGAGACAATGAAACGTCCTAATTCAAAATATAGTGATTTGCATTATCCCTTCATTTTTGACATTCATATTTGTCATTCAAGTCTAAAAAGGAGTTAATGGTTTTTAATACCAACTTGTATGTTGACTGTGGAGTCTTACTGCTTCCAACAGGAGCACTTTTACTTCACGTACATTCTTGTATTGCTACTGATTTGTCACAAAAAAGACAAATAAAAAGCGATTTAATACAAACAAAAAGCTAAGCACTGATACTGGTACGACATGGAAATAGGGGATTTGTATTAGGCTTTGATATTTGTATCTTTCCAAGTGTAAAAATAAATCAACCAAAAAAGTTTGTGCTTTGAATGTGGGAGCGGTAATTCACATAACTTCACATGTTTTTTCTTTCTTTCTTTGGAATAGGTGTCATCAAAATGCCACAGCAAGGTGAAGAAAAAGCCAGTTAGTCACTAAACTGAGGTCTTGCGACGTCTTGTTTGACGGCATGCATGCGGAGTAGGGTTGTACGGTGTACCGGTATTAGTAAAGTACCGCGATACTAATGAATCATATTCGGTACGATACCGCCTCTGAAAAGTACCGGTCCCGCACCCTGCCCCCAAGTATCATCCCTGCAGGACGAGGAATAGCTAAACCTGTTTCACTACACACCGAAGCTCACCGGCGTCACCGCTAATGACGCCGTTCATGAATGTAAACAAATGCCATGGGTGGATCTACACCTGACATCCACTGTAATGATACCAAGTACAATAGCATATCTAGTCGATAGTACTATGATTACATCAATATTTTTTAGCATCACAAAACCTTCTTTTGTTTAAAAAAATGTATATTATGTTTATAAACTCAGGCTCTGAATATGACCAATGTATGATCCTGTAACTACTTGGTATCGCATTGATACCCAAATTTGTGGTATCACCCAAAACTAATGTAAAGTATCAAACAACAGAAGAATAGATTATTATTATATTTTAACAGAAGTGTAGATAGAACATGTTAAAAGAGAAAGTAAGCAGATATTAACAGTAAATGAACAAGTAGATTAATAATTCATTTTCTATCGCTTGTCCTTAATAATGTTGACAAAATAATAGAATGATAAATGACACAATATGTTACTGCATATGTCAACAGACTAAATTAGGAGCCTTTGTTTGCTACTTACCAATTAAAGACAAGTTGTTTTTATTTTATTTAAGGACAAACTTTCAATATGAAACATATGATTAATGTACCCTAAGATTTTTTGTTAAAATAAAGCCAATTTTTTGTGGTCCCCTTTATTTAGAAAAGTACGGAAAAGTACCGAAAAATATCGAAATACATTTTGGTACCGGTACCGGTACCAAAATATTGGTATCGGGACAACACTAATGCAGAGAATTCCAACTCCGACATAATAAGTGACTTCTGAGGTATATTTGTTAGAAAAAGGGTTGGTAGAATGCAGTTTTGTATGACTCAACGGTGAAAAGTGGGTTTATTTGCTTCTTAGACCTTATAGTTGCAATATCAGAGCTTCGGGAAGAGGGGTCTGTCATCAATGTGTATCATCTGTGATGTCTTTCACTTCCTGTTTGTCTGTGCCAAGTCTTTTATCATAAAGCCAATGTGTGTGTCTGTGTGTGTGCGCACACCACCAGCTGTCTGTGTTTTGATTTTCACTTGTTATGCCATGCTTGGCTGCTACCTGAACCGAGGCTACCACACACCCCTCACCACTACACTCAATGACGCACAAAATAGTGACGTAAGGCAATCACAATTAGAGCATTGAATGACATGTGGTGAAAATGTTATTTTATATCTTTTATTGCTCTTTTATCCTGCACTACAACGAGCTAATGCAACGAAATGTTGTTCTTATCTGTACTGTAAAGTTCAAAGTTGAATGACAATAAAAGGAAGTCTAAGTCTAAGTCTCTCTAAGTCTAAAATAGAAATACAGTAGTGCCTCAATTTGCGAGCTCAACTGGTTTGACGACCAAAAAAAAAAAACGCAAAAACAATTAACTTTTAGAAAATAAATATTGTTTGAAAAACCAATGGAATAGAATGTTACTACAAACAACTAATCTAGCGTTATGAAATAATGCTATAAAAATGTAAAGCATTTACCGTATTTTTTGGACTATAAGTCGCAGTTTTTTTCATAGTTTGGCCGGGGGTGCGACTTATACTCAGGAGCGACTTATGTGTGAAATTATTAACACATTACCGTAGAATATCAAATAATATTATTTAGCTCATTCACGTAAGAGACTAGACGTATAAGATTTCATGGGATTTAGCGATTAGAAGTGACAGATTGTTTGGTAAACGTATAGCATGTTCTATATGTTATAGTTTTTTGAATGACTCTTACCATAATATGTTACGTTAACATACCAGGCACGTTCTCAGTTGGTTATTTATGCCTCATATAATGTACACTTATTCAGCCTGTTGTTCACTATTCTTTATTTATTTTAAATTGCCTATCAAATGTCTATTCTTGGTGTTGGGTTTTATCAAATAAATTTCCCCCAAAAATGCGACTTATACTCCAGTGCGACTTATATATGTTTTTTTCCATCTTTATTATGCATTTTCGGCCGGTGCGACTTATACTCCGGAGCAACTTATACTCCGAAAAATACGGTACTTCCTTGACTTGAAAATTAGTTTACAAGCATGTTCTGATTGGAGCATGTACAGGAAACCGAGCTGTAGATGCAGATGCAAGCCTCAGAGGCACCAACAGAGGACGTCGCCAACCGAGGACATCGGCGACTTTGGCGTGAAGGCAGCCGAAGCTGGACCGCAGCTAACGACTGCCCATTGTTGGAAAACAAAGTTATTCCGATCTCTAGCTATAAGCTACTGCTAATGAGTAAGATGTGTTTGGGCGGCTCTATGTCGTTTGCTATGCCATCTGCTTGTAAATCTAATTTATGTTTGCAACATAAAGCACAACAAAAAGCAGAGAGACCACTGGTGTCACGGCGCGGGCACAATCCCGTATGTCATCTGCGGCAAGCTCTGCCGGCACAAAAAAAAAAAAAAAAAAAAAGCTCTGCCGGCACCTCCGCTGCCAGGACACGCCCCTGCTCGCTCTGGCCGCATCACGGCCACGCGCCGGCAAAGCTGCAGGCTATCACGAATCAGCGCACCTGGGACTAATGAGGGAAAGCAGCATAAAGACCAGCGGACCCGAAGATCCTTTGCCTCCTGTGTACTTGATCTCTCTCTGTGTCTTCCCAGTTCCCGTGTCTTATGTCCCTTGTGTCTTTCCGCAGTGCTTACCACGTCTTCCGTGATCGAGCTGTGTGCCTCGACACCCCTTTGGACTTTGGACTGCCTTCCTCGATCCTTGACCCCCTGCTTGGACACGGACCTCGTTGCTTCTCTCCAGGCCCCGACCGCTTGCTTGCCCACAGACTGCCTTCTTGCCTTGCCCCCTTTGGTCTGGCGAAAGATTCATCCAACATGCACATACAACAAACTGGTAATAATTACATTGTTAACTCTACACATCGTTTTTGCACCAAACACTTAGAGTAGCATACACATCCCACACACTCATCAAAAGGTTTAATAAACCCATTGAACTGATTCTTGCTTTGGTGTTTTTCTCCTTCCCCCGCCGTACGTAACAGCTGGTGTCTCAAAATACAAGTTGGGGCACGCATAAGTTGAGGTACCACTGTAGTCTGTTCCAGGATCCCTGTTTAAGTGTGTAAAGAAGTTAACTGCTATCTGTGTTGGCCCTGCGATGAGGTGGTGACTTGTCCGTGGCGTACCCCGCCTTCCGACCGAGTGAAGCTGGGATAGGCTCCAGCACGCCCCCGCGACCCTGAGAGGGACAAGCGGTAGAAAATGGATGGACGGATGTATGGATGCTGTACAATACGAGTAAAAAAAACTGAAACTACTCACCCTTTGATGACGTGAGATGGCGTTGAGGCTATGTTATGGAAGCATATCAGGAAGGGATGTTTAGAGGCAACTTGGTGTGCCGGGGAGGCATATCTCATCACATTAAAACCGAACAGAGCTGTCGTTGTGGTCAGCATTCCCTTCTTCTTTAATTTCTGATGTTGACTTTAGCCATATTGTACTGAGCAGCTTGGACATATATCACTACACCCTACTATACTGTAAACATCCATCCATACATCCATTTTCTACTGCTTGTCCCTTTCGGGGTCGCGGGGGATGCTGGAGACTATCTAAAAAATGTTTTATATTACAGTTAAAAAAAACCTGGCGGCTCAGTTGCCAGAATTTTACCGGAAAATTATTGGTGTTTTTTTTTACACAATATTTACAGTGTACTGTGTATGGAAAAACTTATTATTTTTACGATAACATTCTGGTGTCTAAGCTGCCAGTTTTTTACCCCTTGTAGCATCTATGATCTTCTTTTACAGTCTAAATTACATTTGTATAGTCACCATCAGGCTCTTTTCCTTTTTGTCATCATAGGTACTCTTTAAAAAACACAAAA
The DNA here is from genome assembly GCF_033978785.1 of Entelurus aequoreus. Taxonomy (NCBI): domain Eukaryota; kingdom Metazoa; phylum Chordata; class Actinopteri; order Syngnathiformes; family Syngnathidae; genus Entelurus; species Entelurus aequoreus. Next base: position 27,624,924 of record NC_084748.1, read on the forward strand.
ACACACTTGTACAAATGGTCTACAGTCAAATGCTCTACCACTGAGCTGGAGCCTCGTAGACTGTAGTGTTCTCAACCTAAACTTGAATAACTTTTAATATTAATTGATCTGATTGCTTCTTTTCAGCCGTATTTTACAGAGCAGCCAGGACAGTGTACCACTAATTCCCACTTACAGTTCTTTGGTCCATGGTTACAGTCTGTTACCCTTTCTGTGGCGACATCACAACACAAAACACTCCACCCAAAAAAGCCAAAGAAAAAGTAAATCACATTGTTTTAGATCCTAACTGAGCTGTTTTCTATACAAAAGTATATGTATGTATGTATATATATATATATACAGTACAGGCCAAAAGTTTGGACATACCTTCTCATTCAATGCATTTTCTTTATTTTCATGACTATTTACATTGTAGATTGTAACCGAAGGCATCAAAACTATGAATGAACACATGTGCAGTGATGTACTTAACAAGAAAAAGGTTAAATAACTGAAAACATGTTTTATATTCTAGTTTCTTCATAATAGCCACCCTTTGCTCTGATTACTGCTTTGCACACTCTTGGCATTCTCTCGATGATCTTCAACAGGTAGTCACCTGAAATGTTTTTCACTTCAAAAGGTGTGCCTTGTCAGGATTGATTAGTGGAATATCTTGCTTTATCAATGGGGTTGGGACCTTATATAAACACACACACACACATATATATATATATATATATATATATATATATATATATATATATATATATATATATATATATATATATATATATATATATATATATATATATATATATATATATATATATATATATATATATATATATATATGTATGTATGTGTGTGTGTGTGTGTGTGTGTGTGTGTACATATTATATTAATACAATGTAATATGATTGATATAAAATAAATAATTAATTGAATTAGATATTAAAAGTATGTGAAAGTTGGACTCCTTCTTTGTTTACGTCCGTGACAACCTTCTTAAAGTTTTGTAATCAATCAGAAATATCAAGCAGCTAAAATGCACTAAACATGGATAAGTGTGGAGGTAGTGTTTTTCCCACCATGCTTTGTAATGGATTTAAATGGGTGTAATTCAGAATTTTTTTAAGGTGCATGGACATGTTTTTATAACACCTACAAACTGTGTTATATTGCGTTATATGTGATCATGTCTGTTGGCATTTTCTGTTAGTTCGATTTGTTTTTTTTTGCACCATGACTAGGGAAAGTTGTTTGCATATAATTAAATACTGCACTTGGTATAGCATGCATTACTCATGCTGTCCTCAAGATGGCGACAATGCAGCAGTGTAATAATCAACTTTCAAATGAATTGAAATCTCCCTGTGGCCAGATTCCTCATTAAATTCATGACGTCTCAATGAAGTGGCGACTTGTCCAGGGTGTACCCCGCCTTCCGCCCGAATGTAGCTGAGATAGGCTCCAGAACCCCCACCCCCTGCGACCCCAAAAGGGACAAGCGGTAGAAAATGGATGGATGGACGTCTCGAGGGCCAAGTTGAAGACGCCGGTGGGGCGCACATGGCAAGCGAGCCGTAGTTTGGATATCCCTGCTCAATGGTCATTACCACACTTTCACTCCTTGCGGTCATAGGTGTCCTATTTGAGCTGGCATACAAAAAAGCAAAAAAACACTCACTTGTAGAGTTAATCCTTAAAATGCTCACTGAGCTGAAACTTAATGTTGCTTTGTTAAATTGAGCAGCTTGGACCAAGACGCACACACTACCCTCCTAAGTCTCAATAAGTACTATTTCTGGTTCAGGTCACGTCAGTTGCTTTGCAACCATTTTTTTGTATGTCATTTGAATGAAAACAGCTCAATGCTGAGTGGGAGTTTTCCAAGAAGTGTCGGATTATGGTTTTTAATACCGCGCTGAGTGAGCAATGATAGATGCATGGGTGAAGTATGTAAGTAGAGATCAAGGATTAGGTAAATGAAGGATTTTCCAGACGGGAGAGTAATCTAGACGTGTCAATATTCAGCCTCTACAGGGGTAAAATGAAAAAAAAGAAAAAAATAGAAAGGCAAGTAGATAATCCTGATAGTGATTGCGTAATGTGAGTGAGTGTGTTATATGGTGAACAGACGGTACAATTAGTCACTCACTCTGATGTCTTTAGGCCGAGTGCTGACACGTCACATCAGACGTGTAGATACACACTCGATTTTACGCAAGCTACAATGATGAATCCCTAAATACAGTGGCTTGTCAAAGGTGTTGATTGGACACCAAATTGCTTGATTTTGTGGGGACTACAGTTGACAAAAAATGACACCAAAGATAATGAAGGGCGGCACACACATACTGTATGCTGTATGTACAGCTGCTCTGTTGATCCACCCATAGGAAGATCAGGATTGCCGTTATTATGGGATTAAGAAGATTAACACACACCTGCCTGGTGGGATATTAAAGAGCTGTTAGATGTGTGTTTTATGTGTTTCACGTACTTGAAAGAGACTCGATGAGGGATGAAAGAAAAGGTGGCCACCTAACTTCCAGCTTCCTTCGCCATTTGATCCGCGACTTCAGAAGGCCCGAAGAGTCGTTAACGCCGTGAGAGGAAGAGGCCTCGTGTAAACAGAAAGAAGTGATGAACAGTGGTCGTCACAGCAGGAGTGATAGAGATACATTGGACATTAAAACAACAAATACTGTATTCCATCCCCATAAAGTACACCATAAATAAAAGAAAGAAAGAAAGAAAGAAGAGGAAAGGTAAAGAAGGCCCAACAAAGGAAGTGCGCGTGGAAAGCCAACACCGCCTTATTGCTTTGTCCAAATCAAAGGTTAAGATGAAGGTTTATTTTTTAGGTCTGTCATGGGTGTCGTTTTTTTTCTATTCGCCACTGTGACGTACTTCCACATCTCCGTGTAGACTTTTCCTAAACCACAACTGAGCATATTTACACAAAAACAGCCTAAACTTCCCCAGATGGCTATTTCGGGAAAGTGTATTTCCTCTCAGCACGAGTGTGAAGCCTATTTGCACTGGTTTTACATTTGTGTGTATACACCGTGTATGTGTGTTTTCATCACTAAAACCAACTTGAATTTTAGCAATTTTTTCACCCCACAGTTCTCTCAGTTCACAGTTCTAGTTTATCTATCCATCCATCCATCCATCCATCCATCCATCCATCCATCCATCCATCCATCCATCTTCTTCCGCTTATCCGAGGTCGGGTCGCGGGGGCAGCAGCCTAAGCAGGGAAGCCCAGACTTTCCTCTCCCCAGCCACTTCGAACCAGATACGACTGTATATACGACGGATACCGCCCTCCAAAATAGTCTCTCTCTTTTTGATGAAATAACATTAGAGGAATTATTACGGCGTGTAAATGGGATAAAACAAACAACATGTTTACTTGACCCACTTCCTGGGAAACTTATCAAGGAGTTTTTTGTATTATTAGGTCCATCAGTGCTAAATATTATAAACTTATCACTTTCCTCCGGCACTGTTCCCCTAGCATTCAAAAAAGTGGTTATTTATCCTCTGCTCAAAAGACCTAACCTCGATCCTGACCTCATGGTAAACTACCGACCGGTGTCCCACCTTCTGTTTATTTAGAAAATCCTCGAAAAAATTGTTGCACAGCAGCTAAATGAACACTTAGTGTCTAACAGTCTCTGTGAACCTTTTCAATCCGGTTTCAGGGCAAATCACTCTACGGAGACAGCCCTTGCAAAAATGACTAATGATCTATTGCTAACGATGGATTCTGATGCTTCATCTATGTTGCTGCTTCTTGATCTTAGCGCTGCTTTCGATACCGTCGATCATAATATTTTATTAGAGCGTATCAAAACACGTGTTGGTATGTCAGACTTAGTCTTGTCTTGGTTTAACTCTTATCTTACTGACAGGATGCAGTGCGTGTCCCATAACAATGTGACATCGGACTATGTTAAGGTAACGTGCGGAGTTCCCCAGGGTTTGGTTCTTGGCTCTGCACTCTTTAGTATTTACATGCTGCCGCTGGGTGACATCATACGCAAGTACGGTGTTAGCTTTCACTGTTATGCTGATGACACCCAACTCTACATGCCCCTAAAGCTGACCAACACCCCGGATTGTAGTCAGCTGGAGGCGTGTCTTAATGAAATTAAACAATGGATGTCTGCTAATTTTTTGCAACTCAACGCCAAGAAAACGGAAATGCTGATTATCGGTCCTGCGAGACACCGACATCTTTTTAATAATACCACCTTAACATTTGACAACCAAACAAATACACAAAGCGACTCGGTAAAGAATCTGGGTATTATCTTCGACCCAACTCTCTCGTTTGAGTCACACATTAAAAGTGGTACTAAAACGGCCTTCTTTCATCTCCACAATATCGCTAAAATCCGTTCCATTTTGTCCACTAGCGACGCTGAGACGTTCATTACGTCTCGTCTCGATTACTGCAACGTATTATTTTTGGGTCTCCCTATGTCTAGCATTAAAAGATTACAGTTGGTACAAAATGCGGCTGCTAGACTTTTGACAAAAACAAGAAAGTTTGATCATATTACGCCTATACTGGCTCACCTGCACTGGCTTCCTGTGCACTTAGGATGTGACTTTAAGGTTTTACTACTTACGTATAAAATACTACACGGTCTAGCTCCAGCCTATCTTGCCGATTGTATTGTACCATATGTCCCGGTAAGAAATCTGCGTTCAAAGAACTCCGGCTTATTAGTGATTCCCAGAGCCCCAAAAAAGTCTGCGGGCTATAGAGCGTTTTCCATTCGGGCTCCAGTACTATGGAATGCCCTCCCGGTAAAAGTTAGAAATGCTACCTCAGTAGAAGCATTTAAGTCCCATCTTAAAACTCATTTGTATACTCTAGCCTTTAAATACACTCCCTTTTTAGACCACTTGATCTGCCATTTTCTTTTCTCTCTCCTCTGCCCCCCTCTCCGTTGTGGAGGGGGAGTTACACAGGTCTGGTGGCCAAGGACGAAGCGCTGGCTGTCCAGAGTCGGGACCCGGGGTGGACCACTCGCCTATGCATCGGTTGGGGACATCTCTGCGCTGCTGACCCGTCTCCACTCGGGATGGTTTCCTGCTGGCCCCACTATGGACTGGACTCTCACTATTATGTTGGATCCACTATGGACTGGACTTTCGCTGATATGTTGGATCCACTATGGACTGGACTTTCACAATATTATGTCAGACCCACTCGACATCCATTGCTTTCGGTCTCCCCTAGGGAGGGTGGGGTGGGGGTGGGGGGGGGGGGGGTGTACACACATATGCGGTCCTCTCCAAGGTTTCTCATAGTCATTCACATCGATGTCCCACTGGGGTGAGTTTTTCCTTGCCCTTATGTGGGCTCTCTACCGAGGATGTCGTTGTGGCTTGTGCAGCCCTTTGAGACACTTGTGATTTAGGACTATATAAATAAACATTGATTGATTGATTGATTGAACCCCAATTTAACTTCTTGAGGTCAACATTTTTTATCAACAAGTTATTTACAATTAATCTTAGTATATGATGTGGGGGTGCAGCATTTTACTACTGATCAAGGTCTAGGACTAGGTATTAGTACGTTCTTTTGAGGGATAGTCCAACTCAAACGGGGTGCCCCAATCTTACTGTAAAGTCTTATGGGGGAGTATCCGAGTACCCAAAAAAGGTTTGTACAATAACTTCCTTATAAGGATGGGGTATAGCTCAGTGGTAGCACATTTGACTGCAGATCAAGAGGCAACCCCTGGTGCTCGTATCACAGTTCGCTATACTTTCTTATGTGGAATAATCCTGCTCAAACAAGGGTCACCCTTATTTTAAAGCACTATGAGGGATTGAATCCCCCAACAAGTTTCATAGAACAAATCCATGGGTATGGTGTGAGGCTGTAGCTTGGTGTTAGGGTATTTAACTTCAGCTCAGGAAGTTCAACTCTGGGATCCTATGCTTAGTTGGCTGTTGTTCTTTTGCGGCATAGTCATTGTTAACCTTAACCTTAAGCAAGGGTAGCCTAAAGCATTGTGAGGGACTGTCTGAATCCCCCAACTAGTTTTCTCCAACAAATCTCTGAGATTTCTTTGGGGTAGAGCATTTGACTGCCGAGCAAAATGTCTCCAGTTCAACTGTGGGTTCCCCCTCCTTAGTTGTCGCTAGTTCCTTTAAACGATAGTCCATGTTAAACAAGAGCAGATACTATTTCAAACCTTTATGGAGGTCTGTTTAAATCCCTGGATGAGGGGTGTAGCTCAGCCATAGAGCATTGGCTGCAAATGAAGAAGTCTCCAGTTTACCAATTCAGTTGTCTGATTCTCCTTTTAAAGGACTGGAGAATATTACTAAATCGTATTCTTAAAATTGCACAGCAAAGTTAGTTTGACATACTCTAGGGGGGTATAGCTCAGTGGTAGAGCATTTGACTGCCGATCAAGAGTTCATCATAAACACCTAAATTCCCTATTATAAAGCATTATGAGATACTGTTTGAATTCCCAACAAGCTCTCTTTGAAAAATTAACTGCAGTGTTGTGGGGGTATAGCTCAGTAGTAGAGCATTTTACTGTAGATCAAGAAAAGGTAACTTTTATTTTAAAGCATTGTGAGGGACTATTTTACAACTCGTTTTTTCCCCCAACAAATCTCTGCAAAAACTATAGTGGTAAAACTTAGTGGTAGAGCATTTGACTGCTGACAAATAGAGGTTGTCCCCAGCTAAATGACAGATAGTTAATAGTATTGGACCCTTATTGGTTCCATGTGTACACTCAGTTACATTAACATTGATATCGTACATGTAGGCTCATAGATATAAATGCTGTTAAATGTAGCTTTGATGTAGCAAGCTACTTTTGCCATGTAGCTTGTTACATTTCGGGGATATCTTCCCATGTATTTTAGCTACATTTAATTGAGATTAACTTGTAGCTTAGCTTACTACATTTTCCAAGTAGCTTGCCCATCATTGAACAAGAGTAGCTACTATTTTACAGCATGGCGAAATAAAGTTTGAAACCCAAACACGTTCCCTACAACAAACACACAAGCGTGTTGCGGGGGCATAACTCAAAGGTAGAGCATTTGACTATAGAGCAGGAAGTCCTTAGTTCAACTCTGAGTGCCCTTTTTTTTAGTTCTTCCTAGTTGTAGAGGCTGTATTTTAAAGCATTATGGGGGACTTCTAGAATCCACCCACAAGTTGGTGTACATCAAATCTTGCTCTCTTAGGTAGGTGTGTATAGCTCATGGCTAGAACCTTGAACTGCACATCAAGTTTCCCAGTTAAATTACTGGTGCCCCATCAGAGTTGTCTGTAGCTTCTGTTAAAGGACCTGAGAGTACCTCCCAATTATATTCTGAAGTTTGCACCACAAGAATGGTTCCACAAATACTTGACTGTTGCAAGGGTGTAGCTCAGTGGCAGCGCATTTGATAGCAGCTCAAAATTTCACCGGTTCAACTCTGGGTGCCCTCTTTCTTGGTCTCTCTTGTGTCATTTAAAGAATGACAAGGGAATGCCTAAATTCAAAGCTTCATGTAGGACAGTTTAAATATTGAAATAAGTGTTTTAAAACAAACCCACTAAGTCCACCCTACTTTGGTCGTATCGAGCTCTTTTTGAAAGACAAGAAACTTCCACCATACTATATTTTTATGGTCCTCTTCCACGCCTTGTACAATAAATCCTCTGTTGGGGTTTAGGTGTATAGCTCAGTGGTAAAGCATTCGACTGAAGCACAAGAGATCACCAAGTCACCTATAAGTACTCTCTACCTCGTTGCTAGTTAGCTCTAGTTCTTTTGAGGGATAGTCCAATTCAAACAAGGGTATCTCTTAAAACTGCAACAAAAACAAGCCAGTGGTAGAAAATGTGTCTTCAGTTTAAGAGGTCCCCAGTTCAGCTCTGGGTACGCCTGACTGTAGTTGTTTTGAAGGATATTCCCGCTCAAATTAATGTTTTGGGGAGGAATCAAATCTGTATGCGTCTCTTTTGTTGTCTTTTATGAAGTCTAAAAAGGTAAAATTCTGAGCAACTCCATATCAATCTAGCCATCTTTGAGCAGGTCACACTTGTGGTGACAGCCGTGTTCCACATCTGCTCCATGCTTGCTACCTCATTGTGCCCTTTGTATATTTAGCTACAACGTTCCACTTCCTTGACTGTTGACGCTGGGAAAAGCCCAAAACAATACCATCATGATTCAGACCTTCCTCTTTTTCCCTCCACATTCAGCATCGTCTTCCTACTTCTCTTTTTCTTCCCATACGCCTCAGTTTGACCTATTGCCAAAATCAAAGGTACCGTGTGAACACCAGACATTGTTTCTCTTCAAATTAACGAAGGTCAAAATCAGCGGTTGGAGCAAATATTTAAATAGATAAAAGTATTTGAAACAACAAATGAAAAGGATAATCATTATTACATAAGCTTATCAATGGCACTTGATTTCCCAGTTTTTATACAGTGGTACCAAAACTTAAGAGTGTTTTGAGATAAGAGCTGTCTCTTAAACATTTTGAGTTATAAGCCTCCAGGCAGTGGCGTGCGGTGAGGTTAATGTCAGGTGAGGCACTGACTTCATCACAGTCAGATTTACAAACATATGAACCCTAAAGAGTATCTTATTCACCATTTGATTGGCAGCAGTTAACGGGTTATGTTTAAAAGCTCATACCAGCATTCTTCCCTGCTTGGCACTCAGCATCAAGGGTTGGAATTGGGGGTTAAATCACCAAAAATTATTCCCAGGCATGGCGCCGCTGCTGCCCACTGCTCCCCTCACCTCCCAGGGGGTGAACAAGGGGATGGGTCAAATGCAGAGGACAAATTTCACCACACCTAGTGTGTGTGTGACAATCATTGGTATACTTAACTTTAACTTTACACTTACAAACTGTAGCACACAAAAAAGCACATTTAATAAAAAAAAACGTTATTATGGTCTTACCTTTACTTATAAGTGCGGGAGCAGTGGTGTTCGTGTTGGAAGAGTTGTGAATGAATGAAATATTAAAATCCGCGCTGCAGTCTGCAGGTGTACCTAATGTTGTGTCCCTGTTCACGGCTCCTCCGGCGCGCCGCGCGAGCATTGTTGTTTTTGCACTTTTTGGCTTCTTGTTAAGTGACTTTTTTTGGGTGGATTCGGTCTTGCACGTGGAGGGTTTGGGTGTGGGCTTTGGTTGGTGTGGCGCTCCCGTCGGGCGGTGCATTCTGCGGCGGAGTTGCTTGGCACCAGGAGGCGGGGTTATGAGACGAGCCTCCAGTTTTATGATCGCTCAGCACAAGAAATACGTTACACACATATAGTTATTGACAAAATACACTGTACATTATATACCTCAGCTAACTAAACTATGGAAATTCATATAGCAATACGGTCTCACTGCACAGCAGGCCAGCAGTTAGCCCAGTCATTGTGCACAATCCATGTTGAGGCACAAATCAGTGACGTGCCTCAACTGTCTCTTCTCAGTATTTGAACGGCAAATGTGAAAATAAAAATAAAAATAATCTAAAACTGGAGAAGTTAAATGGAAAATAACTTTAGTATAATCACTGCATACATATAACAATTTAATTAATTTTTTTTCTTTTTACTTTTTTCTTTCTTTCCATGATGGCAGGTGAGGCCGTGCCTCCCCTGCCTCTAGTGACTGCACGCCACTGCATCCAGGCTATTAGCTGGTGTAGCAAATGTCACAGTGGCCAACATTAGCTTATAGTTAGTCATTGACATAACTTTGATTTCCAACCATGAGAAGTAAGTAAGTGATTTTGAAGGATAGTGCTGAAAATAAAAAGTGGATAATATTCATTAAATTAAAAAAATAAACCATCAAAAACATGATCAAGCGTGAAGCAGACGTGCCTATGAATGTTTTCATTCATCCAGGTCATCGTTATCCCAGGGCATTCAATCGATCGCAAGTGGTCTGTTTGTTTTGTCTTAGAAGACATTTCGCCTCACATCCAAGTAGGCTTCATCAGTTCCTGCTCATAGACTTAGACTGGTCAGATCTAGTCGAGCGGCTGGTGCCACAACCCCAAATATATATACTCCAAAACCAGGAGGTTATGCCTGAGCAAAGATGGTTTTTCCCTATCGTAGTGAGAAAAACAACTGTTTTGACAAGTAATCCTACTGTCAAAGCCAACGACAGTCGTTGAAGTTGAAGTGTAATTTCCCCTCGTTAGCATTGAGGTATTGTGTGGCAGAAAGATCGCTGTGGAATGACTACTACCAGTCCAAAATAGTCGGAATCACCCACGTTAGCATTCCATTTATTTGTAGACAAATGGCACAAATGCAATTCTTGTCACCTCCTGTTACCAGAATGTTTCTAACTCCTGTTATTTGTTAGAGGCTAAATTGCATAGTCTTTTAGGAATAGTTGAAAGGACAGTGTTGTATGTGGGAGACAGGTGGTGTCGCAGACCACCTCCTATGTTCAGGGATGATTTTTCAACCTTGACATAGATGGCTTCCCTAACTCCTCTTTCGGACCATCAGTCCTCCCTGTCCAGAATCTGTAAATTTTTGTTCTCAAAGGAGTGCTGTTTCTCCCTGAGGTGCAGGTAAGACAGCTGAGTCTTGGCCTGAAGAGTTTGCCCATCTATGTTGTGCCATTTGTCGGCTTAGTGGTTGTTATATTTTCTCAACATATGAATCAGCGCATTCATCATTACACCGGATAGCATACACCAGATAGTTGTGTTGGTGTGGGGTGTCCGGTCTTTAGGATGCACTAGTTTCTGTCTCAGGGTGTTGCCTGGTTTGAAGTGTACTGGGATGTGTTGGTTAAAAAATATGTTTCTACTGCATCCTTGGTTGGAATACAGATGAACAGGGAGGTCAGCTGATAAGGGGAGAAGCACAGTAATTCTCAACACAACTGACTCCCAAAACCAGTTGCTTACACTCCTCAAAGACCCCAACACATATGAAATACTCAAAAGGGACCCAACAAGTTGGTACAAGAGGAGAATCATTGAGTACTTACAAACTCTACAAAAGCCAGAAGCCATCAACCGGGCATTGTATTACCGATTATACCCACAAAACACCATCCCTGGTATTTATGACCTTCCAAAAATACACAAAGATAGGGCTCCCCTCAGACCCGTTGTAAGGAGCATTACCTCTGTGACATACAATATTGCTAAGTATGTGGGCAACAACTTAGCACTTTCGGTTGGCAAAACTCAACATCATGTCCAAAACTTAATTGACTTTGTAGCGATGATCAGAGATCTAAAACTGGACAAAAATTAAACTATTCTTTCATTCGACGTCACCTCTCTGTTCACCTGTACTCTAACCCAGGATGCAGTAGAGACAGTGAGGCAAGCTCTACTAGGTGATCACACCTTACAAGGTAAATCCACACTAAACCCAGAACAGATTTGTCTTTTGTCGGAACTTTGCCTTAACACTACATACTTTCAATTCATGGAAACATGGTTGTGCCATTGGATCACCTGTATCCCCCTATAGTAGCAAACCCTAACATGGACGTCATGGAAAAGAAAGCTCTGAGTTCTTTTAAGGGAACAGCACCAATTCATTGGTACAGATATATGCATGACACATGGGTGAAAATCAGAAACCAAGAAGTGCAATCCTTCAACAAACACATTAACTCAGTGGACAAAAACATCAAGTGCACGCGTGAGGAGGTCAAAAACAGTAAGTTGCCTTTCTTGGACTGTGACGTCCCACATTGGAGAAAACTGGGGCCGTCGGGGTTTACCGAAAACCCACACATACCGATCAATACCTACTTTGTGACTCACACCACCCACTGGAACACAAACTGGCCGTTATCAGAGCCCTACAACACAGAGCTGATAATGTTTCTACCAGCCCACAGGCCAAAGAGAAAGAGTTTAGGCATTTGAGGGAAGCCCTCAAAACATGTGGGTACCCCAGCTGGTCATTTCTGAAAAGTGCATCCAGTTCCAGAAATAACAAGAAAATAGTGGATGAGGAGGAAAAAGCTGACAGACGCAAAAATATTGTCATTCCAAATGTATCAGGTCTGTCTGAGAAACTCAGAAGAAATTTTAACCAACACAACATCCCAGTACACTTCAAACTGAGGCAACACCCCGAGACAGAGACTAGTGCATCCTAAAGACCAGACACCCCACACACGCAAACAATCTTAGTGTATGCTATCCAGTGTAATGATGAATGCACTGATTCCAGTGGAGGCTGGTGACTTCCAGAATTGAGGAGGCCATTTTTTTCCGCTTGCTCACTTCACTCGCGATGGAATGTTCCCTGTTCTCTTATCTGTCTTTGTGCTGGCCAAAGGCATACTATTTGGAGTGTAAGCTACAGTCAGAAAGTTCTTGCTGATGCAATTCATTGTGCAGAGCTTAGCCTTGTGCCTTCCTGAAGAAATTACATTGCTGTAAGTCTATGAGCCTGCCTGATAATTAAGCTGAGAAATGACATTTGGATGTTATATAAACGCCAAGTGAACATGTGTAAAAGGCAGGAATTTTAATTATGTAGTTAAAAACAATTTTGTTTAGCTTACATTTTTCATTCTTCTACAGCTTCAACATGTAATCACCAATTTAATCAAGTTTAGCATATAAAAAAGATAAGATAACACTTTCTTTATCATATGTAGTTTTATTCAATATATTTAATATAAAATATGTAAAAATATGGTTCCAGTTGGCTTTATCTGCTGAGAAACACAGACAAAATGGAGTGTTATTACTACTGAGAACTAGTGGTGTAACACTGGTAGAGACATCTAATTAGTTCAACTCACATCTGGTTTAGCTGAGGGGCGGCATGCTCTCTCCTGGACTCCACTCCACAGGTTGGTGCTGGCTTCATTTACTGAGAAATACAGGACATGAAATTTTGTGTTATTACTACTGAGAACTAGTGGTGTAACACTGCTATTACTACTGAGAACTAGTGGTATAACACTGGTAGAGATTTCAACCCACCTCTGGTTTAGCTGAGGGGCGAGGGGCTCTCTCCACAACTCCACTCTACGGGTTGCAGCTGGCTTCATCTACTGAGAGACATGAAATGGAGTGTTATTACTACTGAGAACTAGTGGTGTAACACTGGTAGAGACATCTAATTAGTTCAACTCACATCTGTCGTTTCATCAACTTGCCATCCGTAAAAGGGAGCTGCATCCATCTCTTTCTTCACCTCATCTTTAATTGTCGCTGCAATAGCTGCAATCAAATCATTCTGGATGGTTTTAGATAGGCCAGAGAACACAGTAGCTTTTGCAATATGCTCCGCTAATAAGGCATCATAGCGCGCTATCAGGGCCACTAACTCCTTGTAGTTTCCCTTATTAGCAGACTGCTCAGTCTCGTCATGCCCTCTAAAAGCCTGTTCTTGCATTCCAAATGAACCAGTAGCATGTGATTGGACGAACAAAATGTCAATCTTTCAGCCCTGGACACAATGCATGGTGAGGCCAGGCCTCCGTTGCCCACCCATTTTCAGTGATCTGGCCAATCACATATTGGCATGAAAAAGCATGCATTACATTGACTTCTATGAGAAGCTAATTTCCTAGGGGAGGCCTGGCCTCCCTTAATACAAACTGATAGGGAAATCTGGCCTGTTGCTTTACAATTGCAATATTGGGTTTTAGCCATGGGAACATTTAGATTTATGAACAAAACTAAAATAATATGAATATAAAAAATAAAAAATATGTTTTTTGTTAAAATAAATAAATAAAATAAATATATTTATTGTTTTTTTTAAATCTCTCTCTTCTCTCAAATTATTGGGGAGGCCAGGCCTCCTCCACCTCTATGGAGGAGCCTCCACTGACTGATTCATATATTGGGGAAACAAAACAACCACTAAGCCCGCACATTGCACAGCATAGACGAGCAAACTCTCCAGGCTGTCAGGGAGAAACAGCACTCCTTTAAGAACAAAAATGTATAGATTCTGGACAGGGAGGACTGATGGTACGAAAGAGGAGTGAGGGAAGCCATATGTGTAGACTGCAAGCTGACGCCAGTAAACAACACTAAAACTTTAAATGTTCCATTGAGAATATAGAGCATTACACATGGTGCTCAAAAATGTGTCAAAATGTTTTAGTACGACTTTGGTAAGCTATGACGCAGCACCGCTTGATGGATTGTCAGAGCATTACCGCGACCGCAGACAGACGTACTGTGGACATACGGGTATCATTATTTTGTGTGTTTAAGGACCGGAAATTGGCACCTATCAGCAGACATATTATTTGGCGTTTTGTTTCGCAATATTCTGCAAAACCACCTTTTTTTACCTTCTGGTACCTGCTGATATGTATTTGGGATCTGCATAAGTCCTGAAAATTTGCGCGCGTCCGCCATTGTAGTCCGTGGCCATGCCATGGTCGATAAGTTTCTTCTTTTTCTCTATCTTCTTGTTATGGGACATTCATCCTCTGCTGTGGACATTTCCAATACAAAGTAGCGTAAAAATGATAATGTGGTTAGTGTGAGTTAATAAAGCACTTCATCTTTCTTACTAAACATTTTGTCCTATAAATTTTGAAAGAAAATTTGAATCCAATGTTATGTCATTTAAACTTGAGAATTAGCTGACCATGCCAAAAACATTATATTAAAATAGGGATGTCCAAGTACATTGTTGGATAAAAACCAACAGTAAGAAAGTTTTAAAAAAAGAAGTAAAACATTTAAAATGTAATGACAAAAAAGCTGAACATTTGATAGTAATAACTCAGGGGTGTCAAATGTTTTTCGACCAAGGGTTGCAAACTTAAAAGTCAAAGTATGTGGGGGTCATTTTAAAATAGTTGTATTGTGTAAGACAAAAAAATAAAGATATATAATGCTATATATAGGTTTGTCTAATAAGTGACAGAGTATTATTAATATTTAGTAGTGACACGATTTCAGCTTTTTGTCTTTTTTTTTTTTTACATTTTTACTGTTGATTTTTTTAACCCCTATAATAATTAATAATAGTACACTTTGTCACCTATAACACTTAGTTTTGTCTTTAAATATATGTAATTTCTGTTTTTAGCATTTATTTTAATTTGATAAAAATATCCAAATAGCCTTGCATACTTTGACTTTTTAGTTTGCGGCCTTTGGTAAAAAAATAATAATTGGACAACCTTGCATTAACACACAATTGTTCGTCCGACTTACGATTTCAAAATCAAGTAAGTTATCTATTAATTTGTACATAAAAATAAATAAATAAAATGCATATAGGGAATTGTGTAAAAATGTCATGAGGAGATTATACAATAAAATTAATATATATTCACCGTAAAAAGCGACCCTCAGGGAGCAGCCGTAACTGCGTTGTGGCCCTCAAAGAAAACGAGTTTGACACCCCTGCCATTGAGGTTTTTCATTTTCTCGTACTTTTTAAATTTAAATCCTTTCTTTTATTTATGTTTTTAACCTTTGCTCGTCTTGGTGGTAAATCAGTGTTCAGTTCCCTGTAGGGGTGTAGTAGGACTTACATTTACAAACTGTTTCCCAGCTTGAAAGCCTCCTGATGTATATATTTAGTACCAAAATAGCTGCAGCGGTGTGTCAAGTCTGTGACCCGAGTTTGAACCCTGCTGGGACTGAAGCGGTTGTTTGCAACGAGACCTCGTAGACAAGAAGACGAGCTGGAGGAGGAGGAGGGATGACATTTACTCTAATTGCTAATTAGATCAGCATATCGGACAGGAAGTTCATTAACACTCTCTCAGGGCACAGTGCTGTTGAAAGAAGATGATATCGGAGCACAAAAGGAGATAGGGATGGTTGGGAAAGACATGGGGGTGGGTGGGGTGGTGCGGTGGGGGGTAGAACACAGGTGAGGACTGTAAATCAAATCAGAAAGTGACTGGCAACCCTGACTTGGCCTTCAAAGGTTGGAAGACAGATAAGCAAACCTAATATGAGCCTCTGTAAAGTAAATAGGACTGTCTGACTTCACAATTGGATGTCTGGACGGACTTGGGCCTCTTACATTGCCGAAAGTCTTGGGAAAACCAGTTTTAACTTGCTAGCCTTCAGAACCAATTTTTTTTCTTTTTTAGCCTCAAACAGATACAGGAGGGCGGTATTGATTGTGTAGTGACACTAAATTCATTGTATCATTGATTGTTGAATATCGTCACAAAAAAGGCTGACTGAATATGCACAGAGAGTGCATTAGAAAGTGTACATGTATATACATGTACATACTGGGAGTCAAATATAATGTACATACAAATACGCATATATACTCACATACACACAGTTATTCATACATGTATATATGTATATATACATACATACGCGCACACATAGGTACCTACACTCCCACATACATAAACAAATACAGTACATACCTACACACTCAAAGTTAGTACATCCACATGCACGTTCACTGTACAAACACACATATACACATTCTGTACATATACATTCACTGTACAAACATACATACACACATACTGTACATATACAAGTACATATACATACATACATTCATGCATATAATTACGTTTCATCAAACATATATTAACGTCATTGCCCTAGGGCAGGGGTCGGCAACCCGCGGCTCCGGAGCCGCATGCGGCTCCTTGACCACTCTGATGCGGCTCAGCTACATACATGCCGACCCCCCCGATTTTCCCAGGTGACTTATGGATCTCAGTGTCTCTCATAGATAACTCCCAGGGTAAAAATAATCCTATTTAGACTCTAATTACTAAATAAAGGGCGTGCCCTAATTGCACTGCAGTAATTGTCCTCTATTGCATTTACATACAGCATGCCAGTCCAGCCACATGTTGCATGTTGTTATTACTTGCACACACAGGAGACAGCAAAGCATACTTACTCATCAGCCACACAGCTTACACTGACGGTTGCCGTATCAAACAACTTTAACATTGTTACGTTACAAATATGCGCCACACTGTGAACCCACACCAAAAAAGAATGAAAAACACATTTCTGGAGAACATCCCACCGTAACACAACATAAACACAACACAACCATTACCCAGAATCCCATGCAGCTCTAACTCTTCCGGTCTACATTATACACCCCCGCTACCACCAAATCCCCCCACACATCAACCCCCCCCCACTCTCCGTGCGTTGGTTGAGCGGAAGAGTTAGGGCTGCATGGGATTCTGGGTATTGGTACCGTCAGTGTAAGATGTGTGGCTGCTGAGTTAGTACGCCTTGCTG
Source organism: Entelurus aequoreus (assembly GCF_033978785.1). Lineage (NCBI taxonomy): Eukaryota > Metazoa > Chordata > Actinopteri > Syngnathiformes > Syngnathidae > Entelurus > Entelurus aequoreus. Next base: position 27,642,145 of record NC_084748.1, read on the forward strand.
TCACTTACGTGAGTAAGCTGAGATTGTATTCTACATGTGGTCGAGCAGGTACACTGTTAGGGCAGACTGTAGAGGGCGCCAAATGCAGTGTCATCACGCTCTGATATTCGGAAGTCTCCCAGGAAAAATGAGAGGGTTGGTAAGTATGACGCTATCAAGCGCCATTCATTCAAAACTCGCGGGCTGCACTAACATCAAATTTCCACATTAAAGTGCGTGCCGGTGCGTGTGTCGGAGACCCCTAGTTAACATAGCACAAAGCATTTAAGCTTTGTATGCGGTGTTTTTCATTTTAGATTTAAAAATTTTTTTTGTGGCTCCCATTACTTTCTTTAATTTGTGAAACTTGCCAAAATGGCTCTTTGAGTGGTAAAGGTTGCCGACCCCTGCCCTAGGGGAAACTGGGTAACACATGGCACACTGACAAAGCTTAACCTATTGTTACTATAACAATCTACAAGGTTAATATAGTTGGCTTCTCTTTCTTCCCCTCCATTTATCTGCTTTCTTTTGTATTTGAAGTTATCATTACATGTATGTATTGTTGCATTTGAACAATTGTATTGTTGATAACAGAGGTAATTATTGTTGTTATTCATTATCAACAGCGCTATTTCTATTGGTATTTGTATTGCTCCATTTGTAGTGTAATAATGCTCATTGTCATTTCTGTATTATTATTTATTTCACCAACTGCTTCTTTGCTATCACTTTTACCATCATATTTGTACATATTACATATTTGATTATGTTGTTCTATTGTTGTTGTTGTTGTTGTTATTGTTGTGTTTGCTGTTGTTGTTTTTGTCTCTCTGTCTAATCCCCCTCTTTTCCCCACAATTTCCCCCTCTGTCTTCCTTTTTTTCTCTTTCTATCCCCTGCGCCAAATAATAATATAAATCCATTTATTAAAGTCAAATACAAATAAGGCAACAAGAGAAGTATCCCACACTTTAAAGTACATTTCTACAGCTGAAATGGGCATCTAAGTCAACAATATGATTTGCCTGAGTAGCTGGACAAGACAAAAAAAAATCAAGAAAAAAAAAAAGTGTTCATGTACATTTACACTCGCTGATGTGTGTGGGTTTGTGACATCCAGGAATAGCAGGGACGTCTGCTTCCTCCGTGTTCCCCAAGCAGAGAGGAAGAATCTACCGTGGCCCCTGACCTCTACGCTGACCTAAACAACCATGGCCCTGAAAAGAGACAGTGCAGCTTCCTGGAAAACAGTCTGAAGGCCTCTTTGGAAACCGTAGAATTTGTCCTTTCATTGTCGCTTCACTCGACACAACAACACTTTGGAGGCTCAATTTCTCACAGGGAGAAACGTTATTAGATTTTGTTTTTATCAACCAAAAAACTATGACCCTATAACTTATTAACTTGAATGATCATGAAAAATATGTAAACTTACGACTATATTTTCTCTGATAGCGACAATTTTGCTCTCACAAAATTCGGACTTTCTTGTAAAGTTATAACTTTTTTGTCATATTATGAATTCATTTTTATAGGAGGCTCGGTTTCATATAGGGAGGTCTATTTTTTTTTTTATAAAAGCACACTTTTTTGCATTAAATTAAGACCTAATTTTCACAACAACAATATGGAGGCCTGGTTTCCATGCACCCGGAGAAACTTTGTGAGTTTTTGTATCCTCATAAATCTCTGATCGCATAAGTTGTAAAAGACACATCTTTATGTAAAATTATGATTTTTCTTACTTAATGACATTTTCAGTTTCTTGTTTTCTTATCACAACTTTAGTCCTGGACTTTAGTTATAACTTTTTTGTCATATTATAATTTGATGCGAATAAGGTATTTCCTCGTAATTTTGCAAAGTTTTCTCATTATAATACCCCAATTTCATTATCGTAAAAGTTTGACTTTTTTTTATTTCAACACTATTATCATAGCCTTTTGCATTTTGTCACAATATACAACTTTTTATATTAGACTTAGACTTAGACTTAGACTTCCTTTTAATGTCATTAACATTTCAACTTTACAGTACAAATAAGAACAACATTTTGTTGCATTAGCTCATTGTAGTGCAGGATAAAAGAGCAATAAGGTGCAGATATAAATAAATAGATTACTGTACAGATAAATATATTGTACTTATTGCATATGCATCCATGTTTATGGATGTATGTTATATTGTCTTTATATTCCAGTGAGTTAATCAGTTTTTGGGAGGAATTGAGGGGATTATTATGATTATATATATGACTATTATTATTATATATTCTCATCAATATTAAAATTTTTCACTGCAACTTTATTCTGTGGGATTTAAACTTTTTCTTCTAGTATCAGGACTTAATTTGTGAAAATTATATATTTCCCTCATAAAAGCAGTTTTTTTTTCGTGCTTAATTATGACTTAATATTTGCCACATTCCCACAATATTGTAACTTTTTCCTCATCTCACAAAATATAATTACAACATTTCCATCATAATGCAGGTTTTACAAAAATGTTTGCTACTTTTTCTTGCAAAATATGTTAAAGGGGAACTGCACTTTTTAAAAAAAAATGTTGCCCGTCATTCACAATCCTTATGTAAGACAAGCACATATATGTTTTTCATGTTTTTAATGCATTCTAATTTTTAAATAAACACTAGCAAAAGTCAGCTAACAATGGAGGTAATGGATTCGCTCTATTCCATCTATTAAGCGCTCTAAGAAACATCCAAAAATGTTTTAATATACATGCTATAAGTTTATATATGTAATGTAGTAACAGGCATACTAATAATAACATGTAATATTTACGTTTTTTGGTCATTTCAAGCATTTGGATTAATGTCACAGCCGTACCACATTGTTTGCTTTTTTTCTTGAACAGCAACAACAACAACAACAACAACAACAACAACAACAACAAATTATGGAAGACTTCATGAAAGCCAACAATAATTACTTTTGGGACAAATGATGATCCATAACCTTTTAATTAAGAGCATGAATATACAGAGGATGATCTTCAAGTTTTGCAAGCTGAGTGATAAGCAGATCCAGCAAGTAGCACTATTGTTTAGCACTAAACACAAAATACAAAGTACGACATATACAGTATGAAACAATCATCAAATGTACAATATCTGCTCTCACTGGGTGCTCTCACTGATGGGACGTTCATATCTTTCCGCTTAGATGAAGACTTAATCATAATCCTAACCGTGTTAAAAAAAAAAAAGAAAGAAAAAAAAAAAAGGGGGGTCTTTTTGTGCTTTTTTTCGTCATCTGTGGGTCTAAGTTGAATGTCAAAGTTGATCAACTTCTCGGTTTATGCCCACAACCTTCTACTATCCAGGTGAGAGGCAGGATTTATTATCTAGAATTTCACCAACTTTCACCGAATCAGAGGCAATGCAGCAGCTTACCTGCTCAGTATGTCAATAGCTGCATAAACTAGTTACCTTTCTGCGATCTTGGCGCCGCTAAAAGTAGTTCCTCTGTGTCAGCGCTAATAATAATAATATTGCTAATACTGGGTATTATTCAGGTCACGAGATGTAAATAGAGTATTGTTAGAGGTTTTTGGAAGTTTTTAGAGGGGTTTATTCCCATTACCTTCATTGTTAGACACCAAATACTTGCCGTATATTATAAATAAGAATGCATGCAGGTAGGGTGGGTGATTCCCGTAGCCTGGTGACGGCCCGGGATGGCCTGGTGTGGCCCATGCCGTGGGGGCCCGGTTGCTGGTGGGGCGGGACAGTCTTCCGTCCGGCTGCGGGGAGTCTCTGGGCCCCTTGTGGTGGAGCGTCCCGTCTTTCTGCCCACGTGGGGTGTGGTCTCTCGCTGGCTTGGGGGCTGGCTGTCCCCTGCTTAACCTGTGCCTTGTCCTCTGCTGGGCACGTCTGTCTATGGCCCGGTTGCTGGCCCTGCCAGGAGGCACATTATGCCCAGTTCTGGGGGTCCTGTCGCTGGCCAGCCTGACTGTGTGAGGCCGGTGGTCCGTTGTTCCCTGTAGAAACATACATATACACATACTGTAAATATCCAAGCACATATGCATACATACAGTCATACATATAATCACATTTCATCAAAGATATATTAACGTTGTTCCCCTCTGGAAATCTGGGTAAAACACGGCACACTGACAAAGCTTGACTTATTGTTACTATAACAATCTACAAGGTTAATACACTTCACTTCTCTTTCTTGCCCTCCATGCATCTGCTTTCTTTTGTATTTCAAGTTATCATTACATATATGTATTGTTGCATTTGAAACAATTGCATTGTTGATAATAGATGTAATTATTATTATTATTATTCATTATCAATAGTGCTATTTCTATTATATTTATTGCTCCATTATAGTGCAACAATGTTCATTGTCATTTCTGTGTTACTAATATTTACTTCACTAACTGCTTCTTTGATATCACTTTTCATATCATATTTGTACATATCGTATTTGCTGATGTTGTTGTTGTCTCTCTGTCTTATCCCCCTCTTGTCCCCGCAATTTCCCCCTCTGCCTTCTTTTTTCTTCTTCTTTCTATCCCCTCCAGCTGCGTCCAGCTGCGCCAAACATTAATATAAATCCATTCAATAAAGTCAAATACAAATAAGGCAACAAGAGAAGTATACCACACTTCTCTTTTGTAAAGTACATTTGTATAGCAGCTATGGGCATCTACATCAACTATTTGATTGGCTGGACAGGACAAATTAAATAAATAAATAAAAATAAATAAATAAGAATGCATAAAAAAGAAGGACATATGTTTTCGTGTCTCACATATAGGAATTGTGAATGATAGGCAAAATAAAATAAAACAAAGTGCAGTTCCACTTTAATATAAAAAAAAAAATTCTCGCTGTAATATCACAACATTTTTGGAAAACAAGGAATTTCTTGCCAGGTTATGACTTTTGTCAAATAATTACGACCATTACGCAAAAATGATAACTTTTTCATAATATGGCATCTATATCCCATAAAAAATGTGTTTCCTTTACTGTACATTTAAGAACTTTGTTTGTGAGTGTATTTTAGTTTTTCAATGGTCATTTTGTTTTCCTTTTTTCAAATCATTATGATTTAAGTCTTGTAACAATGCACTCATTTTTTTCCTGTATTAATTTTTAAATGATACCAAGACTTGAGTCATGCATTTATATCATGTAGTTCTCTGCATCTAAATAAATGTATTCTGTAGTCTCAGCGTAATCCTATTTATATCAAAACATTTGTTGTCCGTTTATTTTGAAAGGTGTGTTTTCATATTTTGACCACAGGTCGGTTTAATAGAAGGCGATAAGCCCTGCCCTCAACAAGACCCTTGAGAAACATTTGAGCAGCGAAGTCAAGTTCAAATATGGGATTTTACACTTCCGCGTAAGAACTTTCAAAGTAAATAGTATATGGTTGATGTTATCGATTAATAGAGGTAAATTTGTTGTATACAACCTGAAATATTCTGAACCTAGTTATTAAATTGCGTATAACATACAACTACAGCATATCGTATCGCTTGTCAGAAACGAAAACATCATTTTGTTTTGTTTTGAAAAATCACTAACTATATTTTGGGTCTTTCTCCCGCAACTTGACGGGCTAAACTTAAGCAGTGAGACTGTTGCATTTAAAGACACTCAGCTTTTTCAAGATCAGTCTAAGAGAAGACGCGCGCAGGGCGAGGACGGCGTGACCGTGACGCGGAAGGGAAGGGAGGGGGAAAAGGTTCCACGCCGCTATTACACACTCACTCACTCACGCACACACACGTCGATGTGGTTTCGTGGATGATGTTGTGAATGAAGGCTGCTAAACGTTTATGTGGAAGTGGATCAACTTTTACGCGCGGATATTTGGATATGTCGAACTTTATTATAAGGGGACTGTGATTTTTTTTTGTGTGGAATTTTCACATCGGATTTCACCTCCCCACTTCATCATCCGTGGACCATACTGCCTCCAGGCACCTGCTCCGACCGTGGACAGAGACACACGCGTCTCGCCTGCGAGTGAGTCACTCCCGTGAGCCATCAGTCGGGAGTCGGGAGGATCCTCCCCGCGTCAACGAGTGGGACCCACTGAGCGGGGACCGAGGCTCGGTGAGAGTGGACGCCCAGGTGCTAAATGCCCAGCCGGTCGCTGGCGGGTCCTCTGGCCGGGCGGCAACATGAGGTCGTGGCTTCTGCTGCTGCTCCTTGCCGCGCTCTCAGCGACCATCCTGAGCCTCGCCGGCGCTGAGGTGAGCGATTTGACCCCAAGTCATTGATGGCAGAGGTAGCTCCAATAGAAATAAATAAAGAGGACCGATTCCATACGAGGAGTGCACTAGTAGTATATGTCATGACACTTTACAGATGAATCTGTTCCAGGGTTAAACTCTGGTCATTGCAAAACATGACAAATTATTCAGGCAATATTTTAACCTTCTAAACAGCGATATACTCTAAATTGTTTTGGGGTCCACATTTTCTGAAAGCTTAGGACATGAACCGGACTTCTCCTTTAACTGTTAGTTTTATTTTGTACATCCATCCATCCATCCATTTTCTACCGCTTGTCCCTTTCAGAGGGGGTCGCTGGGGCCTATCTCATACTTTAAATATAAATGACTACCGACTGCGTCTGCAGTAGATACTTCACAAACGCATAGTTAGTGCTCTTGTTATATAGAGGATCTTTGACTAGCGTTTTTGCAGTAGATACTTAAAAAAAGCACAGTGCGCTTGTCATATTGAGGATATTTGACTGGCATTTTGCAGTAGATACTTGAAATAAAATCAGAGTGCTCTTGTTTTATAGTGGATCTTTGACTTCTGTTTTTGCTGTAGATACTTCAAAAAAGCAAAGTGCCATTGTCATATAGAGGATCTTTGACTTCTGTTTTTGCTGTAGATACTTCAAAAAATCAGAGTGCTCCTGTCAAACAGAGGATCTTTGACTTGTGTTTTTGCTGTAGATACTTCAAAAAAGCAAAGTGCCATTGTCATATAGAGGATCTTTGACTTCTGTTTTTGCTGTAGATACTTCAAAAAATCAGAGTGCTCCTGTCAAACAGAGGATCTTTGACTTGTGTTTTTGCTGTATATACTTCAAAAAAGAAAAGTGGTCTGGTCATATAGAGGATCTTTGACTAGCGTTTTTGCAGTAGATACTTAAAAAAAGCACAGTGCGCTTGTCATATTGAGGATATTTGACTGGCATTTTGCAGTAGATACTTGAAATAAAATCAGAGTGCTCTTGTTTTGTAGTGGATCTTTGACTTCTGTTTTTGCTGTAGATACTTCAAAAAAGCAAAGTGCCATTGTCATATAGAGGATCTTTGACTTCTGTTTTTGCTGTAGATACTTCAAAAAAATCAGAGTGCTCCTGTCAAACAGAGGATCTTTGACTTGTGTTTTTGCTGTAGATACTTCAAAAAAGCAAAGTGCCATTGTCATATAGAGGATCTTTGACTTCTGTTTTTGCTGTAGATACTTCAAAAAATCAGAGTGCTCCTGTCAAACAGAGGATCTTTGACTTGTGTTTTTGCTGTATATACTTCAAAAAAGAAAAGTGGTCTGGTCATATAGAGGATCTTTGACTTGTGTTTTTGCTGTAGATACTTCAAAAAAAGCAGAGTGGTTTTGTCATATAGAGGATCTTTGACTTGTGTTTTTGGTGTAGATACTTAAAAAAAGCAGAGTGGTCTTGTCAAATAGAGGATCTTTGACTTGTGTTTTTGCTGTAGATACTTCAAAAAAGCAGAGGGGTCTTGTTGTATAGAGGATCTTTGACTTGTGTTTTTGCTGTAGATACATCAAAAAAGCAGAGTGCTCTTGTCATATAGAGGATCTTTGACTTGTGTTTTTGCAGTAGATACTTCAAAAAAGCACATTGCTGTTGTTAAATAGAGGATCTTTGACTAGCGTTTTTGCAGTAGATACTTCAAAAAAGCAAAGTGTTATTGTTATATAGAGGATCTTTGACTTCTGTTTTTGCTGTAGATACTTCGAAAAAGCAGAGTGGTCTTGTCATATAAAGGATCTTTGACCAGCATTTTTGCAGTAGATACTTCAAAAAAAGCACATTGCTCTTGATATATAGTGGATCTTTGACTTGTGTTTTTATTGTAGATAGTTCAAAGAAGCAGAGTGCTCTTGTCATATAGAGCAGTGGTCCCCAACCTTTTTGTAGCTGCGGACCGGTCAGCGCTTGAAAGTTTGTCCCACGGACAGGACCTGCAGACTGTATTGATCTATATTGATATATAATGTATATATTGTGTTTTTTATGTTGATTTAACAAAAAAAATAAAAAAATATTTAAAAAATTTAATTTTTTTTTTTAAATTTCTTGTGCGGCCCGGTACCAATCGGTCCGCGGTGGTTGGGGACCACTGATATAGAGGATCTTTGACTAGCATTTTTGCAGCAAGTCCTCAAAAACAGCACAGCGCTCCTGTCATATAGACCAGTGGTCCCCAACCTTTTTGTGTCCCACGGACCGGGGGAGGGATATTTATTTTTTTGTCATAAAGAAATACAATCGTTGTATCCCTGCAGACTGTATTGATCTATATTGATATATAATGTAGGAACCAGAAATATTAATAACAGAAAGAAACAACCCTTTTGTGTGAATGACTGTAAATGGGGGAGGGAGATTTTTTGGGTTGGTGCACTAATTATAAGTGTATCTCGTGTTTTTTCTGTTGATTAAAAAAATAAAATAAAATACAAAAAAATAAAATGTTTTAATCTTTTTTAATTTCTTGTGCGGCCCGGTACCAATCGATCCACGGACCGGTACTGGGCCGCGGCCCGGTGGTTGGGGACCACTGATATAGACGGTCTTTGACTTGTGTTTTTGCTGTAGATACTTAAAAAAATCAGAGTGGTCTTGTCATATAAAGGATCTTTGACCAGCATTTTTGCAGTAGATACTTAAAAAAAACACATTCCTCTTGTTATATAGTGGATATTTGACTTGTGTTTTTGTTGTAGATAGTTAAAAAAAAGCAGAGTGCTCTTGTTATATAGAGGATCTTTGATTTGTGTTTTTGCTGTAGATACTTCAAAAAAGCAGAGTGCTCTTGTCATATAGAGGATCTTTGACTTGTGTTTTTGCTGTAGATACTTCAAAAAAGCAGAGTGCTCTTGTCATATAGAGGATCTTTGACTTGTGTGTTTGCTGTAGATACTTCAAAAAAGCAGAGTGCTATTGTCATATAGAGGATCTTTGACTTGTGTGTGGGGGGTTTGTTTTGTCATAAAAAAATACAATCATGTGTGCTTACAGACTGTATCCCTGCAGACTGTATTGATCTATATTGATATATAATTTAGGAACCAAAAATATTAATAACGGAAAAAAACAACCCTTTTGCACGAATGAGTGCGAATGAGTGTGAATGGGGGAGAGAGGTTTTTTGGGTTGGTGTACTAATTGTAAGTGTATCTTGTGTTTTTTTATGTTGATTTAATAAAAAAAAATAAAAAAAATAATTTGTTTATTTATTTATTTATTTAAATTTATTGTGCGGCCGCGGCCCGGTGGTTGGGGACCACTGATATAGAGGATCTTTGACTTGTGTTTTTGCTGTAGGTACTTCAAAAAGCAGAGTGCTCTTGTCATATAGAGGATCTTTGACTTGTGTTTTTGCTGTAGATACTTCAAAAAAGCAGAGTGCTCTTGTCATATAGAGCAGTGGTCCCCAACCTTTTTGTAACTGCGGACCGGTCAACGCTCGAAAATGTGTCCCACGGACCGGGGGACTGTATTGATCTATATTGATATACAATGTAGGAACCAGAAATATTAATAACAGAATGATTTAATTAAAAAAAATTAATAATAAAAACTTTTTATTTTTTAAATTTTTATTTTTTTATTTAATTTCTTGTGCGGCCCGGTACCAATCGACCCACGGACCGGTACCGGGCCGCAGCCCGGTGGTTGGGGACCACTGATATAGAGGATCTTTGACTTGTGTTTTTGCTGTAGACACTTCAAAAAAGCAGAGTGCTCTTGTCATTTAGAGGATCTTTGACTTGTGTTTTTGCTGTAGATACTTCAAAAAGCAGAGTGCTCTTGTTATATAGAGGATCTTTGACTAGCATTTTTGCAGTAGGTCCTCAAAAACAGCACAGGGCTCCTGTCAAATAGAGGGTCTTTGGCTAGCATTTTTTTAGTAGATACTTTAAAAAAGCAGAGTGCGCTTGTCATATAGAGGATATTTGACTGGCATTTTGCAGTATATACTTACAAAAAAGCAGCGTGCTCTTGTCATATAAAGAATCTTTGACTTGTGTTTTTTCTGTAGATACTTAAAAAAAGCAGAGTGGTCTTGTCGTATACATTATCTTTGACCAGCATTTTTGCAGTAGATACTTCAAAAAAGCACATTGCTCTTGTTATATAGAGGATCTTTGACTAGCGTTTCTGCAGTAGATACTTAAAAAAGCACAGTGCGCTTGTCATATAGAGGATATTTGACTGGCATTTTGCAGTAGATACTTCAATAAAGCAGAATTGTCTTGTCATATAAAGGATCTTTGACCAGCATTTTTGCAGAAGGTACTAGGGGCGGCGTGGCAAAGTTGGTAGAGTGGCTGTGTCAGCAATCGGAGTGTTGCTGGTTACTGGGGTTCAATCCCCACCTTCTACCATCCTAGTCACGTCCGTTGTGTCCTTGGGCAAGACACTTCACCCTTGCTCCTGATGGGTGCTGGTTAGCGCCTTGCATGGCAGCTCCCGCCATCAGTGTGTGAATGTGTGTGTGAATGGGTGAATGTGGAAATACTGTCAAAGCGCTTTGAATACCTTGAAGGTAGAAAAGCGCTATACAAGTATAACCCATTTATCATTTATCATTTACTTCAAAAAAGCACATTGCTCTTGTCATATGGGGGATTTTTGATTAGCGTTTTTGCAGTAGACACTTAAAAAAGCACAGTGCACTTGTCATATAGAGGATATTTGACTGTCATTTTGCAGTAGATACTTGAAAAAATCAAAGTGCTCTTGTCATATAGAGGGTCTTTGACTTGTGTTTTTGCTGTAGATATTTCAAAAAAGCAGAATGGTGTTGTCATATAAAGGATCTTTGACTTACGTTTTTGCAGTAGATACTTAAAAACAGCAAAACACTCCTGCTATAAAGAAGATCTTTGACTATCGATTTTGCAGTAGATCCTCAAAAGCAGCAAAGCATCCTTGTCATATAGAAGATCTTTGACTAATGTTTTTGCAATATATACTTAAATAAAAGAAAGCGCTCTTGTCCCATATAGAAGATCTTTGAGTATGTTTTTTGCAGTAGTTTGTCAAAAACATACTCTTTAATTTTCTTTTAGTCAGACAATATTTGTCAAGTGGTTGTTCTGCCTGGTTGGCCACGCCTATAAGAACAGCTGATCGGCGACAGTCGTCAGATGACCACTTTTGAAGAAGACTACATTTCCGGCAAACCAGTGTCTTCTACACCCGACATTTTATTTTGGTCTAATTATTTTCTCAGAGTTACAGCAGCCCTCTGCTGTTTTTAAGAATCTTCTTCTAAAATGTGAGTCTCTCACAAGTTGTTTTGAACTTAACTCCTGGGCCACCAGTTGAATAGCACAAATGATGAAAAACAGAGCACCTAAAATGGAACCTTGAGGAACGCCACTAGCATACCTTAAGAACCTGAACAAATGACTATTGACAGCGTCTGACGTAGACTAGCTTCAGCAACAACTTGGTTACATAAATCACATTAGAGAAACAAAATTGTAGCTGCGAAAAAGGAGATGACTCAAAGGGGTGCCCTGAGGAACGCCTCAGTTATATAAATCACAAGTTTGGACCCCATTGTTCTATGTTTGCTAGCAAGGCTAAAATGTCAATGCGGGGATCTGCCAATATGTTTACAGTGGTCCAAGTTCCTCTGTACAACAGGAGCACTCTAGGGTTTTTAGCAATTTGCTGCACAAAAGTTTCAAACTGAGCTCCGGTTGAATAGCCGTGTTCTAAACTAAAATAAAGTCAATTAACGCTGTTGAAATAAATGTTTACTCACCTTTAACTATCATTATTGCACATCTAGCCATATTGTACTGAGCAGCCCTGTATGAAAAACAGCACATCAATACAATAAATGATGTACTTCCCCACACACGAGCATCATCCCCCATTTGAACCGTATCGTACTGAGCAGGGAGGACTCAGATACGTGTGGTTCTATGGTTATAGTCGCGCTTTTCCTCTTTCTTCATGGCTAACCCTTCTGTGGTGACGACATCCTTAACCTGTTTTCTGGTTTTATGGTGGCCATCACACGTTTCCTCTTTGCCTTTCTTTGGTGGCATGAAACAAAAAGAAACATAATTTGTGAATTTAATCCCTCACTATGGGCCCGATTCAGCAAGCGTTCTTAAGAACAAATGTTGTTCTTAGGCCCACTTACGAAGTTTTTAAGGAGATTTTTGTATTCACCAATGTTTTCTTAGCTGGGATTTTTTCGTAGGTAAGAACAAAATCTACGAGTGCTCCAGAGCACTCTTAGGGTGGCCTATTTGTTCTTAAGTGTGACAAGTTCCCTTACTTCTACTGTCTAATGTTACATTCATACCATATATATAGATATATTTATAGATAGATAGATAGAGATAGATAAGACAGACAGACAGACATATAGCAAAATGAGCAATATATAGACATTTTGAAATACCGTGTGCGTGCGCGCACACACACGCACACACACACACACACACACACACACACACACGCACGCACGCACGCACGCACGCACGCACGCACGCACGCACGCACGCACGCACGCACGCACGCACGCACGCACGCACGCACGCATGCACACACACACACACACACGCACGCACACACGCTGCAAGATGCCACAGATCTTGCAATGGGGAGGGAGCGCATATTTCACGACCATGTAGACCTGTTTGCCCGAAGTGATGAATATTTATTTGAGCGCTTTAGGCAGTCCACCCCTTTATTAAACTTACGTTTTGACATTATGTATTTCCCCTGCGGGATAATACGAATTTCTCTTCTGTAATCTGTTTGTGTTTTCTTTCTTTTCCGCCGGAATTGTGCCCTTATATGGGGAATCAAGGGCGTTTACCTATGCAAATTACGGATTTAAGGCAGTTTACCTATGCATATTGGGGAAATAAGGGCGGGTTTTAATGCAAATTATGATAGACACGCACGCGCTAACCATTTGGCATTCAGCAACTTAAGAACAGCAGGTGGGAACAATTTGGCCATTTAAGAACACGTCATGGATTTGAATGTACTCCTCTTAGGAACTCACTTAGGAAGAAAGATAAGAGGAAAAGTTAGGAACTTATTGCTGAATGGGGCCCAATGTCTCTGAGCGGAAGACAAGCTTGTGGTGCAACTGAATTGGACTTTAGCGGTAAATTATCTGTATTTATATAACGCTTTACTATACCTGGAATGATGCCCAACACACTTTACATTGTGCATCACATTCACCCATTCACACACACACACACACACACACACATTCACACACTGATGGCGTAAGATGCCATGCAAGGCGCTAACCACGACCCATCAGGAGCAAGGGTGAAGTGTCTTGCTCAAGGACACCACAGTCGTGACTTGGGTGTTCCTGTCCAAGCTTTAGTTTTGTGTCACCACTTTAAAAGTACTCTGAGGCAGTCACATACACTCTGACGACCTGTCTTCAATGTGTGTGTGTGTGTGTGTGTGTGTGTGTGTGTGTGTGTGTGTGTGTGTGTGTGTGTGTGTGTGTGTGTCCTTGATGCTGATGTCACTGCAGTCACCTTATTCAGCCTCATGAGTCCAGCTGCTTCTTTTGCCAGCAGCAAGTTGGCAGATGGCAGTCAAATACACAATACACACTCATGTATGTACGTATGTACGCATGTATGTATGCATGTATATGTTTGTGTGCTAGTATGTATGCGTGTGTGTTTTTGTGTACGTGTGGATGTGTTGTTGTGTATGTGTGCGTGTGTTAACATGTACTGTATGTACAGTATGTATGTATGTGTGTGTGTGTGTGTGTGTGTTAGTATGTATGTATGGGGGACGGCGTGGCGAAGTTGGTAGAGTGGCTTTGTCAGCAATCGGAGTGTTGCTGGTTACTGGGGTTCAATCCCCACCTTCTACCATCCTAGTCACGTCCGTTGTGTCCTTGGGCAAGACACTTCACCCTTGCTCCTGATGGGTGCTGGTAGCGCCTTGCATGGCAGCTCCCTCCATCAGTGTGTGAATGTGTGTGTGAATGGGTGAATGTGGAAATACTGTCAAAGCGCTTTGAGTACCTTGAAGGTAGAAAAGCGCTATACAAGTATAACCCATTTATCATTTATGTGTGTGTGTACATGTTAGTATGTATGTATGTACTGTATGTGTGTGTGTGTTAGTATGTATGTATATATGTATGTGTGTGTGTGCATGTTAGTATGTATGTATGTAGTATGTATATCCATATATGCATATCCATGTATGTATGTATATAAAGTATGTATGTATGTACAGCATGTATGTATATTTTTTAATGTACAGTATGTATGTAGGAATGTGTGTATGTATGCGCGTGTGTGAATGTGGGTATGTTAGTATGTATACATGTATGTAGTATATGTATGTTTGTAGTATATCTATGTATGCACAGCATGTACGTATGTATTTATGTATTTATGCATGAGTGGATAGTGAAATGAAGTGAAGTGAATTTTATTTAAAGCGCTTTACATAGTGAAACCCATTATCTAAGCTACATTTAAACCAGTGTAGGTGGCACTGGAAGCAGGTGGGTAAAGTGTCTTGCCCAAGGACACAAGGGCTGTGACTAGGATGGCGGAAGCGGGAATCGGACCTGGAACCCTCAAGTTGCTGGCACGGCCGCTCTACCAACCGAGCCACTCTGCCCAGAAATATACAATATGTGTGTGTGTATGTATGTATGTATGTATGCGTGTGTGTGTGTATGTATGTATGCATGCAGTTATGTATTAGGGAAATTAATTATATTAATTATATTATTATAATTAATTAATTATATGAAAATTTCATATCTTGATGATTGTCACCGAAATGATCTCGGTGATTATTATGATTATTATTACGGTATTGTTGAATGTTCAAATAGTACTCATACATACAGAATTTGCCAAATTTTGTAGAATAAATAAATAAACACATACAATCCAATATAAAGCCACACAATATATTTTTTGTCAGAATAAGTATGATGTATAATTATTATATTTTGGATACCTAAGAGCCATATTGTTTTTAGTTGAGGGTTTAAATATGTTTATCTTCTACCATTTTAATTTGTTAAAGTTTTAGTTTTATTTTAATGATAAAGAAAAAAGATGTGTGTTGGGTGCGTTACGTTTGCTTTATGTGTCCTAATGAAAATTCACTTCCTGTTGTCATAGTGTCTTGAGTATCGCGCTCGGTCTTAAGAGAGCACAGCCTGTAGCTCTCATGTTCACGATTGAATATCTTCGTTGCTCAGACAGCAATGTAATAAAAGTTTTAATTGGGGAATGTCGCCTGTAATAGAGAAAGACGTTAATGTTTCTCGTTTTCATGTTAGGCTCTACGCTAGCTAGTGCTAGCTTGCTTCTCCAGTAAATGAGCAGTGTCACCGGTTGTGAGTTTATCAAAGTTTTATCAATCACGGTTTAACTATAATTTTAATTTAAAACGGTAATACTAACCATGGGAAGTTTTACCGTGGTTTATTAATATACCGTTTATTGTTACATAGCGAGTATGTATGTATGCATGTATGTGTATGTATGTATGTTTTAATGTGTGTGTACTGTACATACAAACATACTGTACATAACATACATATATGTATGTAAAATCCATAACATGTTACATGGAAATGTCTTGTTTTTCCGAAAATGTTTCAATATTTGATTATCTGAGTTTTTCCCAAAGCAGTATTTCTTGTAACTTTAACTTTAATTTGTAAAATTCCCACTACTGTTTACACAACAATTTTATTTGTGCTCATTAGGGCTGTAACAATAAACGGTATATTAATAAACCGCAGTAAAACTTCCCACGGTTAGTATTAGCGTTTTAAACTAAAATTATCGTAAAATCATGATTGATAACACTTTCATAAACTCACGGACCAGTGACACTGCTCATTTACCGGAGAAGCAAGCTTAAATACTAGCTTGCATGCTAACATGAAAACAAAAGGCATTAATGTCTTTCTCCATTTAAAAAACTGCCAATTCCCAATCTAAGCTTGTATTTTATCACCGCCTTAACATCTACTAAGATATTCAGTTGTGCACATTAAACCTACAGGCTGTGCTCTCTTAAGACTGATCGATACTCGAAGCAATGTGACAAATTTGTGTAACGTCACATAAACCGGACGTGACAAAGCCAACATATCTTTTTTTCATTATCGTTAAAAAAACACTAAAACTTTTACAAATTAAAACCAGAGAAGACAAACATATTTAAACACCTACATAAAAATAATACGGCTCTTAAGTAGCCAGAACTTATTATTACATAACATATTTAGTCTGCCAAGAAAATATATTGTGTGGCTATTTATTTATTGTATTTAAAAACATTTTTTTAAATCAACTTGGTTATGAGAATGCATGAGTAATTTCGGAGCACATTCAATAATACCGTGATATGAAATTTCCATATCGTTACATCCTTAGTTGCGAGACAACAATATTTCCATAAGATGCATGTCAAGCTTGGTCAAAAATGGTACTCAGATGCAGAGTAGGGAACAATCCGGCAGGCTTTTATTTTAAAAGTTTCTTTTCACCTCCAGAGTCAGAGCAAATCAACATAGGCTATAACCTGACTAGTCGGCAAAAAAAGGTTCCACAAAAAGGAACAACCTAAAATCACTCCGAAAGGAGGAAACACAAAAACAATAACAAACTAAACTTGGCACAGGATATAATCTATGAAATTTATCATAAACAAAAAACGCTCCAAAAGGAGGAAGAAACAATGGCTATAAAAGTTCTACACTGTATCTTATCTAAAACAGGTTAACAAAAGGTGTCACTCAAAAAATGTAGAAAAAGTAAGAACTGTAAGAAAAAACTGAAAACTCACCACTTAGGCTACAAAACTAAATAACCGAAATCACTCTGCTGAGGAGGAGAAAAAGAAAATTCAAAATATCAACAAGGGAATTCAGGATCAAGATATTCAAACAAGAGACGAGGCAAGGCTTGGACAGGAAGCTGGAGAGGCACGAACAAACGAGACAATCTGGCACAGAACAAAGGGAGGCGTGGACTTATAAGACACATGAGGGTAATGGGGAACAGGTGGAAACAATCAGGGATCAGGGATGACGTCAGACTGATGACACAAAAGGAAGGGCAAGTGACCTGAAACGAGAGGAGAGTTACTTTTCAAACTAAAACATGCAATTCACAAGACAGAAAAAACCAAGACAAGACATCCCACACAGCGGTGTGACAATGCAGGCTTTTTCCCGGAAACAATACGTTTTTCTGATTTTAAAAAAAGACAACTTTTCTGAATTGTACGCCTTTATTTATTGTAAAAAGTGACAACTTTTTTCTTTCAAATTAAAAAAATCCATCCATCCATCCATCCATCCATCCATCCATCCATCCATCCATCCCCTTGGCAATTGGAACTGCAGTTATAGCTGACCCTTGACGTTTTTAAGCTAATAGCAGATCCAATTGTGACCCCTTTGACATCTTACACACACACACACACACACACACACACACACACACACACACACACACACACACACACACACACACACACACACACACACACACACACACACACACACACACACCCGCCATAGAAGTCAACACGGTCATGTGACTATTGTTCCCAGTGTACGAGCTCAGCTCTTGTGATTGGCGGCCGCTGATCTTGATCCATTTTACATAATAACAACAACTAATCTGTTTGGGATTTTGTGTGCATAATGTGTGTGTGTGTGTGTGTGTGTGTGCGTGTATGTGTGTGTGTGTGTGTGTGTGTGTGTGTGGCCACATCTGCGTGCATGGCCAGCTGCACATGTGTTGCTGGACATATGCGCTTGTGCCAATGTGTGTGTGTCAGATAGAAAAAGCGCAAAAGTCTCATAAGAGTATTTGTTTTTAAGCCGTCTTTGGCACAAGGACATCAGAGCGTGTTGTTGTTGGGAGCGACGCTAGCAAACTGATATTAAAAGTACATTTCATGTTGAACTGCATTCAATTCAATTCAATTTGTCTCATGTTATTATTTTGTTGATGCCCTCAGCCCCATTTCCATTAGTCTATGAGGCAGCTTATTGATTGAGCTCAAAAAGTGGCTGCGAGATCGGAAAAAAGAAGCAATTAAAGCAAGTTTGCAAAATACCAGAACTTGCAAATTTGACATCTTCCTGGCATTTTTGCAGCAGGTCCTCAAATTCAGCACAGCGCTCCTGTCGTATAGAGGATCTTTGACTAGTGTTTTTTGCAGTAGATACTTCAAAGACGTAGAGTGGTCTTGTCACATAGAGGATCTTTGACTAACATTTTTGCAGCAGGTCCTCAAAAACAGCACAGCCGTCCTGTCACATAGAGGGTCTTTGACTAGTGTTTTTTGCAGTAAGATACTTCAAAAACTTAGAGTGGTCTTGTTACATAGAGGATCTTTGACTAGCATTTTTGCAGTAGATACTTCAAAAAAACAGAGTGCTCTTGACATATAGAGGATCTTTGACTAGTGTTTTTTGCAGTAGATACTTCAAAGACGTAGAGTGGTCTTGTTACATAGAGGATCTTTAACTAGCGTTTTTGCAGTGGATACTTAAAAAAAGCAGAGTGCTCTTGTCATACAGAGGATCTTTGACTAGCATTTTTGCAGCAGGTCCTCAAAATCATTACAGCGCTCCTGTAATATAGAGGATCTTTGACTAGTGTTTTTTGCAGTAGATACTTCAAAGACATAGAGTGGTCTTGTTAGATAGAGGATCTTTGACTAGCGTTTTTGCAGTAGATACTTCAAAAAAGCCGAGTGCTCTTGTCATATAGAGGATCTTTGACTAACATTTTTGCAGCAGGTCCTCAAAAACAGCACAGCCGTCCTGTCACATAGAGGGTCTTTGACTAGTGTTTTTTGCAGTAAGATACTTCAAAAACTTAGAGTGGTCTTGTTACATAGAGGATCTTTGACTAGCGTTTTTGCAGTAGATACTTCAAAAAAGCAGAGTGCTCTTGACATATAGAGGATCTTTGACTAGTGTTTTTTGCAGTAGATACTTCAAAGACGTAGAGTGGTCTTGTTACATAGAGGATCTTTAACTAGCGTTTTTGCAGTGGATACTTAAAAAAAGCAGAGTGCTCTTGTCATACAGAGGATCTTTGACTAGCATTTTTGCAGCAGGTCCTCAAAATCATTACAGCGCTCCTGTAATATAGAGGATCTTTGACTAGTGTTTTTTGCAGTAGATACTTCAAAGACATAGAGTGGTCTTGTTAGATAGAGGATCTTTGACTAGCGTTTTTGCAGTAGATACTTCAAAAAAGCCGAGTGCTCTTGTCATATAGAGGATCTTTGACTAACATTTTTGCAGCAGGTCCTCAAAAACAGCACAGCCGTCCTGTCACATAGAGGGTCTTTGACTAGTGTTTTTTGCAGTAAGATACTTCAAAAACTTAGAGTGGTCTTGTTACATAGAGGATCTTTGACTAGCGTTTTTGCAGTAGATACTTCAAAAAAGCAGAGTGCTCTTGACATATAGAGGATCTTTGACTAGTGTTTTTTGCAGTAGATACTTCAAAGACGTAGAGTGGTCTTGTTACATAGAGGATCTTTAACTAGCGTTTTTGCAGTGGATACTTAAAAAAAGCAGAGTGCTCTTGTCATACAGAGGATCTTTGACTAGCATTTTTGCAGCAGGTCCTCAAAATCATTACAGCGCTCCTGTAATATAGAGGATCTTTGACTAGTGTTTTTTGCAGTAGATACTTCAAGACATAGAGTGGTCTTGTTAGATAGAGGATCTTTGACTAGCGTTTTTGCAGTAGATACTTCAAAAAAGCCGAGTGCTCTTGTCATATAGAGGATCTTTGACTAACATTTTTGCAGCAGGTCCTCAAAAACAGCACAGCCGTCCTGTCACATAGAGGGTCTTTGACTAGTGTTTTTTGCAGTAAGATACTTCAAAAACTTAGAGTGGTCTTGTTACATAGAGGATCTTTGACTAGCGTTTTTGCAGTAGATACTTCAAAAAAGCAGAGTGCTCTTGACATATAGAGGATCTTTGACTAGTGTTTTTTGCAGTAGATACTTCAAAGACGTAGAGTGGTCTTGTTACATAGAGGATCTTTAACTAGCGTTTTTGCAGTGGATACTTAAAAAAAGCAGAGTGCTCTTGTCATACAGAGGATCTTTGACTAGCATTTTTGCAGCAGGTCCTCAAAATCATTACAGCGCTCCTGTAATATAGAGGATCTTTGACTAGTGTTTTTTGCAGTAGATACTTCAAAGACATAGAGTGGTCTTGTTAGATAGAGGATCTTTGACTAGCGTTTTTGCAGTAGATACTTCAAAAAAGCCGAGTGCTCTTGTCATATAGAGGATCTTTGACTAACATTTTTGCAGCAGGTCCTCAAAAACAGCACAGCCGTCCTGTCACATAGAGGGTCTTTGACTAATGTTTTTTGCAGTAAGATACTTCAAAAACTTAGAGTGGTCTTGTTACATAGAGGATCTTTGACTAGCGTTTTTGCAGTAGATACTTCAAAAACAGCACCTTGCTCTTGTTATATAGAGGATGTTTGACTAGCGTATACTTAAAAAAAGCAGAGTACTCTTGTTATATAGAGGATCTTTGATTAGCATTTTTGCAGCAGGTCCTCAAAAACAGCTCAGCCCTCCTGCCATATAGGGGGTCTTTGGCGAGCATTTGTTTTAGTAGATACTTTAAAAAAGCAGAGTGCTCTTGTCACATAGCCTTTTTGTAGTAGATACTTCACGAAAGCAGTGCTATTGTCATATCGAGGATATTTGGCTGCCATTTCACAGTAGATACTTTAAAAAGCAGAGTGCGCTTGTTATATAGAGGATCTTTGACTTGCCTTTTTGCAGTAAACACTTCACAAAAGCATAGTGCTATTGTCATATAGAGGATATTTGACTGGCGTTTTGCAGTAGATACTTCAAAAAAGCAGAGTTGTCTTGTCATATAGAGGATCTTTGTCTAGTGTTTTTGCAGTAGATACTTAAAAAAAGTACAGTGCGCTTGTCATATAGAGGATATTTGACTGGCATTTTGCAGTAGATACTTGAAAAAAATCAGAGTGCTCTTGTTATTATATTGGATCTTTCACTTGTGTTTTTGCTGTAGCTACTTTAAAAAAGCAGAGTGGTCTTGTCATATAAAGGATCTTTGACCAGCATATTTGCAGGAGATATTTCAAAAAAGTACATTGCTTTTGTTATATAGAGGATCTTTGACTACTGTTTTTGCAGTAGATACTTAAAAAAGCACTGTGCGCTTGTCATATAGAGGATATTAGACTGGTATTTTGCAGTAGATAATTGAAAAAATCAGAGTGCTCTTGTCATATAGATGATCTTTGACTTGTGTTTTTGCTGTAGATACTTCAAAAAAGCAGAGTGGTCTTGTCATATAATGGATCTTTGACCAGTGTTTTTGGAGTAGATACTTCAAAGTAGCAGAGTGCTCTTGTTATATATAGGATCTTTGACTTGCGTTTTTGCAGTAGATACTTAAAAACAGCAAAACACTCCTGTTGTATAGAAGATCTTTCACTATCGATTTTGCAGTAGGTCCTCAAAAGCAGCAAGGCATTCTTGTCTTATAGAAGATCTTTGACTAACATTTTTGCAGTATATACTTAAATACAGGAAAGCGCTCTTGTCCCATATAGAAGATCTTTGAATATCCTTTTCACAGTAGTTTGTCAAAAACATACTCTTTAACTTTCTTTTAGTCAGACAGTACTTTGTCAAGTGGTAGTTCTGCCTGGTTGGCCACGCCTATAAGAACAGCTGATCGGCGACAGTGGTCAGATGACCACTTTTGAAGAAGAAGATGACCGTCGAAACATGTCAGGTAAAAATTCATTTAATCTAGAAAAAAAAGTCTGACTAGAAGAACATTGAAATGTATATGAATAAGAAGACATAATAAACCTTTTTGAGGTTCTCAAAAACGAAAGAGTGCTTCTGTTTATAGAGGATCTTCGGCTAGCATTTTTGCAGTATATAGTTGACAACAAAAGAGCACTCTTCTTGTATAGAGGATCTTCGACTAGCAGTTTGTCCTTAAAATTAGCTAATTGCTCTTGAAATATAGACGATCTTTGACTAGCTTTTTTGCTGTAGGTTCCTTAAAACAACAGAGCGCTCTTGTTATATCTTTGACCACCATTTTTGCAGTGGATAATTAAAAACAGCAGATCGCTCTTGTCATATATAGATGATCTATAAGTATCATTTTTGCAATAGGTCCTCAAAAACAGCGGAGCATTCTTGCCATATGGTAATCTATGACTGCCGTTTTTGCAGAAGGTTCCCAAAAACAACAGAGCGCTCTTGTTAAATAAAATGTTTTTGCAATGGCACTTTGAATAGCTTTTTTGCATTAGGTCCTTTAAACCTGCAGGGCACTCAGGTTAAATAGAGGATCTTTGACAAATGTTTTTGCACCGATATTTGACCAGTGTTTTGTGTGTGCGTTTGTGTGTGAGTGTGTGTGTGTGTGTGTGTGTGTGAGAACAGTCAACCGGCCCCATAATTACATTCCATTACACCTCACCTTTCTCCACAAACATTCCATAAGATCTATCCATGCCTTGCAGGCTTCCTGCACCATACAGCCCTTTGCGCTGTAATAACTGAAATAGTGTGAGCTTTTCCAGGTAAAAACAAAAACAGCAACACTGTGAGAGGAAAGATGTCGGCCCCGAGAGAGCAGAAAGACAGTATATTTGAGGTGCAGAGAGCAAATAATTAACTTAGCGTAGCATCCAAACAGGCTCATTTAGCTGGACTGAGGTGTATTATTAGCCTCATGTCAATTTTATGGACGATCTTTTCACGTCAGACACTTTTTCCTGTTTGTGTGTGTGTGTGTGTGTGTGTGTTCTTGTATTTCTACCCTTCTTGGGACATCAAGTAGGAAAAGTACCTTCCATATGAGGACCGGTGAACAAGTTGGGACTTAAATCATGGTCCCAATACGGAAAACCATTGCATCTAATAGAGAATGTCTCATTTGCACCCCTGGTGGTGAAATCTATCAAAATTAGGGTGGTCCCAAAAAGGAGGGATTTTTCAAATTGACTGTGTGTTGGTTTTAAAAGTGCTCCACCTCTGGTCAACATATGAAATAACAAGTGTGTGTAAAAATTTGAAGTGCTCCCCCTCTGGCCAACATATGAAATAACAAGCGTGTGTAAGAAATTGAAATGCACCCTCTTTGGCCAAAATTAATTGAACCATTTAAATAAATATGTATTTAGAGACATACTGTAATAACTTGAAGTAAATAATGAAGATTAAAAAACAATTACAGCAAAAAAAATAAAATAAATTAAATTAACTAAAAGCAGTCTTTTTCTCACAATGTGTCGACTTTTTTCTTATACAATTGGGAACAATTTCTCATATTCTTTCTGTTTCTGAAATATTGCAATATTTTCTCTTTAAATTATTACTTTTTTAATGTAAAATTATTACCTTTTTTATGTAAAATTATTACCTTTAAATGCAAAATGGTGACATTTCTCATGCAAAAGTCTGACTTTTATCACATTGCCCAATTTTTGGTTGTTCTTGTAAAATAATGACATTTTTAAAATTATCCCTTTTGTCATAACTTTTCCAAGTAAAATTCAGATTATTATTATAATATTGCCATATTTTAAAAGTTTTCTTATAAAACTGTGACTTTTGTCGAGTAAAATTACGACTCTTTTCATAAAATTGCCAACATTTTAAGCTTGTCTTGTAAAATTGCGACTGTTGAGTAAAAGTACAACTTTTAATATAATATTGCACAAATGTTCAGTTTTTCCTGTAAAATTTTGCCTTTCGTTGAGTAAAATGACAACTTTTATTATAATACTGCCAAAATTCTAAGTTTTTCTTGTTAAATTCCAACTCATTTTTCACAACAAGCGTTTTTTATATTGGCATAGCATGTGTATATTATTAATGTGGTAAATATAAATCTTTATATATCTAGAAAGGGTGGTCCGAAAGAGGGAGGCATTTTTCGGAGGTCTCAAGAAGGTAACAAATAGAAGAAAGTGTGTGGGTGTGTGTGTGTGTGTGTGTGTGTGTGTGTGTGTGTGTGTGTGTGTGTATCCCTCACTCATGTACGTGCGTTTTTGCTGCTCCTTGTGTGTGTGTGTGTGTTTACAAATTGGATGGAAAGCAGTGGTTAAGCACCACAAGTGGAAAATAGTGTGTGCGTGTGTGTGTGTGCGTGCGTGTGTGTGTAAGTGTGTTTTTATCTAGGTCAGCCAATGGCTTGTGAAAGTCATCCAGGTGTCCTTCGTAGGCCCGCCGCTCTCTCATTGCAGAGAGAGACAGGAGGAGTCGACAAGGGCAAAACCAAATGGAGCAAAAAAAGAGGAAAATGTTTTTAAAAAAAGAGGATGGTAATGTTAAACAGCTGCAGTAAAACCTCTAAAGTTAAGTTCATTGTTCCAATAGGAAATGTAATTAGTCTGTTCCAGAGTCTGTTTAAGTAACATGGTAATATGGTAACTGCTATACAAGTATATAAACAAGTATGATAAAAATAAATAACACTTTGATGACACATGTGTAGCAGAGGTAACCTGGGAGGAGAGTCTCTTCACAAGACATTTTGTTCTCCCTCTGCTGATATAATGATGAATGATAGTAGTGTGCTTTAGAGGAATTCCGCCTAGCAACAAGTGACCACTCTAAAGCAAACGTTAGATAAAATGTTACTCTGCTCATGATGTTTTATGATGAATCATTGTACATTAGTCAGCTGGGATAGGCGCCAGCTTCCCTGTGACCCTGCAAACAGACCGATGGATGGACAGTTGTCAACGTGTAATAATGGGGGTCTGTGTGTGAGTGTGAATGAGGCGGAGACGGAGCGGCCAGTCGGACCGACACTTCCGACAACGGAGACAATACCGACCGTCTTTTAGACAGGCACAGTCGTGTCATTGATTCCTTTCATGCATTTTAAAGAAGCTGCAGCGTTGGACCACTTTTAAGGATTTCATTCTGATTGGTTAAAAGGGAAGACTCATGTTCCACCTGCCATAACATGTCATTTGACAATAACCTGAATATTTATGTGTCAACTACAATGATTGGC
Organism: Entelurus aequoreus; assembly: GCF_033978785.1. NCBI lineage: Eukaryota > Metazoa > Chordata > Actinopteri > Syngnathiformes > Syngnathidae > Entelurus > Entelurus aequoreus. The sequence continues at coordinate 27,667,492 of NC_084748.1, forward strand.
TTTATTTGATCTCACTCATTGTAAAGTGATGTCGTTCATTAAAGGTCCCTATCATGTAAAAGTGACTTTTTAATGATATTCTATCAGTTCCTAGATTTTGTGCACCAAAAATCAATCATTTCCCTCATTTGTTTGCTCCACTTTTGAGAGAAGTACAAATATACACACATATATATATACATATATAAGTATGTGTATGTATATATGTATATGTATGCATGTGTATATATATATATATATATATATATATATATATATATATATATATATATATATATATATATATATATATATATATATATATATATATACATATACCCATTATATATACAGATACATACATGTATACACATATACACATTTATACACATATATACATATATACACTTATACACATATATACACATATATGTACATATATATATACGTACATATATATCTATACATCCATCCATCCATTTTCTACCGCTTGTCCCGTTCGGGGTCGCGGGGGTTGCTGGAGCCTATCTCAGCTGCTTTCGGCGGAAGGCGGGGTACACCCTGGACTAGTCATATATATATATATATATATATATATATATATATATATATATATATATATATATATATATATATATATATATATATATATATATATATATATATATAGCCAAAAGTATTTGGCCACCCATCCAAGTGATCAGAATCAGGTGTATAATCACTTGGCCTACAAACATTTCTGAAGGAATGGGCCGCTCTCAGTGATTTCTAGCGTGGAACTGTCATAGGAGGCCACCTGTGCAACAAATCCAGTCATGAAATGTTCTCGCTCCTAAATATTCCAAAGTCAGCTGTCGGCTTTATTATAAGAAAATAGAAGAGTTTGGGAACAACAGCAACTCAGCCATAAAGTGGTAGGCCACGTAAACTGACAGAGAGGGGTCAGCGGATGCTGAAGCGCATAGTGCAAAGACTTTCAGCACAGTCAGTTACTACAGAGCTCCAAACTTCATGTGATCTTCCAATTAGCCCACGTACAATACGCAGAGCGCTTCATTGGAATGGGTTTCCATGGCCGAGCAGCTGCATCTAAGCCATACATCACCAAGTCCAATGCAAATTGTGGGATGCAGTGGTGTAAAGCACGTCACCACTGGACTCTAGAGCAGTGGAGACGTGTTCTCTGGAGTGATGAATCATGCTTTTCCATCTGGCAATCTGATGCACGACTCTTGGTGTGGATGTTGTCAGGAGAACGCTACATTTGGGACTGAGTGTGAAATTTGGTGGAGGAGGAATTATGGTGTGGGGTTGTTTTTCAGGAGTTGGGCTTGGCCCCTTAGTTCCAGTAAAAAGAACTCGGAATCTCCAGGATACCAAAACATTTGGGACAATTCCATGGGATGGCACTTCAAGTTCATATGTGAGTCAAGGCAGGTGGCCAAATACTTTTGGCAATACAGTGTATATATATTTATTTATAATTAGGGATCTTCCAATTCTTGTTTTTATATTATTGTAATTGGAATTTCAATAATTTTAAATGATCATAAATAAGTAAACACATTGATGTTGTATCTCTGCTAGCATAAATTGCAATACATTTAATAAATATTGAATATCTTGGAGTGCAGATTTTTACCCAGTTAGAAAAACTGGGCTTGGTGGGGTTTTTTTGTTAGTTACCTTCACCTTCCAACAAATTGTGTATACTTGCTCATTTGTCCGTGTTGATGGGCTCATCTTGCTTATTCGGTTTTGATGCCGAAATACTCCTGTGACATTTGTCTTTGCAATCATGTTTTTTACCTCCAAATATTTGTTACCTCACGGTGTTTCACCCTTGTAAGCTAGGAGTCCCGCCTACGCCCATCGGCACAAAGATTGTGGATGACTGACAAGAGGGTCCACTTTTCATGAACTCAACTCACCTTAATGTGTGTTCCCAAATTTGTGTTGGACGTCTTAGATGAAAAGAGCAGTTATGATTTTGGTTTAGTAAACAACAAAAAACAAAAGTTTTTGGCATTGTTTTCTCTAAACGCAAACATTTTGTCTAAATATGGCTAATGCCACTCATTACTGAGGGTTTCCTGGACGTCGTCTTCATTACTAAAGGAAAAATCTAATCTGTGGGAGAAAATCCCTCTGCCATTTAATTTTTTTAATTTTTTAAATTTAATTTATTTTTTTTTATAAATGTATTAATATTATCATTTGGTGCAGCCGGGCCGGAGCAGGAGGGGATAGAAAGAGAAAAAAAGGAAGACAGGAGGAAATTGTGGGGACAAGAGGGGGATTAGACAGAGGGACAAAAACAACAACAGCAAACACAACAATAACAACAACAACAACAACAACAACCATAGAGCAACATCTGCCATTTTCAAGTATGGCTTTTTTTAAAATCCGTCAGCTTGAAGCGTCCCTCTGTCTCGGACTACCTTTTCGTCATGTGACACGAGCGTGTGACTGTTAATATTTTTGCTTACTAGTTTGGATGACCCGCCTTATTTTGCCTGTGATTTACCAGTCCGTAATGTTTCGCCCTAACCTTAGCCAATTGTGACTCATCATATGAACACCAACCAATCATCATGGATTTTCTCCATATGTTAAGTTAAGTTAAAGTTAAAGTACCAATGATTGTCACACACACACTGGTTGTGGTGAAATGTGTCCTCTGCATTTGACCCATCCCCTTGTTCCACCCCCTGGGAGGTGAGGGGAGCAGTGAGCAGCAGCGGTGACCGCGCCTGGGATTCATTTTGTATGGATGTTCTCATTCATCCAGGTCATTGTATTTTCTCTGTATTTTGTTTGGCTTGGATTCGCAGTCCATTTTCTCTTTTCCTAGCTTGTAGCTTAGATTTAAGCTACTTAGCTACATGCGTCTAAAAGTAGCTAAGCTACAGGAAAAGCTACTCTTTAAAAAAGTAGCTAAGTTACCATTAAGCTACTGGAAAAGTAGTTAAGATATGTAGCTTGGCTACATGTAGCTTGTTACTGCCCTTCACTGGCAATTTATTGATTTTAATTTATTGTTTCATTAATTGATTTACTGACTATCGGCCCAGGGCTACATGATACCACCACTGACTTGCTAGATTAGACTAGAAGTGTTTGTCATGTGTACACCTCCACCGTAAAAAAAACACATACATAAAAAAAAATAATAATAATCAGGCTTCGCTACACATCTTAAAATAAAGCTTTCAACTATCTGTAAGCTGTAACTTGATTTTTTTCTTCTTCAGCATATATACTGACCTAGCATGATGTTAAAATGTGAGTGTAATCTTAGCATTTAGCTCATATATACAGTCGTGGTCAAAAGTTTACATACACTTGTAAAGAACATAATGTCATGGCTGTCTTGAGTTTCCAATCATTTCTACAACTCTTATTTTTTTGTGATAGAGTGATTGGAGCACATACTTGTTGGTCACAAAAAACATTCATGAATTTATTATGGGTCTACTGAAAATGTGACCAAATCTGCTGGGTCAAAAGTATACATACAGCAAGTTTAATATTTGGTTACATGTCCCTTGGCAAGTTTCACTGCAATAAGGCGCTTTCGGTAGCCATCCACAAGCTTCTGGCAAGCTTCTGCTTGCTTGATTTTTGTTTCATCTGACATCACATGGACAAAGATAGGACCTTCTGGAGGAAAGTTCTGTGGTCAGATGAAACAAAAATTGAGCTGTTTGGCCACAATACCCAGTAATATGTTTGGAGGAGAAAAGGTGAGGCCTTTAATCCCAGGAACACCAATTCCTACCGTCAAGCATGGTGGTGGTAGTATTATGCTCTGAGCCTATTTTGCTGCCAATGGAACTGGTGCTTTAAATGGGACATTGAAAAAAGAGGATTACCTCCAAATTGTTCAGGACAACCTAAAATCGTCAGGCCGGAGGTTGGGTCTTGGGCGCAGTTGGGTGTTCTAACAGGACTATGACCCCAAACACAAGTCAAAAGTAGTAAAGGAATGGCTAAATCAGGCTAGAATTAAGGTTTTAGAATGGCCTTCCCAAAGTCCTGACTTAAACGTGTGGACAATGCTGAAGAAACAAGTCCATGTCAGAAAACCAACACATTTAGCTAAACTACACCAATTTTGTCAAGAGAAGTGGTCAAAAATTCAACCAGAAGCTTGCCAGAAGCTTGTGGAATGGCTACCAAAAGCGCCTTATTGCAGTGAAACTTGCCAAGGGACATGTAACCAAATATTAACATTGCTGTATGTATACTTTTAACCCAGCAGATTTGGTCACATTTTCAGTAGACCCATAATAAATTCATAAAAGAACCAAACTTCATGAATGTTTTTAGTGACCAACAAGTATGTGCTCCAATCACTCTATCACAAAAAAATAAGAGTTGTAGAAATGATTGGAAACTCAAGACAGCCATGACATTATGTTCTTTACAAGTGTATGTAAACTTTTGACCACGACTGTAACGTTTGTGTCTTCCTGTAGCACTCCTCAATGTTACGTTGTTGTGTGTGATATTCCACATGTATTGTGTCGCAATGTATTTGTAAAAAGGTGGATAAAGTGCACAATAACGCAGCTCATTAACATTAACGCTACAGACGCACAAAACGGCGTGCCACCAGAAGGGCTTACTATGCATGAAAAATGGCGTCAACTTAAGTTCAGGTGAGCTTGATCAACTTAACAATCAGCCCATCCATGAATGAGGTCCATAAAGTTCAGTAAGCCCCGTCGAATACCACCGTTATCATATTTCTAGAAAACCAGGACAAACAGCAAGTTATCGACTCTTGACTTTAAGAGTGTAATTCCTCCCGGCAGCTGCGTAAACAGTCCTCCATTGCATGCATTAAGCAAGGTTACGTCACTTCAGGAGATATTGACTGCTAACTTCCATTAGAGAGGCAGACATTTTTGATGCAACTCTCGTTTTGGGTCTGCTTAGATTGTGCTGCTTTTGCTAATCTTGTAAAATGGACGAGCTGAACAAGCACATGACGAGTGTGTTTGCGGCCAAAACACACAAGGAGAGAGTGACAATAACCAACCGTGGTTTCCTCTGTGGGAGGAAGTGAAACAGGAGCATGTGTTTGCATGGAAGAACATACACACACTATACATTTCGTCTTCTGGAATCTTTCTTTCCTCTGTTTGAAGTCCAAAAAGTGCTATAGTATTGTGCATATAAAACACGGTGTTGCTTCAATGAGCTTTTTTAGTAGTAGAAATCATACATTTTCGAAAAAGACTTCTTCCTCTGCAACAGTTTGAACCTGCTCTATTCTTGTATTAAGTAAAGTCAAACAAAATAAAGTTGTTTAAAATCAAATATTGGAAAAAAAAAATGAAAGGGATATGTTTTTACCTACTTAGTGGCGTAGTGGTTAGAGTGTCCGCCCTGAGATCGGTAGGTTCTGAGTTCAAACCCCGGCCGAGTCATACCAAAGACTATAAAAATGGGACCCATTACCTCCCTGCTTGGCACTCAGCATCAAGGGTTGGAATTGGGGGTTAAATCACCAAAAATGATACCCGGGCGCGGCCACCGCTGCTGCTCACTGCTCCCCTCACCTCCCAGGGGGTGATCAAGGGTGATGGGTCAAATGCAGAGAATAATTTCGCCACACCTAGTGTGTGTGTGACAATCATTGGTACTTTAACTTTAACTTTTTTGGTGTATTTCAAAAATAATAAATTCAAATAAAATATGTGAATCAATGTTGTAATCGTTTTAAAAATCTATTTTCCAGCTAAAATGGTGCTATATTTTATGTAAAATATAATATAGTTATTTTTGAAAGGTGCAACAGCACAGACCTTTATTTTAAATTGAATTAATTCAAATAAAGTAATAAAAACGAAATAATAAAATATTAACATTGTGGAAAAGGATAATTAACTTGGGACTTGTACTGTATATATATATTTTTAAATGGACAATTTTCCAGTTTACACGCACTTTTGGAAAAAAAAAAAAAATTAGTTGTATAAAATGTATTTAATATATATATCCATCCATCAATCCATTTTCTACCGCTTATTACCTTCGGAGTCGCGGGGGGCGCTGGATAAAGTAATTGCAAAATTGCTAGGAAATTAGACACACTGTAAAAGGTAGTATTTCCCAGAAACAGTGTGGACACACGCTAAATGTTGTAATCGTTTTAAAAATCTATTTTCCTGCTAAAAATGGTGCTATATTTTACGTAAAATATAATGTAGTTATTTTTGAAAGATGCAACAGCCCAGACCTTTATTTTAAATTAAATTAATTCAAATAAAGTAATAAAAACTAAAGAATAAAAGAATAAAATTGCGAAAAAGGATAATCAACCTGGGACTTGTGCTGTATATATATATTTTTTAAATGGACAATTTTCCAGCTTACACGCACTTTTGGAAAAAAATTTTTACCAAATTAGTTGAATAAAATGTATTTAATATTCAAAAAAAAAAACAAATAAAGTAATTTTAAAATTGCTAGGACATGAGACGTCTACATTGTAAACAGTGTGGGCACGCGCTATTCTTTTATTAAATAAAGTCAAACAAAAAAAGTCGTAAAGCGAAATAAAATTAATTATCGGTAAACAATGTTTTGAAAGGGATGATTTTCAATAGTGTGATTTTTTTTCGTGTATTTAAAAAATAAAGTACAATAAAACATGTAAATTAAAAATAAATAATTACAAAAATGTGTGTGCGGGGAAGCAAATTTACTTCGTGCAACCTAAAAAAAAGTAATTTTCCAGCTTGAAATATGCTGTGTTTTGTTTTGGAGGAAACAACTTTTCATACGCTTTAACGAGGAAACAGTGTGTGCATGCTCTATTTTAGATACAATTCATTAAAATAAAGTAATATAAACTTAAGTGAAATATTAAATAATAAAATAATATGAAAATGGAGAAAGGACTAAGAACTTATTCAAAAAAAATTGAAATGGATTTTCCAGCTTACATGCTTAATTGAAAAAAGTATATCTTAATTACTTACATAAAATCCGTTCATTATTAACAAAAACATTTGAATGAATGGAAAAGGTTCAAGGAAATCAAACTAGGTATTATTTCCCTCTAACACAGCAACCAATAATAATTGCAAAAATATGGGGGGTAAATTATGTATAACAATGTATACAAATTCTGAGAAGGCATGCTACGTATATTTTTGTTTTATAAAATAAGGTACAATAAAAATAGTTTTCAAATTCAAATGAAATAAGTGCAACACAGGTTACTATTTTACTCCAGAAAAATTTACCTGTAGGACCAAATTGGTCTGGGAAAGCCTGGCCAAGGATTACAATGTACTTCAAGAAACTAATGATAACGTGTAAGCCTACTTGTTTTTTCGCTGCTGAGAAGTCTGAACAGTGCATGTGCTGCGCTCCTTTCTGAACTCAGTTGAATTTAAGGGCAACCAATTAACCTCACTTGGACACATTTAAAAGTAGCAGATAACTTATAGAAGAAGTCATTCTATTTATAACTTTCTAAGTACAAACATGAGTACAAATCAAGCCTGCCCTAAAGAAGAGGACGCTACCTCATTGCATCATTGAAAATGCCCAACTCAATCCACATGTCAACAAATAATATGAATATGAATATTTAGTCCCAGTTTGTTGTGTTCTTCCAGGGCGATCCACTCCCTGCGTCGCTGGTCGACCTGGTGAGGAACTCTCCTATCTCCTCTGTGGACGAGCTGAAGATGCTGTTGCAGCACCAGGCCGGAGCAATAGGTACTGATACTCACTCTCATCTGCCTCATCGCCACGGCGACGCAGTCTGAGAAAACAGCCGTGCGTACGTCGCCTGCTGGTTTGATGAAAAAGAAATGAACGCCTTCCTGCTAAGTGAAACTAAGTCACGCATGCATTTTTAATTTGTGATCCTTTGATGGTTGCTAATGCGATGTAGATAAAGCGGTGACATAACAGCGACGCAGAGAGGAACGTATAGGCAAAAACGAGACAGGATAACTCGCATCTGACTTGACGGGTCTGGAAAATATATGATACATTTAGGTTTTTTGTTGTGCGTTTTCATTTTGCAACCAACTTCCTTATTTTACAGTTCATTCAACATACTCGTTACTTTGCCTTCAAGGTTGTGAGCACATGAGCTACTCCGCAGCTCGTTTAGGCAGCCAAATCGTCAGGCCTGAATTTTTTGTGCCTTCCACTGATTGCTGCTATAAGTACTCAATTGCTTCCATTTAGAGCTGGGGTGTCCAAACTTTTTCCACTGAGGGCCGCACACTGGCAAATCAAAGCAAGCGGGGGCCATTTTGATATTTGTTATTTTAAAAACCAATACAATATATATATAACAAATATACATGTAGGCCTCCACTCAGGCTTGATCCTGGGGACCCCAAAGGGTTTTGGTCAAAAAAATATTAAAAATGGGTCATTATTCAGTATTATTATTTTTATTATTATTCAAGTTTTAAATCTCTAGATCAACATTAGGTCTATCTGTCAATATAATGTTTTTAAAGATTTAAGTTGTATGCTCTTTTTGTCAAAGAAAACCTGTTTTTTTATGGAAAAAAACACAAAATTTGCAATATTTTCACCCAATATTTTTTTTTAAATGGAATGTTTGAGATTAGAAAATAATTTGAGCCTTAAAAAGGTCAATAACTCATAACACCATTGATTTTAATTTTTTTTTTTTTTTTTAGCAATGACACTTAAACACAAATCGAACTAAAATTATTGGGGATCCAAAAGGGTCCTACTCATTAAAGTGTTAAAAAAATAAATTATACATTTTTTTTACTGTTTACTTTTAACACAATAATCTCGAGATCAACTTCAGATCCATCCGTCAATTATAAGTTTTATTGTTGTTTATGTTTTTTGTTTGTTCGTTTTAGGCCCTTCTTTAAAAAAAACAGCTCAGTTTTTTATATGGCAAACACAAAATATGCTAAATTTTCCCAAAAAAATATCTCAAAGTGGAATATTTAACGTGACGTAATTGGAGCCTTCAATAGGTCAATAATTCATAATGACAATTATTTTGATACATTATTATTCTTTAAAGAAAGAAACAGCCTGCATGGCAGCTTTGTGTTATTAAGAGTAAACATTGCAACATTTTCTTGTTACATTTCGCCTGTTTGCTCTTTTATACCACTTTTTACGTTAAATCGTATTTTTAAAATGTGCCGTGGGGCCGTTAAAACATGACCTGCGGGCCGCAAATGGTACTTTGGACAACCCTGATTTAGAGCGATCTCTTAACTGTCAAATAAGGCGCATACTTCCTGTTAGAGCTCCGCTGCAGCCTGTTTAGGCAGCCAAATAGTTGGGCCTGCATTACCTGCACCCTCAGATGGTTGCTGCCAAGTTGTCAACTGCTTATGTTAAAATCCATCGACTTCCACATGATCACCAAAACTCTTAACTGTCAAAATATGGCTTTTACGGTTTAATCTAGTCTGCAGCTCGTTTAGGCAGACAAAAAAAATCTGGTCTAAATAACTTGTGTCCTCAGCTCATGGCTTCCAAGTACTTGCCTGCTTCCATTAAGAAAACTCCTTTCAATAAACAGATAGTACTTTCTGTTCGATCTAGTCTGCAACCTGTTTAGGCAACAAAAGAGTCAGGCTTGCATTACTTGTGCCTTCTGCTGGTTGCTGCCAAGTTGTAAACTGCTCCCATTAAGATCCATCAAGTTACACAATCAAGTTACTCTTAACTGTCAAAATATGGCTTTTACGGTTTAATCTAGTCTGCAGCTCATTTAGGCAGACATAAAAACGGGTCTAAATAACTTGTGTCCTCAGCTCATCGTTTCCAAGTACTTGCCTGCTTCCATTTAAATCCATCAAGTTCCAGCACTACTGTCAGAAAACAGATAGTACTTCCTGTTCGATCTAGTCTGCAGCTTGTTTAGGCCGACAAAAAGTCAGGCCTGAACAACCTCTGCCTTCTGCTGGTTGCTGCCAAGTACTTAACTGCTTCCATTTAAATCCATCAAGTTCCACACAATCAACAACACTCCTGTCAAAAAACAGTTAGTATTTCATGTTCGATATTGTCTGAGGCCTGTTAAGGCAGCGAAATAGTCGGGCCTGAATTACTTGTACCCACTGCTGGTTGCTGCCAAGTACCTAACTGCTTCCAATTCGATCCATCGAGTTCCACACAATCAACAACACTCTGGTCAAAAAACAGCTGGTACTTCCTGTTCAATCTTCTATGCAGCCTGTTTAGGCAGCAAACTAGGTAGGCCTGAATTATTTGCATCCACTGTTGGTTGCTGCCAAGTTGTCAAATGCTTCCATTAACATCCATCAAGTTCCACATGATCAACAAAACTCTTAACTGTCAAAATATGGCTAAGGCATCCTGTTTGATCTAGCCTCCAGCTCGTTTAGGCAGACAAAGAATCGGGCCCGAACAACTTGTGTCCTCTGCTGGTTGCTGCCAAGTACTCAACTGCTTTTATTAAGATTCATCAAGTTCCACACAATCAACAATACTTCTGTCAATAAACAGATAATACTTCCTGTTCGGTCTAGTCTGCAGCCTGTTTAGGCAACAATCTAGTCGGGCCTGAATTACTTGTGCCTTCTGCTGGTTGCCGCCAAGTTGTCAACGGCTTTCATTAGGATCCATCAAGTTACATACAGTATGATCAACACAACTCCTAACTGTTGAAAAATTGATTATACTTTCTGTTTCATCTAGTCTACAACTCGTTTAGGCAGACAAAAAGCTGGGCCTGAATAATTTGTGTCCTCTGCTGGTTGCTGCCAAGTACTCAACGGCTTCCATTTAAATCTATCAAGTTCCACACAATCAACAATAATCCTGTCAAAACCAGCTAGTATTTCCTGTTTTATCTTGTCTGCAGCCTGTCTAGGCAACACAATAGTTGGGCCTGATCTACTTGTGCCTTCTCCTGGTTGCTGCCAAGTTGTCAACGGCTTCCGTTAAGATGCATCAAGTTCCACACAATCCACAATACTCCTGTCAAAAAACAGCTAGCACTTTCTGTTTGATCTTGTCTGCAGCCTTTTTAGGCAACAAAATAGTCAGGCGTGAATTAGTTCTGCCTTCTGCTGGTTGCTGCCAAGTTGTCAACCGCTTCTAGTGACATCAGTCAAGTTCCACATGATCAACTAAACCCTTAACTGTCAAAATATGGCTAAGACATCCTGTTTGATCTAGTCTGCGGCTCGTTTAGGCAAACAAAAAGTCGGGCCTGAATAATTTATGTCCCGAGCTCAATGCTGCCAATTACTCAACTGCTTCCATTTAGGTCCTTGAAGTTCCACACAATCAACAAAACCGCTTTCCAAAAACAGCGAGTACTTCCTGTTTAATCTAGACTGCAGCCTGTTGAGGCAGACAAATAGCTGGGCCTGAATTGCTTGTTACTTGTTGTTACTAAGTGGTGAAATGTCTTGGTTTCAAGAAAACAATATAGTGAATATACAACATGAATTTGTTACTACGACTGATAGATCGATGACGTTCCACGTAGGGTTGTATGGTATACCGGTATTGGTATAGTACCGCGATACTAATTAATCTTATTCGGTACTATACCGCCTCTAAAAAGTACCGGTCCCCCACTACTACTACAGCTACTTCTAAATAACTAATCATGGCGACAAATAAAGTGAGTTTCTTACAAGTATCATCCCTGCAGGACGAGGAATAGCTGAACATGCTTCACTACACACCGTAGCTCACCGGCGTCACAATGTAAACAAACGCCATTGGTGGATCTACACCTGACATCCACTGTAATGATACCAAGTACAGGAGCGAATCTAGTCGATACTACTATGATTACATCGATATTTTTTAGCATCCCAAAATCTTTTTTCGTTTTTTTAAAATTTATATTGTGTTTATAAACTCAGGAAATATGTCCCTGGACACATGAGGACTTTGAATATGACCAATGTATGATCCTGTAACTATTTGGTATCGGATTGATACCCAAATTTGTGGTATCTTCCAAAACTAATGTAAAGTATCCAAACAACAGAATAATAAGTGATTATTACATTTTAACAGAAGTGTAGATAGAGCATGTTAAAAGAGAAAGTAAGCAGATTTGAACAGTAAATGAACAAGTAGATTAATAATTCATTTTCTACCACTTGTCCTTGATAATTTTGACAAAATAATAGAATGATAAGTGACACAATATGTTACTGCATACGTCAGCAGACTAAATTAGGAGCATTTGTTTGTTTACTTACTAATAAAAGACAAGTTGTCTTGTTTGTTCACTATTTTATTTAAGGACAAAATTGCAATAAGTAACATATGTTTAATGTACTTTAAGATTTTTTGTTAAAATAAAGCCAATAATTCAATTTTTTGTGGTCCCCTTTATTTAGAAAAGTATCGAAAAGTATCATATTAGTTTCACGTATCAACAAAAGTCCTGTAGTATGTTGCATTGTTTTCTGCATGTAAAACTATATTGTGTTCCATAAAAAGTGTTATGTGTTCCCAATTTTGGTTGTCTCTCACAGATTTTGTGTGATTCGGTTTGGAAACGGACCCTTTGGGAGGGATTAGTAACATAAACCAAGATCCCATAGTTTTCCCAATCCCCAATGTCATAATTTACTGAATTATGGCAAAAGATGGACTCAAAGTGTGCGTTAACACATACAAAGTCAGTCTCTACTTTCAAAGAACTCTAACTCGTGCTCTAACTTTGACACAATTAACCAAATTAAATTAAGAGAAGAAAGGAAGCAGTCAAGCAAAGCTGAGATAATTGCAAAGATTAAAAAAAAAAAATGATGAAAACAACTTCACGGACTAATTGGAAGCTGCTAAACATCAGGCACTTCATTAAGGACAATATTAAAGAAATAACCCAGGATAACCTTTCTCATTCACACTTAAGGACATAATTAAAACGAAAGAGCACATTATAAAATGGCGACATTTGCGAGCACACACATACTCACACACACACATGTGGGCTATATTTAACAGCTCATATATCCCCTCAGCCGTATTCTTGACAGCGCTGAGACGAATTGTTGCAAAAAATAGCCCGATTGTTTCAGCGGGAGGCGTAAAAAAAAAAAGGCTTCTTTTGTGCAGTGAACAATGAGCCGTTCAAGCTCGTAAAAGTCTGCTTTTTCCCCGCAAAAAATGACAAAATGCATCTTTGTTTATGTCTAGAAGAAGAGGAGGATGACGAAAACACAAATCCAACCCATAGACGACAAATCAGAAGTATCGGTAGGTTCTCCTTCTTCTTCTACTGTGGCTCCTTCCACTCTGTCGTCGCTACCATGAACCGTCTCTCTGCTGCCCCCCCTAGAGGAGGCCGAGGTCGCCCAGCAGGCGGCGTGCAAGGTTCGGACGGAGGTGATGGAGGTGACGAGGTCCATGTTGGACCGGCGCAACGCCAACTTCATGCTGTGGCCGCCCTGCGTGGAGGTGCAGCGATGTTCGGGCTGCTGCAACACCAGGATGCTGCAGTGCGTGCCCACCGTCACCTCCAGCAGATACCTGCAGGTAAAGCCCACACCAGGACCGCCGGACCAGTGGAGAACTTAGTCTCTGGCCTGGTCACCTGTCAATCACAAGGCAACCAGTACACTAATGGCTACGAAAACCTTGAAAAAGTAACTTTGGTAACACTTTAGTATGGGGAACATATTCTGAGTAACAAACTTAATTTAGAGTTATTTGGACACCAGGGGAACATATAAGGGTTAAGGTTACTAATAAGCAATAATTCTGAGGTTATTGAGGGAATACTCTTAGTTAATGGCTTACTGGTTGTATAATAAGGCCATGCAGAAGAAGGCATTAATAAGTACTTAATAATGATTTATTAAGAGCCAATATGTTAGTAATTTGCATGTTAACGGCCTACTGAAACCCACTACTACCGACCACGCAGTCTGATAGTTTATATATCAATGATGAAATCTTAACATTGCAACACATGCCAATACGGCCGGGTTAGATTACTAAAGTGCAATTTTAAATTTTGCGCGAAATATCCTGCTGAAAACGTCTCGGTATGATGACGCCCGCGCGTGACGTCACGGAATATAGAGGACATTTTGGGACAGCATTGTGGCTAGCTATTAAGTCGTCTGTTTTCATCGCAAAATTCCACAGTATTCTGGACATCTGTGTTGGTGAATCTTTTGCAATTTGTTCAATGAACAATGGAGACAGCAAAGAAGAAAGCTGTAGGTGGGAAGCGTTGTATTTCGGCCGGCTGCAGCAACACAAACACAGCCGATGTTTCATTGTTTACATTCCCGAAAGATGACAGTCAAGCTTTACCATTGGCCTGTGGAGAACTGGGACAACAGAGACTCTTACCAGGAGGACTTTGAGTTGGATACGCAGCAGACGCGGTACCGTGAGTACGCAGCTGCGGCTTCCAAACATTTGATCGCTTGCCCGTACGTGCGTGCCGCCATGTGCATGTCACGTATGTAACTTTGGGGACTTTGGGGAAATATATGTGCTGTATGAACTTTGGGGAGGTGAACGGTACTTTGGGCTGTGGGATTGAGTGTGTTGTGCGGGTGTTTGAGTTGTATTGGTGGGTTATATGGACGGGAGGGGGGAGGTGTTTGTTATGCGGGATTAATTTGTGGCATATTAAATATAAGCCTGGTTGTGTTGTGGCTAATAGAGAATATATATGTCTTGTGTTTATTTACTGTGTTAGTCATTCCCAGCTGAATATCAGGTCCCAACCGCCTCTCACAGCTTCTTCCCTATATGAATCGCTTCCACTGCCCTCTAGTCCTTCACTCTCACTTTCCCCATCCACAAATCTTTCATCCTCGCTCAAATTAATGGGGTAATCGTCGCTTTCTCGGTCCGAATCACTCTCGCTGCTGGTGGGAATGATTGTAAACAATGTGCAGATGTGAGGAGCTCCACAACCGGTGACGTCACGCGCATATCGTCTGCTACTTCCGGTACAGGCAAGGCTTTTTTATCAGCGACCAAAAGTTGCGAACTTTATCGTCAATGTTCTCTACTAAATCCTTTCAGCAAAAATATGGCAATATCGCGAAATGATCAAGTATGACACATAGAATGGACCTGCTATCCCCGTTTAAATAAGAAAATCGCATTTCAGTAGGCCTTTAATAGGCAACTAATTAATGGTGAATATGTTCCCCATACTAAAGTGTTACCGTAACTTTAATTTAATGTCACAAGACAGCAGCAACAAAACCGATGTCGTCATAGCATTCTGGAGAAAACTGCTTAGCCACCATTTATACCGCTGATGAGGTCATTGCAAACAAAAGTACGGCAACGTGCATAAGTTTCACACCAACAGCCGGTGAGGGGTGGATAAAGTTGCAGCTAATGCCATCCTGGGGAGTTTTTACAACTACATCAAGAGGTTGCCTACAGCCACAGCGGTTCATACCAGTGTTTAGAGACCCCGCATTAAATTATCCTCTGCATTTGACCTATCCCCATGTTCACCCCCTGGGAGGTGAGGGGCGCAGTGAGCAGCAGCGGTGGCCGCGCTCAGGAATCATTTGGTGATTTAACCCACAGTTCCAACTTTTGATGCTGAGTGCCAAGCAGGGGGGCAATGGGTCCCATTTTTATAGTCTTTGGTATTACTCGGCCAGGATTTGAACTCACGACCTTCCAGTCTCAGGGTGGACACTAACCACAAGGCCAATGAGCAGTATTAGTAATATTGTTATTATAAGCGCTAACGCAGACTAACTATTTATAGCGGCGACGTGATCATCGAGTGGTCTGCTGCTTCCTGTAAGTTTATTCTAGATCATAAATCATGCATCTCACCTGGACAGAAGAAGTCTGAGGACGTATTCCGACAACTTGGTACAATTTGACAGCCATTTAGGACCTGGAACTGGCGAGAACGACATGAAAAGACTCGTTCCGCCACCCCTTTTCCTTGCGAGGGTTATGAGATATTCTTCATCTAAATGGAAATATATGAACATCCTAGCAGTCGGCATCCTTGTGACAGCAGACCTTGTACAGTAAGTGATGTTTTATTATTTTAGTTGACTCCCACACTGCAAAAAGTCAGTGTTCAAGAAAAACAAGAAAAAAAATACAAAAATTAGGGGTATTTTATTTGAACTAAGCAACATTATCTACCAATAGAACAAGAAAATTTGGCTTGTCAAGACTTTCCAAAACAAGTAAAATTAGCTAACCTCAATGAACCCAAAACTACCTTAAAATAAGTATATTCTCACTAATAACAAGTGCACTTTTCTTGGTAGAAAAAAAAGACACCTTTTTGCTCTGAAAAATATTCTTAAATTAAGTACATGCTAGTGCCATTATCTTGACATAATGATATGCGCTCGGCATCATGATTTTTTTTTTCATGCTTGAAGTAAGAAATTATTACTTTAAAAAAGTAGTTTTATACTTGTGAGTGTTGAAGACACAGCTTTGCAACAGTTGATATTCTAGTTTCAAGCATGTTTTACTCAATATAGGTCATAGAATCTCAGCAACAAGCTGTAATATCTTACTGAGATCATTTAGGACCAAAACACTTAAAACAAGTAAAACACTCTAACATAAAATATGCTTAGTGAGAAGAATGATCTTATCAGACAGAAAATAAGCAAATACCACCCTTATTTGAGATATTTAATCTTACTTAGATTTCAGTTTTTGCAGTGCATGAAGTCAGCAGTGAGTACTGATAAGAAGAAAAAAGCAAACGTGATGAGTTTTTGAAATTATTGCGCCGCATCTGCTTAAAATGATCAAAATACATAACTATTAAATGTTGTTATAAATGTGCTCATTACTACATTACATATGTATATAAAAACCCCAATGCAGGTGTTTGTAGGTTTTTTTAAGGGCTTTGTAATTGAACTTTGAAACACATTCATGTAATATTTAGAATGCAAAAGAAAAAAAGTAACATCGTCCTGTCTTTCATAATGATTGTGATTGATAGGAAAAATTCCAAAAGAAAGTGTAGTTCTCCTTCAATTTGACTGTGACAGTAAAACTTGACTCAAAACATTAAATGTACAGTTTTAGGTTATAAATTATACCTATACAGTTTTACAGTAGCAGTTATGTTACCTGTACTGTACTGCACTGTATTTCTAAAAACATTATGTTTTTGTGCCATGTTTTAATTTACACTACCATTTAAGGTTGACAAAAACGGACATTTACAGTGCAGACTTCCCATTATATTGTGTTTAGTATATACTTAGACACAAAACTATGTTCCTCATTTTAAGTCATCGTATAGTAGATTTAGGTTTAATATTTAGGAGTAACTCCATGTATGACTCCTGATTGGCTAAAATAGGCTCATGGTTAGGATCATTTAACACCTCCTGCTACTTTTAGGTATTAACATTAAAGTTAAAGTACCACTGATAGTCACACACACACTAGGTGTGGTGAAATTACCCTCTGCATTTGACCCATCCCCTTGTTCCACCCCCTGGGAGGTGAGGGGAGCAGTGAGCAGCAGCAGTGGCCGCACTCGGGAATCATTTTGGTGATTTAACCCCCGATTCCAACCCTTATTTAATGCAAGAGTAATGTTTAATGTTTATGCACAATGTTTTGTTTTGCAAGCCTATCTTAAGATAACCGATAACTATTATTTTTTATAAATTTAGATTGATGTAGTTTTTGTAAACCTTTCTTTGCGACTGGCAGCAGAAGTCTTTGTAGGCTTTCAAAACACCATCGTGGTGATGCTGATAAGGTTTGATGTGTTAGGCCGCTAATGTTTGTTTTTTTCCCCCTCCTCGCAGAATGTTTGTAGAACGTTCGGTGCAAAATAGCTAAAAGTCTTCCTCCCACACAATCGATGCCATGTTTGTTTACTTGGAGCTCAGGAGAAGTTTACGAGAGCACCAGCAGGAGAAAAGGAGCGCTTCATTTACTCACCCTAAGCCCACTAACAGTACATTACCAGTAATCTTGCCTCGTTGGAGTGCTTCTTTTGATGTTGGCTTTTTTTGTGGTTATTGGAGCAATTTTTTTTTTTTTTTTTTATGTTTCGGATTTATCGGTGTGATGTCATAATTCCTCGGCCCGATAGTTATTTGTCCAATATTTACCATGCATCCCTGTGATATTTACATCTTCTGATTGCCATATTTAATGCATGAGTAATGTTTAATAATACAGTACTGCATGTATCAAATTAATGTTTAATAATACAGTACTGCATGTATCAAATTAATGTTTAATAATACAGTACTGTATATATCAAAGTAATGTTTAATAATACAGCACGGTTTATACCGGGGGTGTCCAAACTTTTTTCACCAAAGAAAAATGAAAGAAGGCGGGGGTCCACTTGAAAGATTTTGCACATTAAAGGGGTTAAAATCATTTCAATCAGTACATACTAAGCTATTAAAAACATCTTAGCTTTAGAGTTTTAGGTGACAAAGCTAATAGTTATTAGTGTTACACCTAATATATCTCAGTAATAATTAGGGATGTCGGATAATATTGGACTGCCGATATTATCGGCCGATAATTGCTTTAAAATGTAAATCGGAAATTATCGGTATCGGTTTCAAAATTATCGGTATCAGTTTCAAAAAGTAAAATGTATGACTTTTTAAAACGCCGCTGTGTACACGGACGTAGGGAGAAGTACAGAGCGCCAATTAACCTAAAAGGCACTTCCTTTGCGTGCCGGCCCAGTCACATAATATCTACAGCTTTTCACAACACACGTGAATGCAAAGCATTCTTGGTCAACAGCCATACAGGTCACACTGAGGGTAGCCGTATAAACGACTTTAACACTGTTACAAATATGCGCCACACTGTGAACCTACACCAAACAAGAACGACAAACACATTTCGGGAGAACATCCGCACCGTAACACAACATAAACACAACAGAACAAATACCCAGAACCCCTTGCAGCACTAACTCTTCCGGGACGCTACAATATACACCCCCCGTTACCCCTTACTCCCCCCACCTCAACCCCGACCCCCCCCACACACACAACCCCGCCCACCTCAACCTCCTCATGCTCTCTCAGGGAGAGCATGTCCCAAATTCCAAGCTGCTGTTTTGAGGCATGTTAAAAAAAATAATGCACTTTGTGAGTTCAATAATAAATATGGCAGTGCCATGTTGGCATTTTTTTCCATAACTTGAGTTGATTTATTTTGGAAAACCTTGTTACATTGTTTAATGCATCCAGCGGGGCGTCACAACAAAATTAAGCATAATAATGTGTTAATTCCACGACTGTATATATCGGTATTGGTTGATATCGGTAATTAAGAGTTGGACAATATCGGAATATCGGATGAATTAATTCAATATTGAAAACATATCCAGGGCCAATAAAAACTGTCACTTTAGACACCCACCTGATAAAACAGTGTCCTTTGAGGTGGACATTTGTTTTTTTGGTAGATTAAAAAAGTGCTGTTTCACAAAACACTGCAAAAGACATCTTTCTCAGGAGGATATGATGAAATAATGGTGTGTTAATTTTTGTATTTTTTCAATTGTATGGTGTCCTGCTTCAAATGCTCTTGCGTGAAATATATAGTATGGCCAATGGGCTGCAGGTTGCAGAATGTGAGTGTTTTCTTAAAAAAAAACACCAAAAAAAACTACGGAGGCAGAAAGGGGAAATGCGCTGCTAAGTCGAAAACACATGCAAACCGCCAAAAGACATACAAGTCAAAACATCACATTGTAAATGATTGGCCATGCCAAGATGTTATATTTTATTTCTAGAAATGTCCCTAGTTTTAAGAGCTATTTACCTATTTTTCGTCACTAGCTATACACACAAATCGTAATTTTAGCCTGAATAATTATATTTTGTATATTTTAGTTTAAAAATGTTAAAATTTATGATAGTTTTCTCCACATAATATTGTTTAAAGATTCTGCAACACCCTGTGGATGCTTAATTTAAGAATTGCAAGTTGAATAACGCGTGTCTTCAGAAGCCGTCAATCCATCCATCTTCCTCTGCTTATCCGAGGTTTGGTTGCGGGGGCAGCAGCCTAAGTAGAGAAGCCCAGACTCTGTTCCTCTTCCCAGCTATTTTGTCCAGTTCCTCCCAGGCAATTCTAGGCCAGCTGGGGGACATAGTCTTTGTTTTCAGAATTAAATACTTATTTCTATAAAATACGTATTTCTATTTTAAAAGTCCTGCTACTTCCTAGATATACAAATCTTAATTTAGTATGTCTTATGGAATTAAATTAACTAGCTGCATGGACAGATAATTTCACTACTTTTTAGTATTTCTTTCCTAAAATCTAGTCTTTTTATCTAATGTTTTGTCAGCTCTTTTTTTGCAGTGCATAACAAAAGTGCAGAGCAAACGCAGAAATACACACAAACGCCAAAAAACACATGCAACTTGAAATATGCAACAACGTCCAAGGTAGGGCTTACTTCCTATGACATGCTAGCTATGGAGGGCCAAATAGGACAAAAATAAATAAATGGATGTTTAAATAATTACTTATGAGTCATTGATGTAATAATGTCATGACCTGAGGGGTCATGTCTCATATTATGTTTGTTGTGGTTCTCCTATGTTTGAGTCTAGTTCTGTTCCAGTGCGTTTTCCCTTTGTTTACCTTTCTTGTTGCCTTGGACACTAAATGTACACACCTGTCTTCAGTTTATGATTAGTCGTCCCACCTGTCTCCTTAGTTAATCACTCCCCTCTAAATTCCTTTTTCTTGTTTTTGCCACGCTTAGTAGTTTTTTGCCTTGCCAGGGACTTTCATGTCTGTTTTTCGGATCCACACTATCCTAGCATCTTAGTTTATTGTATTTTTGCCTCGCTTTGTGAAATCAAAGTTGATTCTTACCTGCACGCCGCTCCTGCCGCTTCCTGCTTGTTCTTCGGCATGGGTCAGATCACAACCATGGCAGTAATGCCACCCCAAGAACGCAACAATTAAATAAATGAATGTTTAAATAATTACTTATGAGTCTTTGATGTAATAATGTCATTACCTGAGGGGTCATGTCTCATATTTTGTTTGTTGTGGTTCTCCTATGTTTGAGTCTAGTTCTGTTCCAGCGCGTTTTCCCTTTGTTTACCTTTCTTGTTGCCTTGGACACTAAATGCACACACCTGTCTTCAGTTTATGATTAGTCGTCCCACCTGTCTCCTTAGTTAATCACTCCCCTTTAAATTCCTCTTTCTTGTTTTTGCCACGCTTAGTAGTTTTTTGCCTTGCCAGGGACTTTCATGTTGTTCGCCCCCGGCGACTGTCTTCGTTTTTCTGCTCCACGCTATCCTAGCGTCTTAGTTTATTGTATTTTTGCCTCGCTTTGTGAAATCAAAGTTGGTTCTTACCTGCACGCCGCTCCTGCCGCTTCCTGCTTGTTCTTCGGAATGGGTCAGAACACAACCATAGCAGCAATGCGACCCCAAGAACGAAACAATGAAATCATCTCATGGTAAAATAATGAACAATTAATTACATGCTTTAATCAATAAGTAATTAAATAAGTAATTAAATGTAATTTTACATTAAATACATTAATGACACATGTCATTACACATTTATGTAATTAATTAGTTAATGATTAGGGTTGTACGGTATAGTAGTAGTAGTGTAGTACCGCAATACAAATTAATCATATTCGGTCCTATACCGCCTCTAAAAAGTACCGGTGCCGATGCCGTGTCATGCAGACGAGCACAATCTGGAATACTTTCAAGCAGACACAGTGTGTAGACAGAAAAGGGAGAATGGACGAATTTTGGCTTGATAACTAACGATAAAGCTGAAGTTTTAACACTGAAAAGCCCTCAGGAAGAGGTGCTTTAAGACATGGCTAGCTGGCTAGCAGCTAATGTCTGTCCTGTCAGCAGTGTCGTAGCTACTTCAAAAATCAATAATCCTCATGAACACATATCAAGTACATTTATTTCAAATATCATCCCTGTAAGACAAGTGATAGCTATACATGCTTCACTACACACCCCAGCACACCGGAATCATGACGACAAACATGTTAAAACTGGTCTATAGTTGACAAAGTCAAAACAAGACTTCATTATGCCTGATCGTTAACCATTAAGACGATCGTCTTGACATTTAACACACTACACACAAGTGAATGAAGGCCATACGTAGTCAACAGCCATACATGTCACACTAAGGGTGGCCGTATGAACAACGCCAACACTGTCATAAATATGTGCCATATACTGAGACCATACTCAACAACAATGACAAACACATTTTGGGAGATTATTTGCACCGCAACACAACATAAACACTACAGAACAAATACCCAGAATTCCCTGCAGCACTAACTCTTCCGGGACGCTACAATATAAACAAACGCCATTGGTGGATCTAGACCCAACATCCACTGTAATGATACCAAGTACACGAGTGTATCTAGTCGATACTACTATGATTACATCGATATTTTTTAGCATCACAAAATCTTCTTTCGTTTTTCGGTACCGGTATCAAAATATTGGTATCGGAACAACACTATTAATGACACATTTAAGTATTTAAATATTTATTTATTTGATTTTGTCCAATTTGGACCTCCACAGTTAACGTCCGGTTTTATCATGCTTCCCTTGTGTTTTCCCCGCATTGCATGTGTTTGGGGGATTTTTGGACATTGCTTTGTGTTTTGTGAGGGTGATACGTTTTGGAGGCTTGCACGTTTTTTGGACTTTGCAGCGCATTTGGCCCCATAAAAAAACCAAAAAAAAACCCGCACGTGTGTCCATTGGCTTAGTGTGAATGCAAACAAGTGGAATCGACTCTCCAGTGACATTTTTTACACTCTCATTTTTACTGAGATTATACAAACAAGATAGGGCATGTGAACTTTTGAGCTTTACAGATGCCGCCGGGCACATTTTGTTATTCCTCCAGACTGCCATTTTTTTCTGCGTTGATACCCTAATAGAGGAGCTACTTGGAATAAAAACGCCAATAAACGGTCCAAGTCTGCTCCGGAGTGCCAAGAAGATGTTCATGAAGGCAATTCCTCAATAAGTGGAAAATGACACCTGAAGAATCAGTTCTGGCAGGAAGCCACCACATTTCCCAGGCGTTATCAGCTTGTCTGGAAACGTCCTCATGCCAATGTGAGGGGACTTGTTGCGCAACATATTCTAACATGTGTGTGTGTGTGTGTGCAGGTGATAAAGATCCAGTACGTCAACAGGAAGGCCCACTACGACAAAGCCATCATCTCGGTGGAAGACCACGTGGCCTGCAGGTGTCAGCCTTCCTCCTCCTCGTCTTCCCTTTCCGTCGCTCGCTCGCCCAACCCTCCCCCCGTCCAGCCCCTGCCCCGGTCACCCAAGCCCCCCAACTCCAAAGCCGACCTCCATCGCCACGACGACCTGAAGCGCAACCAGCATCCCTACAACAGCGAGGAGCAGGAGTCGCCGGCGAGGCAATGGCCGCAGGGGAGCTACACGCAACTGGTGCACTGGACGCAGCCCAAGGTGCACCACTCCTATGTCAGCTGGTCGTCGGACGCCCGGGTGGAGCACGGCGTCGTGGGAAGTCCTCCGCCGGTCGGCCCGGGGAGCGGGCATGACGTCAGCCGGGAGGAAATCGGTGGCGACGGGCGTCGCCAGCAGAGCCACGGCCACAGAAGTTCGGAGGACTTGAGGACGCAATACTGGCTTGACGCCCCGCAGTCGGACAGCGCCTCCCCATCTGGCGACCCGACCCCATCCCCGCCGACCCCCTCCCCTTCCTCCTTCCCCGTTTCCACCAATCGAAGCGACTCGGCGAGCAGCCAACCGAGTGTGGAGGCCACGCCCACACATGCTCAGACTCTGACAGAGCGTCGCACAGGAAGTAGGAGTGAGGAAAGTGGTGAGCCGGCCAATGAGGGAGAGGCCAAAGACTTTAGACTGGTTAATGGAGGAGGTCACATGACGGAAGAGGAGAGGAGGCAGAAGGTTCTGGAGGTGGTTCAAGGGGAACTGGACCGACCTCTTCCTCCTCAGCAAAGCCCAAAGCCAGGTAAGCATCAACATTCATATATGCTTCAACATTTTGCTTAAATAAATGCCTGGTACTCTCTTCAGTTGAGTAGTTAAGCCAATATATCTTCTATATCTAACAGTAGTACTTCTAAGCACAAACTAACGTGTACTAAATGTGTTTATTGCCTAAATTGGAGAAATGTCTTTTACTGTACTGCCTTTTTGAACTGATAGAACATTACTTAAATATTTCAGCATTTTCATTTTGAATATGGGTCAAGCCCCTTCCCCCAAAATCCAAAAGAAAAAAAACACTGTATATCTACCATTGCTCATAATGTAACTCAAAAGCATATTTTGTCAGTGCCTAACTCACAAGGTAAATTCACGTTAGAAATTATATTGTCTCTATGCATATTTATGTGTGTATTATGAAGTAATATATTACTAAATATTCCACTTATATTATTAAATAATTATATATATACATATATATATATATATATATATATATATATATATATATATATATATATATATATATATATATATATATATATATATATATATATATATATATATATATATATATATATATATATATATATGTATGTATATATATATATATATATGTATGTATATTACTAAATAATATAGCACTTATGTTATTATATAATATTATAATATGATATGGTTGTATTTATATTGCATTAAAAAAGTGGTCCTTTAAAAAAAAAATACTATACAGTGCTCAGCAAAATTATATTAAAAAAAATCTAGTTTCATTACGTTCACCTAATAATATAAAGAAATAATAATAAAAAGACAATAAAAATGTATTCAGCTAGATATGACAATGTCTGGAGAAAATGTGGGTAAATTCTAGAAAAGCTGAAGCTGAACTGAAATGCTGATGAAATTGTAGATGACTTAGTCCAGGGATGTATGACTGGTTTTCATTGAGGGCCACATGGTAGTTATGGCTGCCATCAGAGGGCCGCTTGTAACAGTGAATAATGTAGGAATATGCCTCTGGAGTTCATTATTAGTTCATTATTAATTATATACATTGTTTTAAGTAGACTGTCGATTTTACAGTAAAAACTTTACATTCGTACTGTTAAAATATTGTGGTGGTTTTTAAAGTAAATTGAAAAACAGTAACACTGTTTTTTTTTTGGGGGGGGGGGTTACGGAAAAAGCTGGCTGCTTAGTTGCCAGAATTTTTGTGTTAAATTGACATAGGTTTTTACAACATTGAGAAACTGATCAGGCGGGCCGGTTCTACGATCGGAATAAAACTGGACTCACTGGTGATGGTGGCAGAGAAGAGGACTGTGGAAAAACTAGTGAGCATCCTGGATGATGCCAATCACCCTCTGCATACCATTATCAGTAACCAGAGGAGCCTGTTCAGTGCTAGACTGCTTCATCCCAAGTGCAGGACTAATAGACTAAAAAACTCCTTTGTTCCACACGCCATTAGACTGTACAACTCCTCTCTGGGGGGGAGGGGGGGTATTAGAATGACGGGGGATGCAAAACAATAACAGTGTAATACGTTTTCATAACATGGTCACTAATGCCTAGTTTCTCTTGTTATATTCTTATTTTACTGTTATATTTGTATTCTCATTGATGCTTTTTGTTTTTATTCTATTGTAATATTTTTCTATTTTGTTTCCATTTATACCCCCATTATTTACTTTTTTAAATTCGATCTCAATTCTGTACACTGCTGCTGGAATTTTAATTTTCCTGAGGGAACTCTCCTGAAGGAATCAATAAAGTACTATCTATCTATCTATCTATCTATCTATTATATTGTCAATGGAAAAACAGTGCAAGTAATTTTTTTTATTCTGGCAACTTAGCTGCCAGTTTTTCTACCGTAAAAACAAATGTACCGTTTTTCCATTTACAGTAATACACCGTTAAAAACAACAACCGTAGATTTTACAGTGGAAAAACTGGCAGCTCAGTCAACAGAATGTTGACGCAAAAAGAGTAGAATTTTTTTTTTAATTCACAGTAATATGCTGTAAAGAACAACGTACAATTTATTGTCATTTTTATTAATTTGATGGGTAGTTTGCTGTAAAGTTCAGTATTTTTATTTAGACAAAAACTTGTTTGGAAAGTATGATAATATTAAATGATTGTCACACACACACTAGGTGTGGTGAAATTATTCTCTGCATGTGACCCATCACCCTTGATCACCCCCTGGGAGGTGAGAGGAGCAGTGAGCAGCAGCGGTGGCCACGTCCGGGCATCATTTTTGGTGATTTAACCCCCAATTCCAACCCTTGATGCTGAGTGTCAAGCAGGGAGGCAATGTGTCCCATTTTTATAGTCTTCGGTATGACTCTATACTGTAATATTTGTTACAATATTGGATACTATTGAAGGTATGCAATTCCAAGCAGTACATATATTTTGTCTGTCAAAATGAAAAAAATCAATTAAATTTAGCGAGAAAATATTAAATACTTTATTGACACATATCATTTCCAGGTGTTTGCGGGCCAGATAAAAGGATGTTTTGGGCCTTCAGTTTGACACCTGTGACTTAGTCAGTCATAGTTTAGGATTAGCACGGAGTGAAAAATCATAAAAAAATTGTCTCCACACTTCTATATAACCGGGAAATGTATAGAATGAACCCAGCAACAATTGCTAGCAAATCCCGCTGCTAACATGCTAACAGTTAGCATAGTTGAAAATTACCACCAAGTAACAAAATCAATACATTTTAGGTGTTAACAGCCAAAAGTAGCTGTAATGAGAATATAAAACATTAGCATGCTAACGTAGGAACAGTGCGCATACGTGCAACAAAATATATGATTTTAGGTTTAAATGTACAAAATGAGTTAAAATGTCAGTATAAAAATTTTGCAGGCTATAAGTAGCATGCTATCATGGGAACAGTTAGCATACTTTCAATTTAGCACCTAGTAATGCAATGTATGATTTTTAGGTTTAATTGTACAAAAATAGTTTTACATGCTAGCATAAAACATTAGCTTGCTAAAATTTGACTACTAATATTGGAACAGTAAAAGTGAAAGTGAAAGTGAAAGATAGCGCCAAAAGGGTACTTGCAAAAATATATATACAGTAGTGGTCAAAAGTTTACATACACTTGTAAAGAACATGATGTCATGGCTCTCTTGAGTTTCCAATAATTTCTACAACTCTTATTTTTTTGTGATAGAGTGATTGGAGCACATACTTGTTGGTCACAAAAAACATTCATGAAGTTTGGTTCTTTTATGAATTTATTATGGGGCTACTGAAAATGTGACCAAATCTGCTTGGTCAAAAGTATACATACAGCAATTTTAATATTTGGTTAGATGGCACTGCAATAAGGTGCTTTTGGTAGCCATCCACAAGCTTCTGGCAAGCTTTTGGTTGAATTTTTGACCACTCCTCTTGACAAAATTGGTGCAGTTCAGCTAAATTTGTTGGTTTTTCTGATATGGACTTGTTTCTTCAGCATTGTCCACACGTTTCAGGACTTTGGGAAGGCCATTCTAAAACCTTAATTCTAGCCTGATTTAGCCATTCCATGAAGAATTTGGAGGTAATCCTCCTTTTTCATTGTCCCATTTACTCTCTGTAAAGCACCAGTTCCATTGGCAGCAAAACAGGCCCAGAGCATAATACTACCACCACCATGCTTGACGGTAGGTATGGTGTTCCTGGGATTAAAGGCCTCACCTTTTCTCCTCCAAACATATTGCTGGGTATTGTGGCTAAACAGCTGTAGCTGTAGGACTCCCACAAGATATGGAAGGACCTTTAGCTGTCTGCTATTGTGCCTGTTTTAAAAACACTACATTTAGTTATAAATAAAAAAGCAAAATGCATGGAGTGCTGCTTGGGTGTAGCAAAATGTCTTCCTCTGGTGCTCTTCAGTTTAGGGATCCAAGTGAAATTTATAAGAAAAAAAATTAGAGGCACTCTCGAGGATAAAGATTAAAACATCTTTATTAATGCTTGGCTAGTCTAGTAAAAACATGCCTGTATAGGCGTTTCAGCCTGAAAGGACTTCGTCGGGGCAAAAATTCAGTGTAAAAAATGACACAGAATTTTTTTTACATTGAATATTTAATTTCTTTACACTGAACTTTATACTCTGAACTTTAAAACACAGAATTTGTTTTTTTATTGAAATTGTCAGCATAATTTTAACGCAAAAAATTCAGTTACATAAATTCAGTGTCAAAAAAAAAGCTTTCCTAATAAAGACACAAATTAACCTCCATAATAATTTGCAACACATGTTTAATATACTGTCTGATAGAGTACATACTAGTGTTGTCCCAATACCAATATTTTGGTACCGGTACCAAAATGATTTCAATACTTTTTGGTACTTTTCTAAATAAAGGCGCCCACAAAAAATTGCATTATTGGCTTTATTTTAACAAAAACTCTTAGGGTACATTAAACATATGTTTCTTATTGCAAGTTTGTCCTTAAATAAAATAGTGAACATACAAGACAACTTGTCTTTTAGTAGTAAGTAAACAAACAACGGCTCCTAATTAGTCTGCTGACGTATGCAGTAACATATTGTGTCATTTATCATTCTATTATTTTGTCAAAATTATTAAGGACAAGTGGTAGAAAATGAATTATTAATCTACTTGTTCATTTACTGTTGATATCTGCTTACTTTCTCTTTTAACATGTTCTATCTACACTTCTGTTAAAATGTAATAATCCCTTATTCTTCAGTTTGATACTTTACATTACTTTACATACCACGAATTTGGGTATCAATCCGATACCAAGTAGTTACAGGATCATACATTGGTCATATTCAAAGTCCTCATGTGTCCAGGGACATATTTCCTGAGTTTATAAACACAAAATTAAAAAAAACGAAAGAAGATGTGATGCCAAAAAATATTGACTTACCGTATTTCCTTGAATTGGCGCAGGGAATATAGTATTCGCACGTCTAGAATTACTGCCGGGTCAAACTCGTTTCTCAAAATAATTAACGCATGCTTGGCCTTATCGCCGGTTTATTATTGAAGCTGGATCAAATTCGTTTCGCAAAATATTAATTTTATTATCGCATGTCTATAATTTTCGCCGGGTCAAACTCGTTTTGCAAAATATTTAACATATGGCTAGAACTTCCACCGGGTCAAATTCGTTACGTCACGAGTGACGCATCTGTCCTCATTTTCAAAATGGAGGAAGCTGCTTTCAGTAGTTTACAATCGCACAAAGGAAAAAAGATAAAGAGCTTTTCAGTAGGATTTAAGGTCCAAGCTATTGAATACCGGTACAGTATGCTAAAGAGAACAGTAAGCAGCTATGTTTTATTAATATACCGTAGCTGCGTGTGTGAAATACTGTATAAGTCATTAAATGACTCCCGTCTCCTGGTGGTAGAGGGCGCTGCCGCGCTAGTGATCCTTCTTGCGACTTCCGGTACTGCAGAAGAAGTGAACACATGCAGCAAGAGATTTTTTTTTCTTCCTTTTAACAAGGATTACATACCGGTATCTAAAATAAAACAGTTTTCTAAACTGGACTTTCAATCGAAGCAGGATGTAATAATTAAAGGAATATCTCCATCGAAAAAGAGACTTTTAAAACTGAAGAAAGAAAATAAGGATTACTTCTATAAACAAGTTATCGATGCTTTTGGTCAGAAGGAGCTGCAAATGGACTCCATTTATAAGTACAGGTAAGACCATAATAACGTTTTTTTAATTAAATGTGCTTTTCATGATGGTATGCTTACATCACACTCAAAGCGCACGCCTAAATTTTATGGATTCCTTTGGGTAAACGCCGGAGTGAGAAGAGGTTTTAAAATAATTACCGCATCCCGCCGGTGTGACAGGAGGTTTTAAATTAATTAACGCCCCTGCGGCTATTCAAGGAAATACGGTAATCATAGTAGTATCGACTAGATACGCTCCTGTACTTGGTATCATTACAGTGGCACTTTTCAGAGGCGGTATAGTACGGAAAATGATTCATTAGTATCGCAGTACTATACTAATACGGGTATACCGTACAACCCTACTGCATGACGGGTAACAAAGAACAGTTGCTGTTCTTCCTGCACCCCCAGAGATCTCTAAGCTGCAGTCGCTTCAAAAGAAAAAAAAACCCCTTCCTGAGACGACCTTGGGAGTGTTGTAAAGTGTGAGAACTCCACGGTACTTTAGAGCTGCTTTAAGACAATGGATGTTGTGCGATTAAACTATTCCGTCTGCCTAAAATGTAACAACTCTGTCCTCCACAGTTATCTCCACGGCGGCCCCGCCCTCCAGCCGCCACACCCCCTTTAGACCGGCGTCGCCCCGAGTCCGGCGCAGGAGGAAACATCGCAAGCGCATCAGCAAAGCGGCCATGAGGACCATGATCATGTAGCGACCAAGCGCAGGTGAGCACAGAGGTGACGGTTTGCTTCTCGCGCTGCTTTGACTATCTTTAATGCACAAATGCCTCGCTACGAATGAACAATGACCTTCCAGGGTCACGATGAAGTACTTTGGCCTTACTGCACTGCTGCTTTTGTCTCCATGGGAACAAAGGAGTCTTATCATAAACTAAGTTTTCCAGTAAACTGACACTTTGAAGGTTGGACTCAATGCAAAATGAACCATTGGAAATGTTATAGAGAACTAGAAGAGGCAATTCCCGAAGGAATTGCGTGTGAATGCTCCTATGCTGAAGTTAAACTGAAAACCTTAAAAAAAATTTTTTACAGCAGTAAATAATTTTTTCTACAGTAAAATCTTTTTTTTGTTAGTTTTTTTACCGTAAAAAATCTGGGTTTTTTGTTTTTACCGTCTATTACTGTAAATAGAAAAACAGCACCACTGTTTTTCCTGCAGTAAAATTCTGGATTGAAGCCGACAGTTTTGTTTTTTGTTTTTTCTTTACCGTAAAATCGATTGTAATTCTTACAGTGTCCAATTTAATGGTTTACATGCTTCAAAATTACTATTCAAATAGATATTAAGGTTTTTTTTATTTTAATGGAAAAAAAATGTTTGGAATTTATCATAACATAATATTTGTGTGCGCAATTTGTAGGGCTGTGAATTTTTGGGAATCCATTCAAAATCGATTGTCGATTCAAAACGATCCTGGATTCTAAACCCATACTTTTTAATTACATCGGCTGCCAGTTATATGATTACTGTAACTACACTCCTCCGTAAAATAGATAACCGCTATAATAAACTTCTATATTACTCAAAAGACAACAGGTTTGGTTTAATGAAATCCTACCCAAACATTTAATAAAGTCAAATATAAATAAGGCAACAAGAGAAGTATTGCACACTTCTCTTTTCTAAATTAAATATGTACAGCAGATATGGGCATCTACATCAACAGTATGATTTGCCTGAGTAGCTTTTTAAAAAAAATATATATATATATATTAAAAAAAAAAGAAAAATCTATTTTTTTCAAATCAAATACAAATCGTTACAAAGAGGAATCGCGATTCATTCGAAAATATTTTCTTTTTTTTGACACTCCTTGTTATTAGACAATATTGAAGTATGCAGTACGTATATTTTTTTTCTGTCCAAATGGAGATAGATAGATATAAAAAATTTTTTTTTACTTAGGCATAATATATCCAAGCTTTTCTGGGGCCACACAAACTGATGTGGTGGTCAAGATCTGGCTCCCAGGCCTTGAGTTGGACTCTTGCACACTAGAGCAGGATTCAAATTAATTTTAGATTGTTTATTTCGTACATATGTAGCATCATCTACAAAGATACAAAAAATTGCTATTGCGACATCCAGTGGACACATTAAGAACAGCAGTTTCTTTCATTCCAAAATTTCAGGTTCATTTTTATACTTAGCAAACTCATCCCGTGGGCCGGATTAAAACCTGTTTGCGGGCCTGATCCGGCCCTCGGCCCGTACGTTTGACACCCCTGCGCCCGAACATTCATTTTG
Organism: Entelurus aequoreus; assembly: GCF_033978785.1. Taxonomy (NCBI): domain Eukaryota; kingdom Metazoa; phylum Chordata; class Actinopteri; order Syngnathiformes; family Syngnathidae; genus Entelurus; species Entelurus aequoreus. The sequence goes on from NC_084748.1 coordinate 27,699,419, forward strand.
ACGGCCCCTGTTTAAAAAAAAAAAAAAAAAAAAAGTTAAAAAAACATAACTTCCTGGTGGGAGGTCCAATGACAGCACATATTATTTCTGGACAACAACAATCAAGTGCTATAACTGATGCCATGGAAACTCATGTTCAGCACAATAACAATGGCTCTTCTTCCAACAGGGACTTGTGCAGCAAACCAAAGGTTGTCGGCCAGAAAACCAGCGCCCAAAGGGTGTATGGACGCACTGGACACACACTGGATACACTGGACTTATGGGATTCTTTGGGGGACAAGTGCAAATGGACGCCGGTGGACGAATCTAAAACATAAAGTGCAATCTTAAGAACTCCTTTAAGGAACCGTGTCACACTAAACACTGGATTGACTCGCTCTGGGCTCCATTAAGGTGCACCTCATGCCTGGGACTTCAACTGGACCTGAAGGACTGGATAACTGGAGAGAGACTCTACGGTTGCGCCTTCTAAAACACTCACTTTGTACTACTGCCATCAAACATAACATGGAAAACCAAGTTCTAAAAAATCCCAAACACATTTAACCCACATATGCTCATCATACATAAACAAAAAGCAGTCTTAAAGACGAGACTTTTAGAAACGCTGTGAGACAGTTATAGCCAACACTGTACGTGTAAAAGCTTCTAGCGAGTAGGTTTTATTTCTTAACTTATTTAAAAAGGAAGAAAAAAAAAGGATGACAATGAAGTCCTTTGGTTCTCAAGTGTAATTATTGTTATTATTATTGTTGCCGTTTCAGGTCAAAAGAACTACTGGTTGTACACTGTAACTGTCATGAATGTTATTTTTCATAGAAAATAAAGAAAACTTCAACAGACATCGCCCGCTGTGTGTGTGTGTGTGTGTGTGTGTGTGTTAATGTGTGTGAGATTTCTAATCTATGCAGTCCGGGCGGGGGTCAGAAAAATTGTCTGGTTGCTGTGGCAACTGTCTAACGGACATGTCAACAGAGGAATATCATATGGTGAAAGTGAGACAAGGGCATGTGTGTGTGTGTGTATGTACGTGTGTTTGTGTGTGTGTATGTACGTGTGTTTGTGTGTGTGTATGTACGTGTGTACGTGTGCACATGTGTATGTGTGTTCTTGTATTTCTACCCTTCTTGGGACATCAACAAGGAAAAGTACCTTCCATAAGAGGACCGGTGAACAAGTTCGGACATAAATCATGGTCTCAATATGGAAAACCAATGCATCTAATAGAGAATGTCTCACCTGGTGGTGAAATCTATCAAAATTAGGGTGGTCCCAAAAAGGAGGGGTTTTTCAAATTGACGGTGGGTCGGTTTTAAAAGTGCCCCCCCCTCTGGTCAACATATGAAATAACAAGTGTGTGTAAGAAATTGATACGCGACCCCTTTGGCCAAAATTAATAACAACAATTAAATAAATATGTATGTAGAGCCATACTGTAATAACTTGAAGTAAATAATGAAGATTAAAAAACAATTACAAACAAAAGAAATCAAAAACATTTTTTACTAAAAGCAGTCTTTTTCTCACAATGTGCCAACTTTTTTCTTATAAAATCGGAAACAATTTCTCATATTGTTTCTGTTTCTGTAATATGGCAGTTTCCTCGTAAAATTATTACTTTTTATGTAAAATTATTACTTCCTAATGCAAAATGGTGACATTTATCATAACAAATTCTGACTCTTATCACAATATTGCCAATTTTTTGTTGTTTTTGTAAAATAGTGACATATTTTGAGTAAAATTATGACTTTTGTCATAATTTTGCCAAGTAAAATGCCAATTATTGTTCTAATATTGCCAACATTTTAAAGTTTTCTTATGAAATTGTGACTTTTGTCGAGTAAAATTACGACTCTTTTCATAAAATTGCCAAAATGTTAAGCTTTTTCTTGTAAAATTGCGACTGTTCTTGAGTAAAATTCCAACTTTTATCATAATAGTTCACAAATGTTCAGTTTTTCTAGTAAAATGTTGACCTTTTTCTTGTGAAATTCCAACTTATTTTTCACAAGAAGCTTTTTTATATTTGCATAGTATGTACACTACCGTTTAAAAGTTTGGGGTCACATTGAAATGTTCTTATTTTTGAAGGAAAATCACTGTACTTTTCAATGAAGATAACTTTAAACTAGTGTTAACTTTAAAGAAATACACTATACATTGCTAATGTGGTAAATGACTATTCTAGCTGCAAATGTCTGGTTTTTGGTGCAATATCTACATAGGTGTATAGAGGCCCATTTCCAGGAACTATCACTCCAGTGTTCTAATGGTACAATGTGTTTGCTCATTGGCTCAGAAGGCTAATTGATGATTAGAAAACCCTTGTGCAATCATGTTCACACATCTGAAAACAGTTTAGCTCGTTACAGAAGCTACAAAACTGACCTTCCTTTGAGCAGATTTAGTTTCTGGAGCATCACATTTGTGGGGTCAATTAAACGCTCAAAATGGCCAGAAAAAGAGAACTTTCATTTGAAACTCGACAGTCTATTCTTGTTCTTAGAAATGAAGGCTATTCCACAAAATTGTTTGGGTGACCCCAAACTTTTGAACGGTAGTGTATATATTATTAATGTTGTAAATACAAATCTTTATATATCCAGAAAAGGTGGTCCTGAAAAGGTAGGAATGATTCGGAGGTCTCAAGAAGGTAACACATGCAAGAATGTGTGTGTGTGTGTGTGTGTGTGTGTGTGTGTGTGTGTGTGTGTGTGTGTGTGTGTGTGTGTGTGTGTGTGTGTGTGTGTGTGTGTGTGTGTGTGTGTGTGTGTGTGTGTGTGTGTGTGTGCGTGCGTGTGTCAGTCAGGAATGGACGGATGATGAACGGCCGCAAGGAAGATGAAGCAACATTCATCAAAATCGCCTGCTCAGGAGAAGCAATCAGTCACGTTATGGGGACCTTGGTGAAAAAAAACAAAACTGCTCAGTCAGCGGTTTCTCTCGCTCTCCCAAGAATCACGACTCAGCACCGACAGTGCATTCCCCAGACGCGCACACTTGAGGTCGACTTAATGAAGTCACTCATGTCAAGCTTGATTGACACTTCAGTAAGTTGGAATAGTCACGACCGTGCATGACATGCTGCACAGTACACACATGAGGGATCTACATTCCTAATATATGATTAATATAATATAATTATCTATATAGTGCAATCGTTAGTGCCCACTATGTATTATTTATTACTCATTTAAATGTTTTCATTATGTTTACTTTTGTTAGTAAATGTAAAAATATGCACTGCTATCACTTTCCCCATTGTGATAAAAAAAAAAATACATCCTATTTTTTTCAGTTTGTATCTCAGCAGTGATTGCATCCTATATTAACTTGGGGTCAAATGACTGTAAATCAAGTGTGTGCTATGCGCATGAAACCCAGCTATGTGAACCACTACACAACCCAGCCACATGCACCGATAGATCCCTGGTGGTGCTCAAGCACCTGCCATTATGTGACAGAAATCACATTTTTAGATGATCAAATGACCTGGAAAGATTAAAGATTAAAGATCAAATTAACTTTTAATTTACTTTTCCTAAATATCTAAAAGTATTCATATTCTCTTCATGTCATACTATGCTCCTTCCAGTGCTGTTGGTTTTTAATTTTAGTTTTGTATCCAATCAGAATTCAGCTAGCTTATGTTGCCATGCTGTACCAAATCTGCCCGGGGCCTTCAGAATCAACAATGAGGGCGTCCGTGCACTGTAAGTGAACGGACACATACAGTTGATAGATAATTGCCATAGCCAATCAGATCACGAGTTGTTGTCAGTAAGACCTTCTAGCTGGCCTCACGTTGAACGTGACATTTACGCGTCCTCTGATTGGATACTCACTCGGGAGTCCCAAGTGAGTATCCAATCACAAGTTGCGAAAACAGGAAGTGGCACCGGAGCCATACGAGCCATAGAAAACTCACTTTTTTAACCCGCAAAGAAGGAGAGCAAAACGTTGATTAGGTGGCAGATATATATTTGCAAGGCCATTTTCAAGAAGGATATTTAAAGAGAAACTACATCTTGTGAGACGAGGTCGGCCGACACCGGAAGCTAGCTAAGCTGTCCCGGCGGTGAGATGGTTTTCCCGCCACTTTCAAACAACTCAACGAGCGGTACCACTGGCTTATACGGCGTCTGATGAATGCTACAAATTGTGAGTTGAAATATTTTATTTCTTAAATGTTTCATGTTTCATTGGTTTTATACAGTTCTTTTCATTTGACAGTACCACGTAAGATACGTTTTGATTGCTGAAGCGGGTTTATTGGATAGAAGTAAAGTCTGAATGTCATTAAAACAGTTAGCTCCATCCATACCAACCTTGAGACCTGCAAATTCGGGAGATTTTGGGGGGCGGGGGAGGTAATGGGGGCGGGGCCAGGGGGCGGTGTTAAGGGGGAGGAGTATATTTTTTAGCTAGAATTCACTTAAATTAAAGTATTTCTTATATATATATATATATATATATATATATATATATATATATATATATAATTTATATATATATATATATATATATATATATATATATATATATATATATATATATATATATATATATATATATATATATATATATATATATATATATATATATATATATATATATATATATATATATATATATATATATATATATATATATATATATATATAAAATAAATACTTGACTTTCAGTGAATTCTAGCTATATATAAATATGTATTTTATTATATATACACTACCGTTCAAAAGTTTGGGGTCACATTGAAATGTCCTTATTTTTGAAGGAAAAGCACTGTACTTTTCAATGAAGATAACTTTAAACTAGTCTTAACTTTAAAGAAATACACTCTATACATTGCTAATGTGGTAAATGACTATTCTAGCTGCAAATGTCTGGTTTTTGGTGCAATATCTACATAGGTGTATAGAGGCCCATTTCCAGCAACTATCACTCCAGTGTTCTAATGGTACAATGTGTTTGCTCATTGGCTCAGAAGGCTAATTGATGATTAGAAAACCCTTGTGCAATCATGTTCACACATCTGAAAACAGTTTAGCTCGTTACAGAAACTACAAAACTGACCTTCCTTTGAGCATATTGAGTTTCTGGAGCATCACATTTGTGGGGTCAATTAAACGCTCAAAATGGCCAGAAAAAGAGAACTTTTATTTGAAACTCGACAGTTATTAGAAATGAAGGCTATTCAACAAAATTGTTTGGGTGACCACAAACTTTTGAACGGTAGTGTATATACATATAAATAAAATAAATACTTGAATTTCAGTGTTCATTTATTTACACATACACACACATAACACTCCTCTCTACTCATTGTTGTATTTGAAAGTGCAATGCTTTGCAGCTAGTAGCACAGCCTTTGAAGGAGCGTAGGTATGGGCAGTGTAATATTCTGGGTTGGAGTCAATAACCAGGTGAGGTGACGAAATGACGTCTCTTTACTTCATACTTCAGAACCGACTCCCACACTTGCCGTCAGGGTGCGGAATACAACGTAAACCGTTGGCCAACCAAAACTTGCCGTCAGGGTGCGGAATACAACGTAAACCGTTGGCCAACCAAAAAGTAACTTTTTGGTTGGCCAACGGTTTACGTTGTATTCCGCACCCTGACGGCAAGTGTGGGAGTCGGTTCTGAAGTATGAAGTAAAGAGCGGACGTGATGACAGGCTGTCCTCACTCAGGTCCACACGGACCTGGAGGGGGCGTGCCTTAAGTCCGGCTGGAAATCGGGAGCAATTCGAGAGAATGGTTGTCCCGGGAGATGTTCGGGAGAGGCACTGAAATTCGGGAGTCTCCCGGAAAATTCGGGAGGATTGGCAAGTATGGCTCCATCTTTTGACACTTCTTCCACTCCCGTCCTTGCACGTTACACCGCTACAACAAAGATGACGGGGAGAAGACGCTGTCGGAGGTGAGCCACGTAAATAAGAAACGACGCATCCTGAATGTTCTGAACTCCTATTTTAATGCCAGTAATTTGTTGAGCGCAATACTGCTGCCTCGAGAATATGTGCAGTTTCACAATTATGTATAGACTCTAAAAAAAATACACAAAGAGAATCAACAAAACACTTAGTATTTAACTATTCAATAGTTTAAATTACCAGTATAATTGAAAACTAGGTTGATTTTATATGCTTAGTTGTGTTTCATTGTATCCATTAAACCATGTCAAGTTTTGTATCAAATCCCCAAAGTATGTGAAATTACCATCTAAACATCACAAAATGCCACAAATTCAGTCCGCCATTTTGAATATTCCGCTCCGAATGTTTTCGACAATGTCCAGCAATTCGAGGTTGAATGTTAAACGCGCCGAAAAATAGACAATTTTGTACACTGTTGAGGGGATTCATTACGCAGTCGTGTGCAAGTGGGTTTCTGTATTGTATCTCCAGCCGTGTCCATGTGGTGACAAAAATGACGGTATTTTGAGAGGTGAAGTCGCACTAAGTAGGACAGGACTGAAAGCCTAGATGAGAAATATCATATAAAAATGTACAACACAAAGTGGCATCAAATATTTCTATAATAAATAAAGCAAAATATGTTCTAATCTACACCAAAAATCACTACACATTCTTTACTGCTCGATATTGTGTTACCAAATCTAAGTTATTGTGCAGAGATATAGGGAAATAATTACAAAAGTACGCTTCAGTCACTAAGTGTGTTGCAAAAAAGGTCAATTAGAATCAGTGGAGGCTGGTGACTTCCAGAATTGAGGAGGCCATTTTTTTCCGCTTGCTCACTTCACTCGCGATGGAATGTTCCCTGTTCTCTTATCTGTCTTTGTGCTGGCCAAAGGCATACTATTTGGAGTGTAAGCTACAGTCAGAAAGTTCTTGCTGATGCAATTCATTGTGCAGAGCTTAGCCTTGTGCCTTCCTGAAGAAATTACATTGCTGTAAGTCTATGAGCCTGCCTGATAATTAAGCTGAGAAATGACATTTGGATGTTATATAAACGCCAAGTGAACATGTGTAAAAGGCAGGAATTTTAATTATGTAGTTAAAAACAATTTTGTTTAGCTTACATTTTTCATTCTTCTACAGCTTCAACATGTAATCACCAATTTAATCAAGTTTAGCATATAAAAAAGATAAGATAACACTTTCTTTATCATATGTAGTTTTATTCAATATATTTAATATAAAATATGTAAAAATATGGTTCCAGTTGGCTTTATCTGCTGAGAAACACAGACAAAATGGAGTGTTATTACTACTGAGAACTAGTGGTGTAACACTGGTAGAGACATCTAATTAGTTCAACTCACATCTGGTTTAGCTGAGGGGCGGCATGCTCTCTCCTGGACTCCACTCCACAGGTTGGTGCTGGCTTCATTTACTGAGAAATACAGGACATGAAATTTTGTGTTATTACTACTGAGAACTAGTGGTGTAACACTGCTATTACTACTGAGAACTAGTGGTATAACACTGGTAGAGATTTCAACCCACCTCTGGTTTAGCTGAGGGGCGAGGGGCTCTCTCCACGACTCCACTCTACGGGTTGCAGCTGGCTTCATCTACTGAGAGACATGAAATGGAGTGTTATTACTACTGAGAACTAGTGGTGTAACACTGGTAGACACCCAGTTCATCCAAAAAGTAATTCAGATTGTACTGCAATTTCTTGAGAGCAAAGTAGTGAGAATACTCACAGGTCGTGTGGATCCAGAACGTGTCCAACTCAGCCATCCATCCCCAGATTAAAAAAAAACTGTAACGTTGATTGCAAAAACGGTCTTGTCTCTGCTTTTTGTTTCCCTTCAACAATTAAAAAAAAAGTACAAAAGAAAATGAAATATAGCCTAGGCTAATCTAGGCTTGCTCGAACACACACAGCTAACTGGATGGAAAACAATGAGCTAAACTTCAACTGTAAAAATGTCCAAACTACAGAGATAAATGTCAATGAGCGATTAGCAGCAGCAGCTTTTGCTTTCGAAATCTGTCTCAGAGATGTTGTCAACTCAAGGAGAAATGCCTAGAGTGAAGGGTTTAACGTTAACGCATATCTATCTCCAGCCCAAGATCTCAAATTGCGCCAGAATCTCGCCGATTTCCGAGGTCGTTTTAAGCAAAAGTATTTGGCTATATGAGCTATAAACTTCACGGATGATAGCCAGGGGTGTTCTCTAAATTTCCTGAAAAGCACAAGTTGATAGGACACTCGTAGCCACTATGGCGAGTGTTTGTTTGACTGAAGTGGCTGGCGAATTCTCAAAATGGCTTCTGTGTTGATTAGGAAAGGAAAGGATTGATTCCAAATGAACCAGTAGCATGTGATTGGACGAACAAAATGTCAATCTTTCAGCCCTGGACACAATGCATGGTGAGGCCAGGCCTCCGTTGCCCACCCATTTTCAGTGATCTGGCCAATCACATATTGGCATGAAAAAGCATGCATTACATTGACTTCTATGAGAAGCTAATTTCCTAGGGGAGGCCTGGCCTCCCTTAATACAAACTGATAGGGAAATCTGGCCTGTTGCTTTACAATTGCAATATTGGGTTTTAGCCATGGGAACATTTAGATTTATGAACAAAAGTAAAATAATATGAATATAAAAAATAAAAAATATGTTTTTTGTTAAAATAAATAAATAAAATAAATATATTTATTGTTTTTTTTAAATCTCTCTCTTCTCTCAAATTATTGGGGAGGCCAGGCCTCCTCCACCTCTATGGAGGAGCCTCCACTGATTAGAATAATAGTTGGATAAATTGGATATAGAGAACATACAAACCCTTTATTTATTAAATCCAAAATACTGAAACTCAACGATTTGGTGCATTTGCAAACAGCTAAAATGATGTAGAAAGTAAATTACAACCTGCTACCCAAGAATGTGCAACAATTCTTCTCAACACAACAGGATTAGTATAATCTTAGAGAAAAAGTTAATATAAAACATTTGGGTAACACTTTAGTATGGGGAACATATTCACCATTAATTAGTTGCTTATTAAAGTAACAAAGACTTCACTTAGAGTTATTGGACACTCGTGGAACGTAAAAAGGTTAGGGTTAAGGTTAGGGTTACTAATAAGCAATCATTCTGAGGTTATTGAGGGAAGACTCTTAGTTAATGGCTTACTGCTTGTATAATAAGGCCATGCAGAAGAAGGCATTAATAAGTACTTAATAATGACTAATTAAGAGCCAATATGTTACTAATTTGCATGTTAATAAGCAACTAATTAATGGTGAATATGTGTTCCGCATACTAAAGTGTTACCAATATTTGTATGCACGTACAATACTTAAAACCTTTAGCATACTTCCATAAGTATGTGGAATTAATTTATGGAATTGAATAAGCAAAAAAGTCAAACAATGTCCCAACCTTAATTTAAATTCAAACAAAAAGTATTTAGAAAGTATAAGGAAGAGGAACAATGATAAATATTGAAAATAAGACATGATTCATCTCCTTGTGTGAATCCAAACTGACTTAACTATTTATGAAGAGAACGGTTGTATTTAGAAATCATTGATTTAACTGTGCTACAAATTCAAAACAGGAAGTGAACGTATGTGTAGGAAACTGATGTGAAGAAAAAAGAAGTAGGATTAAAGAAGAGCTTTGCTTCTTCCTTTACTCCACTCAGGTTTGTTGTGAAGAGAAATGGAAAATGTGTGATGTATGATGTTGAAACTGCATTCATGTTCCAAATAAATGTCAACCAACCAACCAATTTTACTCCGCATGAGAAAGGGGAACCATTTTCTCTTCTTCATTAACAACATATGTTTTGATATCTGACGGGGCATTTATTGGAGTTGTTGTGAAAATGATTCCCCAAACTGCTCGACACCCACCGACCTCTTACCCTCCTTGTCATGCAGCATCATGCAGACAGGTAATAACAATGGTTGTCTAATCCCCCCTAACATCATTTGGTGCAGCAATAACCACAACGGACCATTACTGTCACGGCCCGGGTGCATTCCAATGCGCGTTCATCATTCACCACTCCTGCACACCGGCGCAGCTGCAATCAATCAGCACTCAATACACCTGACGCTGATGAGTTCCCTGTGCTTATTAAGTCAGCGCAAACCTGCGTTCCAAGCCAGAACGTTGCTACCTGTTCCGTGCAGTAAGCTCTATGTACACTCTCTCTCTCTCTCTGTGTTTCTCCCCCTCCGTGTTCATTTGTCTCGTGTCCCTTATCGCCATCCAGCAGCATTCCTCTGTTTCCTGATCACGAGCTGTGTGTCTCGTCTCCCCGTATTCCCTCTGGTTCCCTGGCTGCCTTCTTGGATCTTGACCTCCCGCCTAGACACAGACTTTGACGCCTCGCACTTGCCCCTGACCTCCTGCCTGTCCCTGGATCTCCGAGCTTGCCTTGCCCTCCATGGACTTCCGCCTCTCACTCAACACTCCTGGTAACACTCATCAGATAATCGCTACACATAGTTGCACACATACACATTTTGGATTAGTTTCGCACTTCATACAATTGTAAATATAATAAATAGAGCTAAATGACACCCTTGCATCTGCGCCGTCTCCTTCTTCCCCGCTGTGCCATAGGAATTATGTCGCTACTGGTCTGACGTTTCCTCTACAAAATACAAAAACAATCCTTGTAGTCAGTGGATATTTTGAGTTTTGAGTTTGAGTTTATTTTATTTCGAACATGCAAGCATACAACATGATACATCACAATTTCCAGTTTCTCTTTTCAACATGTTTGAAAAGGAGTAGGAAGAAGCAGAGCTTATTTAATCCTACCCCTTTTCTTTTACATAACAGTTTCTAAAACTTTTGTTCACTTCCTGTTCTCAATTTATCCACAATATACTCCATAAGTAATCACAATAAAAATAAATAAATAAACAATAATTGGTGAAGTAAGCTACATTTCATATGATGAGATAAGTAAGATTATTTTGAGAGTGATTGTCCATGTAAGTTGCCTTGATCCATTCTTCAAATGTTTCTATACTTGACTTAGGTGATCTATATATACAACTGATAAAAATGTTTTTGCTTTTTTCCTGACATATTTCAATGGTTATACATTCTAAGATATTATCTATAGCAAATGACATGTTTTTTACCACTTTGTAGTTCAGGTTCTTCATCACGTACACAGCTACTCCTCCTCCATTTTTGTTGGTTCTGTTGATGTAGTTTAGTTCATATCCTTCCAGATCAAAATCTATTCCTTTTTTATCATCAATCCATGTTTACTGATATGGGAGAAATAATTTGTATCTGGATCTATATCATTTTCCAAATCCTGGATTTTGTGATCTTTGTTGCATACATTTTTTTAGTTCCATATTTTCTTGTTCAACAATCTTTGATGTTGTTTCAATAATCTCTATAAGTGTTAATGATATTTTTGTTTCTTGACTGAAAATTCAAAACCAAAAAAACATTTTTTTTATTCCATCCATCCATCCATTTTCTACCGCTTGTCCCTTTTGGGGTCGCGGGGGTGCTGTTATTATTTTTTTAAATTTGGAAATACAAAAAAATGTATCGAAAAACTAGTTGTTTTTTGTTTTCAGTGTGTCGTGAGTGTGGTATTCAGGGAACTGTTTTGTGTATGCGCGCATTGATCTGAGTGCATGTGTACCGGCCGAGAAAGAAGTTCCGAAAGGTAAGAGTTATTGCTGGCGTGTGAGCTGCAGGACAAAATAAAGAGAGTCAACAAGAAGCAACGTTGCAGTCTTTGGAAAACACAGAGCGTCGAAAAAGAATGACGGTCGGCATTCAGCAAAAACTAAAGAACTGACTAAAAAATCGAAAAAAAGTTATTTAAAGACAAGACCGCAAACTGATCATTGATCAATATGTTTTATTAGTGTTTACGAGTTAACTCTTGTGATTAAGACACAATATTATCCCATGAATCGTAATTACTGAGATGAAAAGTAGTTTTTAAAAGGGGCCTATTATGCAAAACCAACTTGTCATACCTATTGGTACATGTTTTTGTGTATTTGGGATCTGCAAAAGTCCAGAAAATGTTAAATCAAACCATTGAGGCAATGCAAAGATATTTATAAAGCAATCTTGCCTTCCTTCATACTTCCTCCAAATGAGCCAACGTATTTTGTCCCATTTGTGACGTTTTTCCCAAATTGCATGAGTCTGCCATTGTAGTCCGATGTCGTAGTCAATAAGCTCCTTCTTTTTTTCTATCCTCTTGTTGTGGGGCAGACTGGCTCGTACGTGCACATGCATCCTCCGCTGTTCCCATTTAGCGTGTAGTTCTAACTTATATCTGTCGGTAAACGCCATACGAAAGCGCTAAAAACTACAACAAAGATGGCGGGGAGAAGACGTTGTCAAAGTGGAGGCACGTAAATAAGACCGCCCACAAAACTGCGCATCCTGAGGAGACGGTCAGAAAGCGGCTTGAAGACGATCTGTAAAACATAATCTATGTAACATGTTGACCAAAGAACCACCATTACATGTTATGTAGACCACAAAGAAGTGTTTTAAACGTAGAAAAAAAAAAAAATCATACTAAGACTATATGTATATTTTGGTATATTATCGGTGTGATTCTGGTTGTGCGTCAAATCTGTCAGAAAACAGTAAAATAAAAAATGTGTGAACTGTACACAATTTTTTTTAATTCACTTTGCTGATTTGAGTTTGTATTGCTTACTGCAGGCGATCTCAAACTTTTTTCACCGACTACCACCTCAGAAAAAACTTGGCTCTCCAAGTACCACCATGGTAACCAACATTAAAATACAGTAGCGTAGTAGGCCTACGTATTCATTAAAAAGAAAACTGAGGTTTTATTCAACAAGTATATTTAATATTTTGGCCACTGTAACATTACACACGGTTTGAACAGTAACGTTGTGTTTGAATATAGGAAAATGAAACACTGTACTTTAATCAAGTGATTTCTTTTGGCGTACCCCTAGATCAGGGGTCGGCAACCCAAAATCTTGAAAGAGTCATAGTGGACCAAAAATACCCCCCAAAAAAATCTGTCTGGAGCTGCAAAAAATTAAAAGCCTTATATAAGTGTTATAATGAAGACAACAAATGATGTAAGTGTCTTTATTAGTTTTATTAGCCTACTTTTAAAATGATTGTGTGTCACAGGCTGATGCAAATCTTTGTTGGCAGAAATGTTGACATTTAATATTTATTATACACATTTTTACAACATTGGAAAACATTAGTAAATCAGAGGCTTATAAGAGGGTGAGATAACTCCTGGAAATGACTGACTCAGAATGGCCAAAGTTATAGATGTTTGTGTCCAAGTTAAAGGAAACAGAAGGCTGTCTTCTTCTAGTGGATTTTCTTACAACCTTTGCAAGCTGGGTAACGTTTGCTGTGGTCTGGAACAACATGGCACACAAACAACTATCAGAAATGCAGCCAATATTACATACAGATCATGTGTCATGAGACATTACAAATATAAATTAAATATTCAGAGGACATAAGTAAAGGAAATTAAATTAGCTCAAATATTCCTACAAATGATAAATGGGTTGTACTTGTATAGCGCTTTTCTACCTTCAAGGTACTCAAAGCGCTTTGACAGTATTTCCACATTTACCCATTCACACACACATTCACACACACATTCACACACACATTCACACACTGATGGCGGGAGCTGCCATGCAAGGCGCTAACCAGCAGCCATCAGAGGCAAAGGGTGAAGTGTCTTGCCCAAGGACACAACGGACGTGACTAGAAAGGTAGAAGGTGGGATACGAACCCCAGTAACCAGCAACACTCCGATTGCTGGCACAGCCACTCTACCAACTTCGCCACGCCGTCCCAAACGAGGCATAATGATGCAATATGTACATACAGCTAGCCTAAATAGCATGTTAGCATGGATTAGCTTGCAGTCATGCACTGACCAAATATGCCTGATTAGCACTCCACACAAGTCAATGACATCAACAAAACACACCTTTGTGCATTCACGCACAGTATAAAACGTTTGGTGGACAATATGAGACAAAGGAGTGGCAAAAAAACACGTCTTTCTGTGGCAGCGTCGGAGAAAGTTATGCATGTAAACAAACTACAGTGAGTTCAAGGACTCCTGCAATTAGTATAATAAAAAGTTGCTCGCCAATTGATTGAGGTAAACAGTGGGATTTCTAACAATTAGGAAGGTTTGTGTCATGTTTGTCCTCTTAAAGAAACCATATTAAAACAAAACATATATTTTTTTTCCATTTTCATGCATTTTTGAAAAATCTCCAGGGAGCCACTCGGTTGCAGACCCCCGCAGTAGATGGAGCCTGTGTACCAATGGTGGTACACGTAGCACAGTTTGAGAACCACTGGCTTACTAAATAAGGGGAAAATCTCCTGCTGGGATTTTCATCAAAATTATAGTAATCATTTTATGAATAATTTTCACGATAAGTGGACATTTTTTCTAGCTTGAGCACAGGCTCCTGAAATGTCTTGCACAAACCTGACACAACCCAAAAAAAAAAGAAAAGAAAAAAGATGTGTGACAGCACATATTTCTGGTCAATAACAATAACTGAGAAACTGAGAAAGAGGAAGTGTTTGCGTGTATGGGGGATGATTTAAAATGTGACCCAAATGCACCTGGTACATTTAGTTTTTTGGACACACACACACACACACACACACACACACACACTCACACACACACACACACACACACACACACACACACACACACACACACACACACACACACACACACACACACACATGACTGATGGTTGTTTTAGCGCAGGGGTCGGCAACCCAAAATGTTGAAAGAGCCATTTTGGACCAAAAATACAAAAACAAATCTGTCTGGAGCCGCAAAAAATTAAAAGCCATATTACATACAGATAGTGTGTCATGAGATATACATTGAATTAAAATGACTTAAAGGAAACTAAATTACCTCAAATATACCTACAAATGAGGCATAATGATGCAATATGTACATATAGCTAGCCTAAATAGCATGTTAGCATTGATTAGCTTGCAGTCATGCAGTGACCAAATATGTCTGATTAGCACTCCACACAAGTCAATAACATCAACAAAACTCACCTTTGTGTATTCATGCACAACGTTAAAAGTTTGGTGGACAAAATGAGACAGAAAAAGAAGTGGCATAAAACACGTCCTAGAAAGTCGGAGAAAGTTCTACATGTAAACAAACTACGGTGAGTTCAAGGACCGCCAAAATTAGTAGGACAAAACGGCGCTCGCCAAATACTCAAATCAGTGAAGCATGTTTGATATAAACAGTGTGCTTTATAACAATTAGGGAGGTTTGTGTCATGTTAGTCCTCCTACAGAAACCATATTATTATATTTTTTTCCCGCTCATCTTTTTCCATTTTTCATACATTTCTGAAAAAGCTCCAGAGAGCCACTAGGGCGGCGCTAAAGAGCCGCATGCGGCTCTAGAGCCGCGGGTTTGCGACCCCTGTTTTAGCGCATTAATGTTTCACTAAACATCAGTTAAAGCCAATTGGAATCTTTTTCTCAACATCTTTCTTGTATTTCAACAGGAATTCATATTATTGTGGTTATTAGAGTTATGTTAGAGCAGGGATGTCAAACGTACGGCCCAGGGGCCGGTTCAGGCCCGCGAACAGGTTTTATCCGGCCCACGGGATGAGTTTGCTAAGTATAAAAATGAACCTGAAATTTCTCAATGAAAGAAACTGCTGTTCTAAATGTGTCCACTGGATGTCGCAATAGCAATTCTTTGTATCTTTGTAGATAATGCTACATATGTACAAAATAAACCACATGATGTTAGTACACCAGTCGAGGAAAATGAGCAAACTACATAAATAACATACTGTAATTTGATTTTGATATACATTTTTTATCTTGATAGATTGAACATGAAGACCAATGAGTTGACTGATGAACATTATCACATCATTTATTCAGAAAGTATAAATAACGACAAATAAAGGTAGAAAACTATTAACCGCAACAGGTAAGTGTAAAAAAAACAACAACAACATTATGATTTGTACAATTTCAGAATGTGCTTGTTCTATTTTTAAACAAAGAAAACAATCTGAAGTTGTCTTTATTTTTAAGTTATCGTGCCGTTATTTTACCAGTCCGGCCCACTTGGGAGTAGATTTTTCTCCATGTGGCCCCCGATCTAAAATGAGTTTGACACCCCTGTGTTAGAGTGAGGTTATGTAAAAATAACATAAATATATGTCTAAATACACCACATATTAAATGCTTCCATATGTACGTACATGTCACCAGGGACTAAAGTGTGTGTGGGGGGGGGGGGGGGGGGGGGGGACGCACCTGTCCACAAAATTTGCTGTCAATCACTGTCACGTTGACAATAAGGCAGCCCGAGAAAGGCAAAAATTAGATTGTGGGGGCGGTCTAAAGGGAAAAGCTCCAGCATGAGCGGCCGTTTTCCACCTGGCACTAGTGTTTGACTTGTTGTCATTTAATAGAGTAACTTTAATTTGGGATGTTTAAAAAATCCCATTCCTTTACCTCTTTCAAACTACATCCATGTGTCTCGCCCTTTTCTCTGGAGCAAATTGCCAAGCTCGCTGCGTCAACACGTGCTGCCAAACAGTTTGTAATTTCCAAAAACAAGAAAAGGCAAAATGACATTTTAAAGAAAAGTCATGTTGTTGTTACAAAACAAGAACACGTGGCTTAAAAAAAACAGTTCTACGTCAAAGAACCATCCCAATTTCCCGGCATGCCCAGGAGGCTGCAATCAGCTCAAATGCTGGTCTTTCAGAATCCAAAAGAGTAAAGTGGGATTCATGATCTGCATGAGTTGTCTTATTTCCGTGCCGTCTTCTTTCAGCATATCTGCCTCATGGGCATTCTGGGAAATCAGGAGGGTTGGAATTTTAAAGGGCTTCAAGCAATGCAGTGATTTTTATTTTTGGAAATTTGAACTGATTTTTAGCCCAAATCTTGGCTAAAAAATGGCGGAACACGAGCAGTAGAAAATAGACGGATGGAAGTCTTCAATAAAATCCGATGGATTTTGTTTTTTCAAAAAAATTACATTTCTGAGAATTTATTTTGCCTAAAGGGGTTGAAAAAAGACGGACTGAAAGTAACTTCAAAGCTGCTCCTGACCTTTCTGTCACTACAGTAATCCCTTGTTCTTCTCTGTTAATTGGTTTTAGGCTTGACCGTGGTGAGGGAATTTTCTGTCGTTTTTCAAAACCAGAGCATAAAAACCTTGTTTATGACATCATGACAGCCAACTAAACATGAAACAACACACAACATTTACAATTGTTTCATCAAATCAAGCTGGGCTCTTCAACTAAATTGTTTTGGGAGCCACATTTACAGACACAACATTTACAATTGTTTCATCAAATCAAGCTGGGCTCTTCAACTAAATTGTTTTGGGAGCCACATTTACAGACAGCTCAGAACTTCTCTTTTCTCCATTATTCTTATTTGATATATTCCTGAGAACCAACATTTTCTACTTTGGATGTTGGCTTTTTGTATTGCCAGTGTTACAATATATATACAAAATAAATAAATAATAATAATATATATATATATAGATCGCTCTGCTGTTTTTAAGGACCTACTGCAAGAAAGATAGTCAAAGATCATCTATATGACAACACTCGGTAGGTTGTGAGTTCAAACCCCGGCCGAGTCATACCAAAGACTATACAAATGGGACCCATTACCTCCCTGCTTGGCACTCAGCATCAAGGGTTGGAATTGGGGGTTAAATCACCAAAATGATTCCCGGGCGCGGCACCGCTGCTGCCCACTGCTCCCCTCACCTCCCAGGGGGTGAACAAGGGGATGGGTCAAATGCAGAGGACAAATTTCACCACACCTAGTGTGTGTGTGACAATCATTGGTACTTTAACTTTAACTTTAACTTGAAGGACTCTGCTTAAAAAATGATTGTCTCTTCCAAGTTTTTTTTAACTGACCCCTACAGGCTGGATTTTTGGAATGTACTAGTTAGTACTGTATATGTAGAGCAATAAAACCTTTTCAAAACAGGTTACAAGTTGCAAAAGCTCCTTTTGACTGCTGTCATACGATTTACACATGCAGCGATGGCCTAAACATTTTTTTATTTATTATTTACACATTATTTACAATTACAATTAGAATTATTTACAAAAAACACAGAATGTTAATCAATCTAATAACAGGAAAAAAGAGCAGCCCCTACTACAACCCAATCCCATATTTACAATTCTTAGGGTAAAAAATTTACAAAGCCATTGAGAAGAAAAATACAATACTTACATACTTTTTATACAATACGAAAAAAAGGAAAACCAAAAATGTATGAAAGCAACCGTATCAATAATAATAATAATAATAATAATAATAATAATAATAATAATAATAATAATAATAATAATAATAATAATAGTTGTTTAATGTTTTAATCCAAAAATGTATTCTTAAAAAAAACAATGAATTAATTTTCAAATCAATTTAGAATTGGAATGAATAAAAAACGTGATTTAGATGTGAATAGATTTTTTTCAACACCTCTACTAAAAACACTTTGCTCTAATCTAGTGGCAGACACCACTGTGGTATTGACATTATTTAGTTAATTTAGCCATTTTTATGTTTAAAAGATGCTTATTTTAGACCAAAAATACATAGAAATAGGCATATAAAAAATACATTTGCAAATAGAGTGAAGCCGCAAACTCTCGAAATAAAGGCAAATCCTCAGGTGTGTAGCATGACGTGCTATATCAACCTCTAATTCAACCTTGCGTTGGTATGAGCCGTGATGTTCGACTTTTAGTACATTACAGTCATCCTTCGCTACATTGTGCTGAAATTTAGTTGATTAGACTTTTTTTTAAATGTTTTTTTATTTCCCCCAATTTTTCCACATATTTAAATGTCCTTTAAATACAAATTAACAGTGATCCAACACACTGTAGTATATAGTTCATAAACAGCATTGGCACGGCCAGCCTACTCACCGTACCTAACAGGTTTAATATCAATATACAGTATGAATAAATGATTATATCATATTCTGGTGAGCATTGAAGATAGCTAGTGATTAGCGCTTTAGTTAACAGCTAGAAATTAGCTTTGCTAGTGTCTAGGTAGGGATTATCAGTTGTAGTTCTCAGCTAGCGATCAGCAGCGCTAGTTTCCAGTTGGCGATTAGCGGTGCTCCACTGTTTTTTTTTAATATCTTAGTATTGCACAATAACAAGCTACCTTTAGGACATTTTGATTTAAAATACAATTTTATTCAGGATATATAAATAGCAATCTAAAGGGGTCATATTAAGATGATTGTTTTTTCTACATTTTAAACACTTCCTTGTGGTCTAAACCAGTGGTCCCCAACCACCGGTCCAGGGACCGGTACCAGTCTGTGATGCATTTGCTCCCGGGCCGCATAGAAACAATGAACTTATAAACTATCTCCTTTGTTATAGCACATGGGACAATGCACATTAGACTTAGACTTAGACAAACTTGATTGATCCACAAGGGAAATTGTAGCTCAGTTTCAAAGGATGGAAAGGATAATGCAAGTATTAAGTAGACTAAAAATGCACCGTAGTAGCAATATAAAATATAACATATATATAATATTTACATATTATATATAGAGTATATATTATAAACTGATATATTATATTATTATATTATATTAAATGTTTATATACTATATACTATATGTATATATATATGTATATATATGTATATATGTATATAATTGTTTCTAAATCATCACAACAACTTTGTATTACATTGAGTTCCTGACAAGAAGACAAAAGCTGCCTTTGAAACCTACCAAGAGTAAGGCTCGTAAAACTCCACTGTGTAGGGGGGAGAAGCAAGATGAAGGTGTTCCTGTGTTCTTTCATGTATGGTAATCAACAGAAGGATGTTGTTCTGGCCCAAGGACTTCAGAGCGGAGAGATGACAGGATCTGCCCAATTTCCAGACGCCCTTTTTTTGAAGTATTTTTTACAAACTCTTTTTGAACTATTTTATGGAACTCTTTTTGAACTATTTTACAAACTCTTTTTGAACTGACCTTTCCTGTGAATTGTTTACGACCTTTTCTGTGAACTTTTTGCCACCTTTGTCCTTTGGAAACAAAGGTAGCCATGTGGTCGGGGAGGGTCCAAAATAAACGAAGGAGGCATGCAATCTTTTGGGAGAGCGTGCTGGAGGCTGTACAAGAGTACAGTGTGTTCAGGCGTGTCTCCTCAATTGAGTCCAAATTGAATTCTGTCTCTGTTTAATTATTTGCCTCTTGTCTTGTTCAATAGTTGCCATCAGTGTTTGAACCTGACACTATATATAACAAATCCCAATTACCATGTACAATATTACAGTATATGTAACAGCTGCAGCAAAAAAAAAAGAAAAGAAAAGGGCAGCATAAAATAGAGAGTAGATCCAGCAGAAAATATACATTATAAACAAAGAGAGGTAGCTAACATAGAAAGTGTCAGGTAATAGACAGATAACATCTATTACTATACGGCGAGTGATTATACAGCTGGATGGAGTGTGGAATGAAGGAGTTCTTGAATCGAATTAATGGACATATCAAATGTTAATGTGCCAGATTGTAGCCAAAGGCAAATTTTTCATGCTAATTTTTGTTTTTTGTTTTTATCTGCCACACGTAGAAAGCTGGTCCGTGAAAAGAATGCATACATTAAATCGGTCCCTGGTGGAAAAACGGTTTGGAGAACCCTGGTCTACATAACATGTAATAGTGGTTCTTTGGTCAAAACGTTGCATAGATGATGTTTTACAGATCATCTTTTTTTACCATCTCTGCAGGATGCGCCGTTTTGTGGGCGGTCTTATTTACGTGCCTCCACTTCAAAAGTGTCTTCTCCCCGTCAGCCATGTTGTAGTTTTTAACGCTTCCCTATGGAGTCTACTGACAGATATATGTTCGAACTATACGCTACTTTGTATTAGAAATGTTAACAGCATAGGATAAATGTGCATGTACAAGAAGCTTATTGACTGCAACATCGGACTACAATGCGCAAATCACACCCGGTAAATCTGAAGATATCCGCTGACGTCACAATTTGGGAAAATACGGCTCATGACGAAAGGCAAGATTGTTTTATAACTATATCCTCCATCGTTTCATTTCAAACAAAAAAGCAGGTACCATCATGTACAAAACCCAAAACCAGTGAAGTTGGCACGTTGTATAATTCCTACATAAAACAGAATACAATGATTTGTAAATCCTTGTCAACTTATATTCAATTGAATAGACTGCAAAGACAAGATATTTAATGTTCAAACTGAGAAACTTGATTTTTTTTTTTACAAATAATCATAACTTAGAATCTAATGGCAGCAACACATTGCAAAAAAGTAGGGCATTTTTACCACTATGTTACATGACCTTTCCCTTTAACAACACTCAGTAAACGTTTGGGAACTGAGTAGACCAATTTTTGAAGCTTTTCAGGTGGAATTATTTCCCATTCTTGCTTGATGTACAGCTTAAGTTGTTCAACAGTCTCCGTTGTGGTATTTTAGGCTTCATATTCATAAGGCTCAGCAGCGGCTGCACTTCCTGACAGTCCTCAAGAAGTACAACATAGACTCCAACCAGCTGCTGACCTTCTACCGCTCATCCATTGAGAGCCTGCTGACTAGGGCTGTGAATCTTTGAGTGTCCCACGATTCGATTCAAAATTGATTCTTGGGGTCACGATTCGATTCAAAATCGATTTTTTTTTTCAATTCAACACGATTCTCGATTCAAAAACGATTTCTTTTTTTTTATTTTTTTTAATGAAAACAATACACAACAATACCATAGTAATGCAATACAATTTCAAAACGAAACCCGACCCAGCAACATTCAGAATAGCAATAAACATAGCAATTGAGAGCAATTGAGGACACACAAACACGACACGGAACAATCTAAAAGTAGTGAGACAAAAATTAATATTATCAACAACAGTATCAATATTAGTAACAATTTCAACATAGCAGTGATTAAAAATCCCTCATTGATATTATCATTACAAACATTAATAAATAAAAAAAATTACAAAAAATGAACAATAGTGTCACAGTGGCTTACACTTGCATCACATCTCATAAACTAAATGTCTAATGATAATGTCAATGAGGGATTTTTAATCACTGCTATGTTGAAATTGTAACTAATATTGATACTGTTGTTGATAATATTCATTTTTGTTTCACTACTTTTGGTTTGTTCTGTGTCGTGTTTGTGTCTCCTCTCAATTGCTCTGTTTATTGCAGTTCTGAGTGTTGCTGGGTCGGGTTTGGTTTTGGAATTGGATTGCATTGTTATGGTATTGATGTGTATTGTTTTGTTGGATTGATTAATTTAAAAATAAATAAAATAAAAAATATTTTTTTTTATAAATAATAAAAAATAAAAAAAATAGATTTTTAAAAAAATGAGAATCGATTCTGAATCGCACAACGTGAGAATCGCGATTTGAATTCGAATCAATTTTTTCCCATACCCCTACTGCTGACATACTGCATCACAGCATGGTACGGCAGCTGCACCGCTGCAGACAGGGAGAGGCTCCAGACAGTGGTAAAGGCAGCACAGCGGATCATCGGCTGCCCTCTCCCCTCCCTGACAGACATTTACATCTCCCGCTGCCTCAGCAGAGCTACCAACATTATCAAGGACAGCTCACAACCTGGCTTTGACCTGTTTGACCTGCTGCCCTCAGGAAGGCGCTACAGGGTCTAAGACAAACAGACTCAAGAACAGTTTTTTCCCAAAAGCCATAACAACGGTGAACACTCATAGGCACTGATTTTATAGTTTAGCACCTCTCTGTGTGCAATTGTTACTTTCCACCCACAGTCTGAATGCTTCTGTATATATGTGTATAGTATAACATTCAAACAACACATTCAGAACATTTGTTCTCAGGACTGGACTGTGCACCTTACCTCCTTTTGCACTATTTTTCTTTTCTTTCCTTCCTATGTTTTGCATATTTGTGGACTGTCACATTATACCTGTGTATAGTGACAATAAAAGTAATTCATTCATTCATTCATAATGCGCCACACATTTTCAATGGGAGACAGGTTTGGACTACAGGCAGGCCAGTCTAGTACCCGCACTCTTTTACTATGAAGCCACACTGTTGTAACACGTGGCTTGGCATTGCTGAAATAAGCAGGGGCGTTCATGAAAAAGACGTTGCTTGGATGGCAACATATGTTGCTCCAAAATCTGTATGTACCTTTCAGAATTAATGGTGCCTTCACAGATATGTAAGTTACCCATGTCTTGGGCACTAATACACCCCCATACCATCACACATGCTGAATTTTGAATTTTGCGCCTATAACAATCCGGATGGTTCTTTTCCTCTTCGTCCACAGTTTCCAAAAACAATTTGAAATGTGTACTCGTCAGACCAGAGAACACTTTTACACTTTGCATCAGTCCAACTTAGATGAGCTCAGGCCCAGCAAAGCGTTTCTGGGTGTTGTTGATAAATGGCTTTGGCTTTGCATAGCAGAGTTTTAACTTGCACTTACAGATGCAGCGACAAACTGTAGTTACTGACAGTGGTTTTGTGAAGTGTTCCTGAGCCCATGTGGTGATATCCTTTACACACTGATGTCGTTTTTTTTTTATGCAGTACCGCCTGAGGAATCCAAGGTCACGGGCATTCAATATTACGTGCAGTGATTTCTCCAGATTCTATGAACCTTTTGATGATATTACATACCTTGGTTGGTGAAATCCCTAAATTCCTTGCAATAGGTCGTTGAGAAACGTTGTTCTTAAACTGTTGGACAATTTGCTCACGCATTTGTTCATAAAGTGGTGACCTCGCCCCATCCTTGTTTGTGAATGACTGAGCATTTCATGGAAGCTGCTTTTATACCCAATCATGGCACCCACCTGTTCCCAATTAGCCTGTTCACCCGCGGGATGTTCCAAATAAGTGTTTGATGAGTACTCCTCAACTTTCTCAGTCTTTTTTGCCACTTGTATCAGCTTTTTGGAAACATATTGCAGGCATCAAATTCCAAATGAGCTAATCATCGCAGGGTATCAGGCCTGTTTGCAGGCATGGATGATCAGGGCTCCCCAGTCTTCTCTGTCGTCCGCTCTATGTATGAGTTCTATATTATTGATATTTCCGATAACATTTCTTAGGCTGTTGATTTATGTTGTTCGTTGTCGACCCAGAGCTTTCTTTCCTACTAGTTTTCCTGTTAACATCAGTTTTTCTAAGCTGTCTTTTCTAATGATATATCAGAGGAATTTCAGCTGCGTATTTCGAATTGTTGCAATTAGAGATCTTCTTGTTTTAGCCTTTGCCAATGCCTCTTCATTACTTTTCTTTTCAGTCCATGATATGCGGGGTATTTTTCTGAAGAACCACATTTCAGTTGCCTTGAATTTTCTCAATTGTTGATTGTTTAAAGTCCAGCATTCACAGCCGTAAAGTAGGACAGACCATACATACTAGGGGTGTGGGAAAAAATCGATTCGAATTCAAATCGCGATTCTCACGTTGTGCGATTCAGAATCGATTCTCATTTTTAAAAAATCAAATTTAAAAAAAAAATGTATTTATTTATTTTTTTAAAAAAATTAATCAATCCAACAAAACAATACACAGCAATACCATAACAATGCAATCCAATTCCAAAACCAAACCCGACCCAGCAACACTCAGAACTGCAATAAACAGAGCAATTGAGAGGAGACACAAACACGTCACAGAACAAACCAAAAGTAGTGAAACAAAAATGAATATTATCAACAACAGTATCAATATTAGTTACAATTTCAACATAGCAGTGATTAAAAATCCCTCATTGACATTATCATTAGACATTTATTAAAAAAAATTAAAAAAAGAACAATATTGTCACAGTGGCTTACACTTGCATCGCATCTCATAAACTTGACAACACACTATATTTTCACAAAGATAAAATAAGTCATATTTTTGGTTCATTTAATAGTTAAAACAAATTTACATTATTGCAATCAGTTGATAAAACATTGTCCTTTACAATTATAAAAGCTTTTTACAAAAATCTACTACTCTGCTTGCATGTCAGCAGACTGGGGTAGATCCTGCTGAAATCCTATCTATTGAATGAATAGAGAATCCTTTTGAATCGGGAAAATATCGTTTTTGAATCGAGAATCGTGTTGAATCGAAAAAAATTGATTATGAATCGGAAAAAAATCGTTTTTGAATCGAATCGTGACCCCAAGAATCGATATTGAATCAAATCGTGGGACACCCAAAGATTCACAGCCCTAATATATACATTTGGAGGACGCTGAGTTTGCTGTCAATTGAGATATTTCTATTTTTAAATATAAGACTCATTTTGTTGAAGCTGTCTTTTGACATGGCAATCCTTTGGTTGATCTCTTTTTCGCACCTACCATCAGATGTTACTGTGACACCCCGGTATTTGAATTGATCCACTTGTTTTATTTTCTTGTTTGTACTTCTTCAGTCTTTTTTGCCACTTGTACCAGCTTTTTTGAAACATCTTGCAGGCATCAAATTCCAAATGAGCTAATATTTGCAAAAAATAACAAAGTTTACCAGTTCCAACATTAAATATCTTGTTTTTGCAGTCTATTAAATTGAATATAAGTTGAAAAGGATTTGCAAATCATTGTATTCTGTTTTTATTTACAATTTACACAACGTCCCATGTTCACTGGTTTTGGGGTTTGTATAAAAAAGTTGGTTTTGAATAACAGGTCCTCCTTAAAGCATAACACAAAGCAGAGAAATGTGTACTGGTAAGTTAAAGGCCTACTGAAATGAATTTTTTTTATTTAAACGGGGATAGCAGATCTATTCTATGTGTCATACTTGATCATTTCGCGATATTGCCATATTTTTGCTGAAAGGATTTAGTATAGAACAACGACGATAAAGATTGCAACTTTTGGTATCAGATAAAAAAAAGGCTTGCTCCTACCGGAAGTAGCGTGACGTAGTCAGTTGAACATATACGCAAAGTTCCCTATTGTTTACAATGATGGCCGCATGAAGTGAGAGAGATTCGGACCGAGAAAGCGACAATTTCCCCATTAATTTGAGCGAGGATGAAAGATTTGTGGATGAGTAAAGTGCAAGTGAAGGACTAGTGGGGAGTTGAAGCTATTCAGATAGGGAAGATGCTGTGAGAGCCGAGGGTGACCTGATATTCAGCTGGGAATGACTACAACAGTAAATAAACACAAGACATATATATACTCTATTAGCCACAACACAACCAGGCTTATATTTAATATGCCACAAATTAATCCTGCATAAAAACACCTGCGTGTTTGTTATGCTAGCTCCTAGCTCCTCTGCTAGCTCCTAGCTCCATAGAACACGCCAATACAATTCAAACACCTGATCAACACACACAATCACTCAGCCCAAAAGACCGTTTACCTAACCCATGGTTCATAAAGCTTATATATTTTTAAAAAGTTACGTACGTGACGCGCACATACGGTCAAGTTATCGAATGTTTAGCAGCCAAGGCTGCATACTCACGGTACCTGATATTGAGCTGGGAATGACTACAACAGTAAATAAACACAAGACATATATATACTCTATTAGCCACAACACAACCAGGCTTATATTTAATATGCCACAAATTAATCCTGCATAATAACACCTGCGTGTTTGTTATGCTAGCTCCTAGCTCCTCTGCTAGCTCCTAGCTCCATAGAACACGCCAATACAATTCAAACACCTGATCAACACACACAATCACTCAGCCCAAAAGACCGTTCACCTAACCCAAGGTTCATAAAGCTTATATATTTTTAAAAAGTTACGTACGTGACGCGCACGTAGGTACGGTACGTGTTATGCTAGCTCCTCTGCTAGCTCCTAGCTCCATAGAACACGCCAATACAATTCAAACACGTGATCAACACACACAATCACTCAGCCCAAAAGACCGTTCACCTAACCCAAGGTTCATAAAACTTATATATTTAAAAAAAGTTACGTACATACGCAAAAAAAAGCCAAAGCTGCATACTCACAGTAGCACGTCTGCGTCTTTGTCATCCAAATCAAAGTAATCCTGGTAAGAGTCTGTGTTGTCCCAGTTCTCTACAGGCGTCTGTGTATCCAAGTCAAATGTCCTCCTGGTTAGAGTCTCTGTTATCCGAGTTCTTCCATCTTGACTGCATCTTTCGGGAATGTAAACAAAGAAGCGCCGGCTGTGTACTGTTGTGGCTGACTACGTTCGAAAAATACGTCCATTTCGCACCAACAACTTTCTTCTTTGCTTGCTCAGCTTCTTTCTCCATAATGCAATGAACATGATTGCAACAGATTCACGAACACAGATGTCCAGAATACTGTGGAATTATGAAATGAAAACAGAGCTTTTTCGTATTGGCTTCAATGTGGAAGGCATACCCGTGTTCGCCGGTCTACGTCACGCGCATACGTCATCCTCAGAGGCGTTTCAAACCGGAAGTTTAGCGGCAAATTTAAAATGTCACTTTATAAGTTAACCCGGCCGTATTGGCATGTGTTATAATGTTAAGATTTCATCATTGATATATAAACTATCAGACTGCGTGGTCGGTAGTAGTGGGTTTCAGTAGGCCTTTAAGGTACCACTGTTCTTTTCCTTTCTCCTGCAACCCCCCGAAAAGTTCCCGTTCAGTCGTCCTTTACCTTTCTTTTCTACATTCTCGTCCTCTGCTGAAGGTCACGACCCGGCTGCTCACTCCTGCAGCCAACAGGCATCCAGGTGTGAGCTTGTGTGGTGTGATGAAGCGCGGAGGGTGAGCCAAAGTGCAGACAGGTCACAGAGGCAGACAGGTTTCGCTACCCGTGTGTGTGTTTGTGTGCGTGTGTGTGTGTGTGTGTGTGTTGCCACTGACACGTGTGTGCGACTATGTCCGAGCGTCGTGAAACAAATGGAGAGCACGTCTCCTGGCACGGGAAGCCGCCTAATGAGCGGCGAGCTTGCAGCAGACGGCGGTCACCGGCAACCTCTGTGGTCGACACCATGGCGTCGTGTGTACACGCTGCGGTCGGCCCACACACATCTGACACACACCTGACAAGACACACACACACCTCCGGGATGGATTTGATAGTCGCTAAACACTCGGCATCGAGACGCATTTATCGTGGACGGATTTGAACTTTGACCCCCGTGAAGTCCAATGGCAGCCACCTAAAATTTTGAAGAGTGGAATAAAAGGTGACTAAGCATCTGTTTGACGTTTGAACTCAGCTGGTTTGCGTGAGCTATCATCTAAAACAGTGGTCCCCAACCACCGTTACGTGATGCATCTGCTACCAGGCCGCACAGCAACATTAATTGTGTGAATGCTTTGGAGCATTCACACAATTAATATGGTTTTCTACACCAAAATGAATCTATTTTTTGTTCAACTTCTTCTTCTTCTTCTTCTTCTTCTTCTTCTTCTCCAGATTTTGACGCGCTACACCTTCCACTTTTTTCATCCGATTCAAACCGTTCCAATCACGGCTTTCTCTTGACAAATTCCCCAAATTCTTAGATTTCCCAGAATTCCACGTTTTCCGGGACATTTTTCCCATTCAAAAGAAATTGGCCATTTTTCAAACTTCCACCATTTCCACATTTTTAAACCGATTCAAACCATTCCACCTTCAACATATTCCACTCATCCTAGACATTGAAAGAATTGTTTTTTTGAAGTTCAAAAAAAATTCCAGGAATTCCCAGAATTCCAGTTTTTGCAAACCCTTTTTTGACCCTTTTTTCTGGCGACTACTCCTTCCACATTTTTCAACCCATTTCAACCGTTCTACCATCAAAACATTCCTTTTAATCAGGACAAAAAACAAAGTTGTTTTTGGAACTGCAAAAATTCCCGGTTTTCCCGAAATTCCAGGAATTCCTTAATACATTTCTCAATTAAAAATGTTACTACTTCAACATTTCTCCACCGATTTGAAAAATTCCAACACCAACCATTTCAACTCATTCAGAACATTCACATTTTTTTTGCATTTTCCTAAAAATTCCCTCTTTTCCCTAAATCCCCAAATTTCCATTAAATTTCCCATTGGAAAGAATGGGACATTTTTTCAAAATTCCACAACTCCCACTCAAACTGTTCCAACTTCAAAATATTCAGCCTGTTCAAGAATTGTGTGCTCCCTTTCAAAAACTGTAAAAATGTTTTTCTGTATTTCCAAAAATTTTCAGTTTTTAGGGACATTTTCCCCATTACAAATGAATTATCCATTTTTCACACTTCCACAATTACAACATTTTTCAACCTATTCAAACCATTCCACCTTCAACATATTCCACTCATCCTGGACATTGAAACAATTGTTTTTTCAAGTTCAAAAAAAATTCCAGGAATTCCCAGAATTCCAGTTTTTGCAAACCCTTTTTTGACCCTTTTTTCTGGCGATTACTCCTTCCACATTTTTCAACCCATTTCAACCGTTCTACCATCAAAACATTCCTTTTAATCAGGACAAAAAACAAAGTTGTTTTTGGAACTGCAAAAATTCCTGGTTTTCCCGAAATTCCAGGAATTCCTTAATACATTTCTCAATTAAAAATGTTACTACTTCAACATTTCTCCACCGATTTGAAAAATTCCAACACCAACCATTTCAACTCATTCAGAACATTCACATTTTTTTTGCATTTTCCTAAAAATTCCCTCTTTTCCCTAAATCCCCAAATTTCCATTAAATTTCCCATTGAAAAGAATCGGACATTTTTTCAAAATTCCACAACTCCCACTCAAACTGTTCCAACTTCAAAATATTCAGCCTGTTCAAGAATTGTGTGCTCCCTTTCAAAAACTGTAAAAATGTTTTTCTGTATTTCCAAAAATTCTCAGTTTTTAGGGACATTTTCCCCATTCCAAATGAATTATCCATTTTTCACACTTCCACAATTACAACATTTTTCAACCTATTCAAACCATTCCACCTTCAACATATTCCACTCATCCTGGACATTGAAACAATTGTTTTTTCAAGTTAAAAATTTTTTTCAGGAATTCCCAGAATTCCAGTTTTTGCAAACCCTTTTTTGACCCTTTTTTCTGGCGACTACTCCTTCCACATTTTTCAACCCATTTCAACCGTTCTACCATCAAAACATTCCTCTTAATCAGGACAAAAAACAAAGTTGTTTTTGGAACTGCAAAAATTCCCGGTTTTCCCGAAATTCCAGGAATTCCTTAATACATTTCTCAGTTAAAAATGTTACTACTTCAACATTTCTCCACCGATTTAAAAAATTCCAACACCAACCATTTCAACTCATTCAGAACATTCACATTTTCCCAAAGATTCCCTCTTTTCCCTAAATCCCCAAATTTCCATGAAATTTCCATTGAAAAGAATGGGACATTTTTTCAAAATTCCACAACTCCCACTCAAACTGTTCCAACTTCAAAATATTCAGCCTGTTCAAGAATTGTGTGCTCCCTTTCAAAAACTGTAAAAAAAAATTCCTGTATTTCCAAGAATTCTCAGTTTTTAGGGACATTTTCCCCATTCCAAATGAATTATCCATTTTTCACACTTCCACAATTACAACATTTTTCAACCTATTCAAACCATTTCAACTTCAACATATTCCACTCATCCTGGACATTGAAACTAAGTCTTTGCCAAGTTCCAAAACAAATTCCGGTTTTCAACATTATAAACATTCCAACATTCAAACTATCCTTACATTCATACTTCATTCTGTCAGCATTGGAGCATTCGCATGCAATTCCTTCAGGAATTGCCTCATCTAGTAATGTATAAACTATTGCATTCTCTCCAACTTAACTTTCAGATTGTAGCCAAAGGCAAATTTTTTGCTGTTTTTATCTGCCACACGTAGAAAGCCGGTCCGTGAAATTAATGCATACATTAAACCGGTCCCTGGTGGAAAAAAGGATGGGGACCCCTGATCTAAAGGCTTAATCTCAAGTCAAATACTGCTGGGGAAACAAAATTTAAAATCAAATAGGGCTGTCCCGATACAATTTTTTACTTTCAATACGATACCGATATTGGAGCCTTGAGTATTGGCCGCTAACGCAGGCTAACTATTTATAGTGCCATTGTGGTCACAGGGAGCTAACTAGCTTGTGCTGCTAAATTGATACAATCGGCTGGTGAACTGCTCTCTCACCTCGGAGCTCGTTAAAGTTTATTCTAGATCAATTGTGTCAAACCTACGGCCCGAGGGCCGGATCAGGCCCGTGGACAGGTTTTATCCGTCCGCGGGATGAGTTTGCTAAGTATAAAAATGTACCTGAAATCTTTGAATGAAAGAAAAAGCTGTTCTAAATGTGTCCACTGGATGTCGCAATAGCAATTCTTTGTATCTGATGCTACATCAGTCAAGGAAAATGATCAAACTACATAAATAACATCCTGTAATTTGATTTTGATATAATTTTTGTATCTTGATAAATTGAAAACTAACACCAAAGAGTTGACTGATGAACATTATCACATAATTTATTCAGAAAATATCAATAACGACAAATAAAGATAGAATACTATTAACCGCAACATGTAAGTGTAAAAAAAAATCCAACAACATTATGATTTGTACAATTTCAGAATGTGCTTGTTCTATTTTTAAACTACAAAAACAATCTGAAGTTGTCTTTATTTTGAAGTTATCGTGCCGTGATTTTACCAGTCCAGCCCACTTGGGAGTAGATTTTTGTCCATGTGGCCCCCTGTCAGAGTAATTGTATCTAAGTTATCACAAAACTTTGTGTTGCCATGAGTTCCCGGCAAGAAGACAAAAGCTGTCTTTGATCCTACCAAGAAGAAGGCTTGTAAAACTCCACTGTGTAGGATGGGAAGCAACATGAAGGTATTCTGTTTCTTTTATGTATTGTAATCAACAGAAAGATATTGTCTTGACCCGAGATCTACAAAGCGAAGAGGAAGCAGGATCTGACTCCCCTCCAGGGACCTCTTCTTTGAACTGTTTTACAACCTTTTCTTTGAACTGTTTTGTAACCAAAAGCAGTGGCTGTTTACGACCCCTCTCCTTTAGAAACAGCTGTTGCCATGTAATCAGGGAAAGTCCAAATAAAAGAGGAGGCGTACAATCTTTCGATAGAGCATGGTGAGACTGTTCAAAGAGTACAGTCCAGACGTCTCTCCTCAATTGAGCCAAATTTAATTCTGTCTCTATTTAATTCCTTGCTTCTTGTCTTGTTTAATAGATGTCATCAGTGTTTGAACCTGACATCTTCAATCTAAAATTAGTTTGACACCCCTGTTCTAGATCATAAATCATGCCTCTCACCTGGATATTAGAAGGCTGAGGACATAATTCGACGAGTTGGTCAAAATTGGTATCCAATTTAGAACCAGAAATGGCGAGACAGGCACGAAAAGTTGCTTTTTTCTTCTTCTTCGTTTATTAGTCATTCTTCGTCCAAACGGGAAGATATCAACATCCTAACAGTCTGCATCCTAATGAGATCAGACATTGTACAGTAAGTGATGTTTTGTTATGTTTGTTTGCTCTTGTGAAGTCAATGAGTAATAATTAGTGATGTTGTTGAAGAAAAAAGTGAACTTTGTGATGCGTTTTTTAAATTAATGCGCCTTTTGTATGCTTAAAATAAGCAAAATACGTAATTATTATGTTATTACAAATGTGCCCATTACTATATTACATACATACTTACAGTGTGTATATAAAACCTTAATGGAGGTATTTGGATGTTTTTTTAAGGGCTTTATAGGCAGAATAGAGCAAGTCCCACAGGCTCCATTGTAAGCGAACTTTTGTTTGCATTTATTTACTAGTTAGAGTGCATAAAAAAAGAAAAACATTTGTGTTCTTTTCTTACATAAGGATTGTGAATGATAGGCAAAATTCCAAAAAAAGGGCAGTTCCCCTTTAACAGACGAAATCCTCTTTGCACGTGCTTAGGAGATCAGCTATCAAGTTTGCACGTGTTTTTGTACACGCAAAATTTTTGTAAATAAGGCCCTTTGTATCTGTGAGTAATATGCAATTATAATTATTCAACACTATTAATATTGAAAAAGTACCTATTTTGGACTGCAATATTGTTCATTTTAAGGACACTTATGCTTGTGTGCTATTGTGTGCCTAGCTGTTGTGTAGCTGCTAGCTCATGGTAGCCCAAAACCATGTTTACCTTTTGTAAATGACTAAAATACAAGAAAAGATCAACATTGTGTGTTTATTGGAGGACATTTAAATGTTAACTGGCTGTCCAGCTTTGCAAAACTGCTTGTATTGGAGATTTTAGATGTAAGCCGATATAATCTGACACCTGTTTTTTTTCATGCTGACATCGGACCAATATCCAATACCAATATCGGATCGGGGCACCCCTTTAATGGAAACCTCCGAGTGCCACCAGTCACGGGGAAGACATGCAAACTCCACACAAAAAGATCCCGAGCGCAAGATCGAACCCAGGACCTTCGTGTTGTGAGGCAGAGACGCACTAACCCCTCTCCACCATGCTGCCCCAGTTCAGAATTTTGTTGCTTAAAAGTCAAGATGGTAATAAGTTCTTATAAAAGGACCTATTTGGTATTGATGTAAACCCTGCACCCCTCAGGTAAGACGTTGGGGACGGTGTGGCGTGGTTGGGAGAGTGGCCGTGCCAGCAACCTGAGGGTTCCTGGTTCAATCCCCACCTTCTACCAACCTAGTCTCGTCCGTTGTGTCCTTGAGCAAGACACTTCACCCTTGGCTCCTGATGGGTCATGGTTAGGGCCTTGCATGGCAGCTCCCGCCATCAGTGTGGGTGAATGTGGAAATAGTGTCAAAGTACCTTGAAGGTAGAAAAGCACTATAAAAGTATAACCCATTCACATTTTGATCGTTTTCTTATTGTGATGATAGACTGTGTCAATATCATACGTCAATCTCAACAAGGAAGTGAATCTCCCTCTTTGCATTCGAACCTAGATGACCGCCTCGACCCTGACACACACACACACACACACACACACACACACACACACACACACACACACACACACACACACACACACACACACACACACACACACACACACACACACACACACACACACAGAGTGCCACAATAGTGTTGTCATGCGGCTGGGGTGTGTTTGTATAGGCTGCCTTGGTAGTTTGGTCTGCGTGTTGTTTGCTGAGGGGGAGTTGAGGCTCCATGCGCGACCTTGTCTAACCCCCGGCGCTTTGTCCCCAGCCCATCCTCTGTCTCCAGACACACACGTGCAAAACGCGGCTAAACTCGTCCCTGACCAGTCGGCGAGTCAAGGCCTCAATCAAAGTCAATGGCAGTTGCAGGGATACACAAGAACTGTTGCGACTAGAGTTGCTTCGAGGGGGTTAGATGTAGCTTAGTGCAAATAAAGCCAGATGAAACGACACAAATGCATAAACAATCCACATTATTTTTTTTAGCTCATGCTCCATATTTATCTCAATAGCACAATAGTTTGGTTCTCGGCCTTCCTGAAAAAGGGTGCTGCACGATTTCCTGGTATTATCTTACAGAGCTGAAGTCATACATACTTGACTATGTGTGGATTTGTGTCGTCGGAAAGATATTTTTTCATCACACTGGTATACAGTCATGGCCAAATATATTGGCGCCCCTGCATTTCTGTCAGATAATGCACCACTTCTCAGAAAATTGTTGAAATTACAAATGCTTTGGTATTCACGTCTTTATTTATTTGGTTTGCATTGGAACAACACACACACAAAAACAGCCAAATCTGATATTATTTTACAAACCCCGTTTCCATATGAATTGGGAAATTGTGTTAGATGTAAATATAAACGGAATACAATGATTTGCAAATCCTTTTCAACCCATATTCAATTGAATGCACTACAAACTCATAAACTTAATTTTTTTTTTGCAAATAATAATTAACATAACATTTCATGGCTGCAACACGTGCCAAAGTAGTTGGGAAAGGGCATGTTCACCACTGTGTTACATGGCCTTTCATTTTAACAACACTCAGTAAACGTTTGGGAACTGAGGAGACACATTTTTGAAGCTTCTCAGGTGGAATTCTTTCCCATTCTTGCTTGATGTACAGCTTAAGTTGTTCAACAGTATTTTACGCTCCATATTGCGCCACACATTTTCAATGGGAGACAGGTCTGGACTACAGGCAGGCCAGTCTAGTACCCACACTCTTTTACTATGAAGCCACGTTGATGTAACATGTGGCTTGGCATTGTCTTGCTGAAATAAGCAGGGGCGTCCATGGTAACGTTGCTTGGATGGCAACATATGTTGCTCCAAAACCTGTATGTACCTTTCAGCATTAATGGCGCCTTCACAGATGTGTAAGTTACCCATGTCTTGGGCACTAATACACACCCATACCATCACAGATGCTGGCTTTTCAACTGTGCGCCTAAAACAATCCGGATGGTTCTTTTCCTCCTTGGTCCGGAGGACACAACGCCCACAGTTTCCAAAAACAATTTGAAATGTGGACTTGTCAGACCACAGAACACTTTTCCACTTTGTATCAGTCCATCTTAGATGAGCTCAGGCCCAGCGAAGCCGACTGCGTTTCTGGGTGTTGTTGATAAACGGTTTTCGCCTTGCATAGGAGAGTTTTAACTTGCACTTACAGATGTAGCGACCAACTGTAGTTACTGACAGTGGGTTTCTGAAGTGTTCCTGAGCCCATGTGGTGATATCCTTTACACACTGATGTCGCTTGTTGATTCAGTACAGCCTGAGGGATCGAAGGTCACGGGCTTAGCTGCTTACGTGCAGGGATTTTTCCAGATTCTCTGAACCCTTTGATTATATTACGGACCGTAGATGGTGAAATCCCTAAATTCCTTGCAATAGCTGGTTGAGAAAGGTTTTTCTTAAACTGTTCAACAATTTGCTCACGCATTTGTTCACAAAGTGGTGACCCTCGCCCCATCCTTGTTTGTGAATGACTGAGCATTTCATGGAATCTACTTTTATACCCAATCATGGCACCCACCTGTTCTCAATTTGCCTGTTCACCTGTGGGATGTTCCAAATAAGTGTTTGATGAGCATTCCTCAACTTTATCAGTATTTATTGCCACCTTTCCCAACTTCTTTGTCACGTGTTGCTGGCATCAAATTCTAAAGTTAGTGATTATTTGCAAAAAAAAATGTTTATCAGTTTGAACATCAAATATGTTGTCTTTGTAGCATATTCAACTGAATATGGGTTGAAAATGATTTGCAAATCATTGTGTTCCGTTTATATTTACATCTAACACAATTTCCCAACTCATATGGAAACGGGGTTTGTACACAGAACTCCAAAAATGCTAATCTTGTAACATCGCAAACGTTTTTATGTATGCAATATCGATGGGTTACATAACTATTGAATGATACCCTTATGGGTATCATCTAATGGCTACTGCACTGTATGTGGACTTTGTTAAAAACTGCTGCACTTTATATACTTCTGCACTTTAAATGAAGCTGCTAAAATACTGTAACTTGGTTGCCCACTGATTTGTAGCTCACATACCCTCTATGTAATGTACTTGTATTTTAAATTGTTTATCATTGTGTCATTTTAATATTGTTGAGTATTTTCAATCCTGTGTAATTTTATTGTGGATGTTAGATGCACCATAAAAGGACTACAGGTGGAAATTAGCATGGTGCTAAATCTGGTGCAGCCATCTTCTTATTGTAACTGCACATTGTTCTTCAAATAAATAAATACAAATGCACTGGACAAATTTATTGGCGCCTTTTTCAAAATTGTAAGAAAAAAGTCGTATTCTAAGCATCTGATGCTCCTTTAATTTGTAATTAAACTCACCTGTAGCAGGTAACAGGTGCTGGCAATATATAAATCACACTTGCAGCCAGTTAAAATGGAGAAAAGTTGACTCAACCTTTGTGTTGTGTGTACCACACTGAGCATGGAGAAAAGACTGAAAAGCAAAGAACTCTCAGAGGATTTGGGAACCAAGATTGTGGAACAGCATGGACAATCTCAAAGCTACAAGTCCATATCCAGGGATCTAAATGTTCCTGTGTCTACTGTGCGCAATGTCATCAAGAAGTTTAAAGCCCATGGCACCGCAGCTAATCTCCCTGGACGTGGACGGAAGAGAAAAATTGATGAAAGACTGCAACGAAGGATTGTTAGAATTGTGGATAAAGAACCTGGATCCACTTCCAAACAAATTCAAGCTGACCTGCAGACATCCGTCGCCATCTCAGAGAAAAGGGACGCTATGGTAGGAGACCCAGGAGGACCCCGCTGCTGAAACAGAGACATAAAAAAGGGTGTGCTACCAAATATTAAGTTGAGGGTACCAACCAAGTCATACCAAAGACTATAAAAATGGGACCCGTTACCTCCCTGCTTGGCACTCAGAATCAAGGGTTGGAATTGGGGGTTAAATCCCCAAAAATTATTCCCGGGCGTGGCCACGGCTGCTGTTCACTGCTCCCCTCACCTCCCAGGGGGTGATCAAGGGTGATGGGTCAAATTTAGAGAATCATTTTGCGACACCTGGTGTGTGTGTGACAGTCATTGGTACTTTAACTTTAAGAATTTTGTCCAGTCCGTTTTGGGACCATAATCGGTTTTACCATTTAAAATTGTTTTGAATCATATGTATTTTTATATTGTTTTTATACTGTTTTTATATTTATTTATTTTGTTTTTATTCAGTCATTGGGGGAGCTAAGGATAGTATTTGAATCTTGTGTTTAATATTTTTGTGCAGCACTTTGGAAACATTTTTGTTGTTTAAATGTGCTATATAAATAAAGTGGATTGGATTGGATTGGACTTGGAATTCTGTGTAAAATAATATCAGATTTGGCTTTGAGGGGGGTGAGGGGGTGGGGCGTTGTTCCAATGCAAACAAAATAAATAAACTTGTATTTGTATTTGTAATTTCAACAATTTTCTGGGAGAAGTGGTGCATTATCTGACAGAAATGCAGGGGTGCCAATATTTTTGGCCATGACTGTACGTCTTTGACTTTCCTGTACACTTCTCTCGTTAAACGTGTTCCTGACATCCAGTGTTCCCTCTAATTTTTCGTGTGTAAACTGACGCAAAAACTCCCTGGGCATCCAGTAGAGCACTTGTGAGCGGCATCGGACGTGCACACTGTGGCCATACCATCATTAGTCCTGTCCCAAACCTTAATACCTTAAAACCTTTATAACAAGTTAAATGTTTTATCATAATAATCAAATGACAGCAGTCATTTCCATGAGATTATTTTTTAATTTAAGTAATTTGGCCCACTTACAAGAAAATAAAAACAGTTTTGTTTTAATGAACTATGTACTAGTTTTGTATGCCTGGGTGGGGGTCCTACTTTGGAAATAATTTGTACCTCTTTCAGAAATCACATTTAGTATCCCTTTAAACCATTCTCATGTTGCACAATGAGATGTAAGCATTGGATAAAGTGTACATTCTTTTAACTTTCTGTCTTTAAAATACAACTTTTTATTAGCACTTCTGTAATCTAGTAACAACATTTCAAGATGAATATCAATAAATTAACATTCTTAACAAATGGCAGTAGAATACGCACACATCTGATTGAGGAGTCATGACGTAACAACCTGGCTAAGTGCCATGACTCTGTGCGTTGGCGGTGATGTAGGTGAGAAAGAGCGAGCGGGTGCTGTTGATATGACAGGTGACAATGAGTTGGGTTTGGCATGGTTCGTACGCCAGAAAATTACCAGTTTTTCCAGATAGAAGTTTTTTACTAAGGTTTTTGGTGTGCTTACAGCCAAAAAGAAATAATTTTGCTCAATAAAGGGATCGATGGACTTCCTGTCCTCTTTAAAGCCTCTTGATAGACCTTACAGTAATTGAACAGCGTTGACAAATATTGTTTTATCTGTCATTCACAGAGTTGCATTGCAAAATCCTACAGAAGAAATACTTCTGTTTATTTTGTTCAGATTGGATTGGATTTTGTTTGCAGCATAAATTTGCTGTATGCAGAGGATGTGTGACAGGTGCGCAATTGTGACCTATCAACACTTTGGACAAGACAATACAGAGCAGCAGGAAATGTGGGTGATCTGAAACCTAACATAAAAGCTAACCATAAATCCCTACGTCTAAACATAACATAACTTGCGTTTAAATGGGTGCTTATGTCTGGATGGATGGATGCCGAGTAAGTGTTGGGTGTCAATGGGTTTAATAATGGGCGTAGACACCATGTAAGTGGATAAACCGACCAATAGGAAGCAATAAATGGTCAAAAGGAATGGGCTGAGAATTGAGCTTTGTGGTACTCCTTCAGTTTAAAAAGCCTGGAAAAACTGCACTGCACTGCAAAAACTGAAATCTAAGTAAGATTAAATATCTCAAATAAGGGTGATATTTGCTTATTTTCTGTCTGATAAGATAATTCTTCTCACTAAGCAGATTTT
The DNA here is from genome assembly GCF_033978785.1 of Entelurus aequoreus. Classification (NCBI taxonomy): domain Eukaryota; kingdom Metazoa; phylum Chordata; class Actinopteri; order Syngnathiformes; family Syngnathidae; genus Entelurus; species Entelurus aequoreus. The sequence goes on from NC_084748.1 coordinate 27,738,887, forward strand.
ATGTTAGAGTATTTTACTTGTTTTAAGAGTTTTGGTCCTAAATTATCTCAGTAAGATATTACAGCTCGTTGCTGAGATTTTATGACCATATTGAGTAAAACATGCTTGAAACTAGAATATCAACTGATGCAAAGCTGTGTCATTAACACTCACAAGTATAAAACTACTTTTTTAAGGCAATAATTTCTTACTTCAAGCATGAAAAAAAAAATCATGATGCCGAGCGCATATCATTATGTCAAGATAATGGCACTAGCATTTACTTAATGTAAGAATATTTTTCAACATATTGAGCAAAAAGGTTTCTTTTTTTTTTCTACCAAGAAAAGTGCACGTGTTATCAGGGGCGCCGAAAAGGGGGGGTAAAGGAGATGAATTCTAGGGGCCCATGATGGAGGGGGGCCCAGAGGCCCCTAATGATGATGAAATTATAATACAGGGGGCCCTGTAAAGATTCTTTTCATGGGGCCCAAAATCCCTAGCGGCGCCCCTGCATGTTATTAGTGAGAATATACTTATTTTGAGGTATTTTTGGGTTCATTGAGGTTAGCTAATTTTACTTGTTTTGGAAAGTCTTGACAAGCCAAATTTTCTTGTTCTATTGGCAGATAATTTTGCTTAGTTCAAATAAAATACCCCTAACTATTTTGTTTTCTTGTTTTTGAACACTGACTTTTTGCACTGTGCACTTTCTGATAGGGTAAACTACTTTTCTAAAGTCCCTCTAAGCATATCTTTCTGGATTGTATGCATTGTGCGCTCGTAACTGAAAAAACTGAAAAGAAGAAATAATTGCATAGCTCGTAAGTACGAGCTGACATTACAAACAAAATACCTTGTGAAGCAGTTTGGCAGGCAATGATCTCTGACGCTGATGCAATCTTTACTTTACTAACTTTGTCGACAAAGGAAAACTAACACAACACTTTGAAGGCCAACGAAGGATGTCCGCTAATTTATCTAAACACGTTTTTTTATGCAACTTTTTGATGGTCATTCAAAATACAAAATTTACTTATATTTCATTATATTAATGCTGCATTTTTGACAGGCATTTTCCCACCTTTTTCCCCTTCATGCTGTTGTTCTGTATAAATGGCTCTAACACAAAATGTTGACAAAGTTGACACAGCAAGTGAAAGTATTTTGCAAGACTTTTCACCTGGAACTCAGTTTTCCTGTCGTGGTGTGCTGAAAGCCATTGAAAAGTATTTTCTTGGTCACAAAGATGCTGGTGCTGATGACATCACAGATCTAATTATCTGATTGCATGATGCAGAGTTGCTGTGTGACACAAAGTTATGACAGTAGAGTTTACCGTTTATCATCCCCCCCCCTGCATATATTTTTGTTTTAAACCACTCTGGTCGCCAGGCATGAGCTCATTTCCACATTCACATTTACAGAAGCGAAACAAGAAGTGTGTCCTTTTCGATTCCCTTTTTCTCGTCTAGCAATTCATGATAAGCTGCAAAGAGCTTTCCCGTATCCTCAACATATCACACCCCTCTCATCATCAGAAAGCGGAACTGTTTCTGTTTTTCTAATAGCTATATTTGCCACTGTTGGTGGTGGTCAGGGTTGCCAACTCCCTATAAATAAAAAAGGAACACATTGCAGGGTGGTCAACCCAATTATTTTATTTGTGTAAAGGGAGTTTTATAATATCCACAAAGGTTATATGGAGGCAACTGGACTTCTTATTAGTTGACGACAGTTCAGGAGAGTCCAGTTACATGCATTCAACCTTTGTGGATTACTGTATATGACCTGATGACTGATAATCTACACGTACACTACCGTTCAAAAGTTTGGGGTCACCCAAACAATTTTGTGGAATAGCCTTCATTTCTAAGAACAAGAATAGACTGTCGAGTTTCAGATGAAAGTTCTCTTTTTCTGGCCATTTTGAGCGTTTAATTGACCCTACAAATGTGATGCTCCAGAAACTCAATCTGCTCAAAGGAAGGTCAGTTTTGTAGCTTCTGTAACGAGCTAAACTGTTTTCAGATGTGTGAACATGATTGCACAAGGGTTTTGTAATTATCAATTAGCCTTCTGAGCCAATGAGCAAACACATTGGCAAGGCAAGGCAACTTTATTTGTATAGCGCTTTTCATACACAAGGCAGACTCAAAGTGCTTCACAGACAACAAAGTGAAATGAAAGAAAATAAAAGCAAAATTAAAATGCAGACAATAAAAATAAAAACAGTGCAGACGTTAAAAGTTAAAAGATTAAAAGATTTAGCTGAAAGCTAAGGTGAACATAAAAGTCTTCAGTCTAGTTTTAAAAGTAGTGAGAGTTGGGGAGAGTCTGACATCTTCAGGAAGTTTATTCCAGCTATTTGTTGCATAGTGACTGAATGATGCTCTCCCTTGATTTGAGTTTACTCTTGGAACCGCTAACAGATTGGTCTCAGAAGATCTTAGTGATCTAGAGGGCTTATATAGTGGGAGCATATCACATTGTACCATTAGAACACTGGAGTGATAGTTGCTGGAAATGGGCCTCTATACACCTATGTAGATATTGCACCAAAAACCAGACATTTGCAGCTAGAATAGTCATTTGCCACATTAGCAATGTATAGAGTGTATTTCTTTAAAGTTAAGACTAGTTTAAAATTATCTTCATTGAAAAGTACAGTGCTTTTCCTTCAAAAATAAGGACATTTCAATGTGACCCCAAACTTTTGAACGGTAGTGTATATGAATACTATTTAACTCAAACCAGGATTTAATTATGTGTGCAGGTTTTGAAGTAATATGTTTACATGCCAAAGTCATTGTACAATAATTATTCCAAATGATTCCAAAACAAAAATAAACATTTCTTTCTTAAACAGACATGTTTATGCTTAACAATATAAATACCTAAATATTTATGTTGTTGCCACATAAATTGGAGACAGTAGACTACATAAAGAACTGTACTTTATTATTGTTTATATATTTTTTTGTTCTCTATCTTAAACACAGACAGCTGGGAAGGGATTCATATAGCCACATTCCTGGGGGGATCTCCCGTGAGAGGAAGAGTGTGTGTGTGTGTGTATGTGTGTGTGTGTGTGTGTGTGTGTGTGTGTGTGTGTGTGTGTGTGTGTGTGTGTGTAGGGGGGTTAGTTAATCATTTTGCAATGCATTCTGCTGAAAATGACGGAAAGTGCCACTCTACATAGCAACTGGGCGCTGTGGTCAAAGTTGTAATTGTCACAAAACACATTTTAAGATTTTCAGCACTATACTGCCACCTGGCGGCTAAAGTGAGAAGTCCGCGCACCCCAGCCAACACCCCTACCTCAACCTCCCCAATTGGTCACGTTTCATGTGTCAGGTAAACCGCGACAAATGGGGCCACATTAATCCCCTTCCTACTGTATGCGGCCACATCCTCTATGTTTTCTCTTCTTTTCAATGAAGACATTTCAAAATAACACACTTTAATTTGTTATAATGTCGTGATATTGTGAAACTGTGACATGTTTTCCCAAGGTTATTATACTGTCAGAATCTCATGCATCCTCAAAAAACACTTGTCCTGGTCTAAAAGAACCACTGTTGCTTAATTTTGCAGTCGCAATCAGGTTCTGCTGTATAAAAGGTGCCCATTCGTGCACGAGGCATTTTAAGGATGTTCGAACCGTAGTGTGTATCCCTAGAGCGTCTTGAGTGAAGAAAAGCAGGCTTCACTACACATCCTAAAATAAAGCTCTGGCAACTATCAGTTAGTCAGCCACTAATCTGGCAACTGTAAACGTGCTTATTTCGTGTTTCTTTAGCATTTTAGCTCACATAGCTATGCTAAAGTTTCTGTACTCCTGTCTCACTCCTTAATGCTACAGTCGTGGTCAAAAGTTTACATACACTTGTAAAGAACATAACGTCATGGCTGTCTTGAGTTTCCAATAACTCTTATTTTTTTGTGATAGAGTGATTGGAGCACATACTTGTTGGTCACAAAAAACATTCATGAAGTTTGGTTCTTTTATGAATTTATTATGGGTCTACTGAAAATGTGACCAAATCTGCTGAGTCAAAAGTATACATACAGCAATGTTAATATTTGGTTACATGTCAGTTGGCAAGTTTCACTGCAATAAGGAGCTTTTGGTAGCCATCCACAAGCTTCTGGTTGACTTTTTGACCACTTCTCTTGACATAATTGGTGCAGCTCAGCTAAATTTGTTGGTTTTCTTACATGGACTTGTTTCTTCAGCATTGTCCACACGTTTAAGTCAGGACGTTGGGAAGGCCATTCTAAAACCTTCATTCTAGCCTGATTTAGCCATTCCTTTACCACTTTTGACGTGTGTTAAGAATATTGAGCTGTTTGGCCACAATACCCAGTAATATGTTTGGAGGCGAAAAGGTGAGGCCTTTAATCCCAGGAACACCACACCTACCGTCAAGCATGGTGGTAGTAGTATTATGCTCAGGGCCTGTTTTGCTGCCAATGGAACTGGTGCTTTATAGAGAGTAAATGGGACAATGAAAAAAGAGGATTACCTCCAAATTCTTCAGGACAACCTAAAATCATCAGCCCGGAGGTTGGGTCTTGGGCGCAGTTAGGTGTTCCAACAGGACAATGACCCCAAACCCCCCAAAAACATGCGCTAGCTGTTCCGAGTCGGGACCCAGGGTGGACCACTCCTCAGTACATCAGTTTCTGACATCTCTGCACTGCTGACTGACCCTACTGGCCTCCATATGGACTGGACTATCACATTATTAACTGTATCCACTCGGCATCTATTGCACTGGTCACCCTTCCAAGGTTTCTCATTACTCCCATTGGGTTGAGTTTTTTTCTTGCCCTGATGTGAGCCCTTTGAGGCATTTGTGCTTAAGGGCTATATAAATAATATTTGATTGATCAATATATGGTATCTATTAGGTTGGACAAGTGCAGAGTTAGAGTGTTTATGTAAAAAGTGGACAAAATGCACACATTGTCATTGACAGGCATGGACAAACACAACTCATTAGCATCAAAGCTACACTCATATAAGGCTTAATAAAATCACTTTTAAAAATCAAGCCTGCTCAGTGGCCCTGTGGTTAGAGTGTCCGCCCTGAGATCGGTAGGTCGTGAGTTCAAACCCCGGCCAAGTCATACCGAAGCCTATAAAAATGAGACCCATTACCTCCCTGTTTGGTACTCAGCATCAAGTGTTGGAATATGGGGTTAAATCACCAACATGATCGCTGCCATCGCTGCTGCTCACTGCTCCCCGAGGGGGTGGAACAAGGGTATGGGTGAAATGCAGAGGTTAATTTTACCACACCTAGTGGGTGTGTGACAATCAGTGATACTTTAACTTAACTTTAAACTTGTTTAAATTCCAGCTTCAAAGCAAGATTTTAGATATCACATTTACTATATACTAATATGGTGCCTTAAATACTGAAATTGATGCAAAATATTACAACACAGAACCTTTATTTTTTCATAGTTGTAAACAACTTTTACCACACCATCATTGTTTGCAGTGCGCTCATCTGGGGTCACGCTGCAATAACCCTGAGCTTACCGTCACTCTGTAATCCGCCGCTGGCCTGCTGGTTATTACACTGCAGTCTTCTTCACATATGTGAGTGTGCGTCCTATTTTAGCAATCTAGCTTTAATTAAAAAAAAACACACACAGCTGAATGTTGATTGAAAAAAAAAAGGAGTGACGAAACTGCCAAATTAAAAGTCCATTGGGATTTTTGTCCATTTGGATCTTACAAACTTAAGTAATATTATAAATGTTTGTGTGCTGGGTGCATTCTTCAAGCGCTGCAGGGAAAGTCAGACATCTGTGCGTCCAATTGTGTAATGCCACATTTGTGTGTGTGTGTGTGTGTGCACGTTTATGACCGTGTGCCAGCATATCAAGCGCGTGAGGTCACTGCAGTGGAAAGTCTGACAACGGAGGTGTGCCGCAGCCTCCGAGGCGTTAGCTTATGTAAGTGGCCAGGTGCAGTTGTTTACTACACACATACAAGCACATAAACAGCCTTCCGTAAGACGGATGCAGTAGTAGTGCTCCTTTCACCACTTCACAGTACATGCCTCAGTCAGGGGCGTATTTAGTCAATTGGGGGCCCAAGGCAAACCAAGTCACTGGGGCCCTCCACAGACCAAACATGGTCATGTAGCATTTTGTTATAACCTAGCATGGGAGCAGCACATTAATAGTAATAATAATAATGATAATAATAACATTAAAAGAGAGTTATAATTTTCGGGAATTATGTCTATCATTCACAATCCTCTTCTTTTATGCATTCACCTTCCGCATGCATCACATACATTTTGTGTCACTGAAAAAAAGTTGACATTTTGGGTACCGGTAGTTTTAAATGAAAACTGTTTGCTTTCTTCTCTGTTTCTTCTCTTTTCAACTCCACCTGGATTTTTTGATTGATTGAGACTTTTATTAGTAGATTGCACAGTACAGTACATATTCCGTACAATTGACCACTAAATTGTAACACCCGAATACGTTTTTCAACTTGTTTAAGTCGGGGTCCACGTTAATCAATTCATGGTAGATGGTAAATCTGTTTCCTCTTTATAAAAACCTCTCATTAACAGGTTGGTTTTGGTCGGTTTTTCGGAATCAATGTTGCGCATGTGCTTTAGCACTGAATATTCCATTGTGGCTGTTAAAGTTCAAGTTAAAGGCCTACTGAAATGAAATGTTCTTATTTAAACGGGGATAGCAGATCCATTCTATGTGTCATACTTGATCATTTCACGATATTGCCATATTTTTGCTGATAGGATTTAGTAGAGAACATCAACGATAAAGTTCGCAACTTTTGGTCGCTGATAAAAAAAGCCTTGCCTGTACCGGAAGTAGCGTGACGTCACAGGTTGAAAGGCTCCTCACATTTCCCCATTGTTTACACCAGCAGCGAGAGCGATTCGGACAGAGAAAGCGACGATTACCCCATTAATTTGAGCGAGGATGAAAGATTTGTGGATGAGGAACGTGAGAGTGAAGGACTAGAGTGCAGTGCAGGACATATCTTTTTTCGCTCTGACCGTAACTTAAGTACAAGGGCTCATTGGATTCCACACTTTATCCTTTTTCTATTGTGGATCATGGATTTGTATTTTAAACCACCTCGGATACTATATCCTCTTGAAAATGAGAGTCGAGATTGCGAAATGGACATTCACAGTGACTTTTATCTCCACGACAATACATCGGCGAAGCACTTTAGCTACGGAGCTAACGTGATAGCATCGGGCTTAAATGCAGATAGAAACAAAAAAAATAAGCCCTTGACTGGAAAGATAGACAGAAGATCAACAATACTATTAAACCCTGGACATGTAACCACTCGGTTAATAATGTCCAACCTGGCGAAGCCTAGCAATGCTGTTGCTAACAACGCCATTGAAGCTAACTTAGCTACGGGACCTCGACAGAGCTATGCTAAAAACATTAGCTATCCACCTACGCCAGCCCTCATCTGCTCATCAACACCCGTGCTCACCTGCGTTCCAGCGATAGACGGCGCGACGAAGGACTTCACCCGATCATCGATGCGGTCGGCGGCTAGCGTCGGATAGCACGTCTGCTATCCAACTCAAAGTCCTTCTGGTTGTGTTGCTGCAGCCAGCCGCTAATACACCGATCCCACCTACAGCTTTCTTATTTGCAGTCTTCATTGTTCATTAAACAAATTGCAAAAGATTCACCAACACAGATGTCCAGAATACTGTGGAATTTTGCGATGAAAACAGAGCTGTTTGTATTGGGATACAATGTGTCCGAATACTTCCGTTTCAACGATTGACATCACGCGCAAACGTCATCATACATAGACGTTTTCAACCGGAAGTTTCCCGGGAAATTTAAAACTGCACTTTATAAGTTAACCCGGCCGTATTGGCATGTGTTGCAATGTTAAGATTTCATCATTGATATATAAACTATCAGACTGCGTGGTCGGTAGTAGTGGGTTTCAGTAGTCCTTTAAAGTACCAATGATTGTCACACACACACTAGGTGTGGTGAAATTTGTCCTCTGCATTTGACCCATCCCCTTGTTCACCCCCTGGGAGGTGAGGGGAGCAGTGGGCAGCAGCGGTGGCCACGCCCGGGAATCATTTTTGGTGATTTAACCCCCAATTCCAACCCTTGATGCTGAGTGCCAAGCAGGGAGGTAATGGGTCCCATTTTTATAGTCTTTGGTATGACTCGGCCGGGGTTGGAACTCACGACCCACCGACACTCTAACTCAGGGGTCGGGAACCTTTTTGGCTGAGAGAGCCATGAAAGCCAAATATTTTAAAATGTATTTTCATGAGAGCCATATAATATTTTTTAACACTGAATACAACTAAATGCGTGCATTTTTTAAGTAAGACCAACATTTTATGATATGATATGAGTACGATAAGTCTCTTATTCTTTTTTAATAACATTGATATTCTGAAGCTTACCAATAATAATTAAAATACTTCATACCATTAATGCAACTTCTTGAACAGGTGTGGTAGAAAACAGATGGATGGATTAAAATGCATGAGAATATTTTATATTTTGAACTTTATTTTTAAGACTGTGATTACCAGCGGAATTATTCATTACTTATCGTGTTAAGCAATGTCAGCTAAGATTTATCTGAGAGCCAGATGCAGTCATCAAAAGAGCCACATCTGGCTCCAGAGCCATAGGTTCCCTACCCCTGCTCTAACCACTAGGCCACTAGCACAAAAACTAAGACATTTTCTTTATAACTTTTCTAAATGAAAAAAAAGACCCCAAAAGGGACAAGCGGTAGAAAATGGATGGATGGATTAATGTTTTTATAAAAAAAATACAAAAAATATTTTTTTATTTAGACATTTTGGAGCTTAATGCAGCTGAGATAGGCTCCAGCACTCCCCGCGACCCCAAAAGGGACAAGCGGTAGAAAATGGATAAATTGATGAATTTATTTATTTATTTATTTTTTATTTATTTATTTTTTAATCAGACATTTTGGAGCTCCGCGGATAAGCGGTTGAAGATGGATGGATGGATTTTGGAGCTCCTGGAAATCTCTGGACCCCCAGACCTGTGTTTGCCTAATGGCAAGTCTGCCCCTGGCTGTAATTCACATTTTCTTTCAATGAACCACAGCTGCCCAGTGCCGACAGCACTCATGCACCCTCAAAGCATGACGCTACTGTACCACCACCGTGCTTGACTGTATGCAAGACACCAAAATATGTGGCTATTGACTTGTCTTGCCAGCTATTTAGACAATAATAATATGCTTGCAAAAATGTTCTTACTTATGAGAGACACTGTAGCTGATAGATATTCTACATGTCACGAGTCGACACTTTCATCCCATCCCTCCTCCTCCATCTTCAACCACACACACACATTTTGACAAAGGCGTCTGCTGTGACCAAGTGACTAACACTCTAAGAATGTGTGTGTGTGTGTGTGTGTGTGTGTGTGTGTGTGTGTGTGTGTGTGTGTGTGTGTGTGTGTGTGTGTGTCTCCGGGTACTGTCACAGGCTGCCGGGCTGCAGCGATGACAGCGCCACTGTATTTCACTTGCCCCTTTGTGGCCACACAGAAGTCGCGACCCTTGGCGTGACTGTCAAGAAAAGAAAAAAATGGAGATGAGAGGAAAAGATGCAAAGACGGCATATTTGTCAGAGGAAATACATCAAACACTAGTTTGCGACTTGGATTTGTGCGGTACTGTAGCTTCCAGCGACTTTCTCTACCTCTACATATACTGATATCATCTATTTATATATTGTGTATATACATTATAGCGTTTTCTTGTTTATTTGTATTTTACAATGTCCCTCAGGCCAAAATGCACCTGAAAGACTCTCAGACCATGAGAAATAAAATTCTCTGGTATGATGAGACAAATATTGAACTCTTTGGAGTGAATACCATCCCGTAAAGCGTGGTGGTGGTGGCAGCATCATGATGTGGGGATGTTTTTCAGTGGGAGGAACCTAAAGGGAAAGATGAAGGCAGTAATTTGCAGAGATATCCTGGATGAAAACCAACGCTTCCCATCCAACCTGATGGCGCTTATGAGTTTCTGCAAAGAGGAATGGGCAAAACTGCCCAAATATACAGTAGGTGTGCCAAGCTTGTGGCATCATATTCAAAAACTATAAAAATGGGACCCATTACCTCCCTGCTTGGCACTCAGCATCAAGGGTTGGAATTGGGGGTTAAATCACCAAAAATGATTCCCGGGCGCGCCTACGCTGCTGCCCACTGCTCCCCTCACCTCCCAGGGGGTGATCAAGGGAATGGGTCAAATGCAGAGGACAAATTTCACCACACCTAGTGTGTGTGTGACAATCATTGGTACTTTAACTTTAACTTAACTTTAAAAAGACTTGAGGCTGTAATTTCTGTCAAAGGTGCATCAACAAAGTATTGAGCAAAAGGCTGTGTACATGTGATTTTTTTATTTTTTTATTTAAAAAATAAAAATAAAAATTCTACCTTTTTACATTGTAATTAAGACAGCACGGTGGGACAGGGGTTAGTGCATGTGCCTCACAATACGAAGGTCCTGGGTTTCAATCCTGGCCTCGGGGTCTTTCTGTATGGAGTTTGCATGTTCTCCCCGTGACTGCGTGGGTTTCCTCCGGGTACTCCGGCTTCCTCCCACCTCCAAAAACATGCACCTGGGGATAGGTTGATTGGCAACACTAAATTGGCCCTAGTGTGTGAATGTGAGTGTGAATGTTGTCTGTCTATCTGTGTTGACCCTGTGATGAGGTGGCGACTTGTCCAGGGTGTACCCCGCCTTCCGCCCGAATGCAGCTGAGATAGGCTCCAGCACCCCCCGCATCCCTAAAAGGTTAGGTAGAAAATGGATGGATGGACATTGTAATTATGGGGTATTATTATCTCTAGAATTTTGAGGACAAAAATGAACTTATTCCTTTTCGGAATAAGGCTGTAACATAACAAAATGTGTAAAAAGTGAAGCGCTGTGATTTTTTTTCCAAATGCACTGTATAATCCACAGTCTATTTGTACTATTTGGCGACAAACGTGGCATCTATTAGAGCGGAGGCAGTGTCATGTCTGTGTTCATGTTTTTGTTTGGCCATGTGCTGTTTTGTTTTTTGGACACTTCCTTAGTTCCTGGTTTCACTTCCTGGTTTTGTTTGTCACCATAGCAACCATTAGTTTCACCTGGTTCACATTATCATGTCACGCACCTGTTCACGGTTAGTCACGTACCTGTTTTCACTTATCATGTCACTATATAAGCTTTTCTGTTTCTGTTGTTCGGCCTGGCGACATCACATTCTTCTCCACACATTTATGCTCGGCACCTGTTTACCATAGTTCTTGTTTCATCTCATGCCAAGTAAGTTTTGTTTATTGTTCATAGTTTTGTGCCCACGTGCATGTCTTTTGTTTCATAGTCTAGTTTTCTACTTCCGCATTTGTGCGCGCCTTTTGTTTGTACCTTTTTGTTTGAGTTAAAAGATTAAACATGTCCTCACCTGCACGCCACGTATGGTCCAATTCATTTGCACCACGGGAGAGCAAACCACGCCACAGACCCAGTCATGACAGAGTCCGACCGGCAAACTGGTGCCGATCAGCTCCGTTTGGCCCGGGGACGTTGGCACGTCATCCCTGTCCCGGAAGCGGCGCTCCAGACCGAGGACGTCAGGGAAGGTGAGCGGACAGCACGCTGCGCTCCTGCAAGCTCCTCCCCCTCCGGGCGGAAATGGGCAACAGCCTGCCCGGCTTAGCCAGGATGACATCATTGACCAAGATTTTTTTTTCCTGAATTCTTTTTCTTTTGATCACCCGCCCCCCAGGACTCAAGTCACGCCCATGTCACAAAAAAAAAAATGTCTCACTCACAAAGTCCCAGGTAGAAAAAGAGAGACTTTTTGGACAGTTTGGAGGGGAGGATTCTACCCTCCTCCCGACCTCCCTCCACCCACCCCAAAAGACGGTTCCAGACCGCGGGGAGCGCGTCTGGGATCCGCTCCTTGAGGGGGGGGCTAGGGCTGGGAATTGTTCAGGTGGGGCGGGTCAGCTTCGTCACGCCAAGCCACAGCCACCAGCACGACCCCCACCACCTGTCTTTCGACCTGCCAAGCCACAGCCACCAGCACGACCCCCACCACCAGTCTTTCGTCACGCCAAGCCACAGCCTCCAGCACGACCCCCACCACCTGTCTTTCGACCTGCCAAGCCACAGCCACCAGCACGGCCGCCACCACCAGTTTTTCGACCATACCAAGATCCACCTGCTCCACGCCCAGCTCCACGCCAAGCGCCACCAGTACATGCTCCACGCCAAGCGCCACCAGTACCTGCTCCACGCCAAGCGCCACCAGTACCTGCTCCACGCCAAGCGCCACCAGTACCTGCTCCACGCCAAGCGCCACCAGTACCTGCTCCACGCCAAGCGCCGCCAGTACCTGCTCCACGCCAAGCGCCGCCAGTCGCAGCTTCACGACGCCAAGCGCCGCCAGTCGCAGCTTCACGACGCCAAGCGCCGCCAGTCGCAGCTTCACGACGCCAAGCGCCGCCAGTCGCAGCTTCACGACGCCAAGCGCCGCCAGTCGCAGCTTCACGACGCCAAGCGCCGCCAGTCGCAGCTTCACGACGCCAAGTGCCGCCAGTCGCAGCTTCACGACGCCAAGTGCCGCCAGTCGCAGCTCCACGACGCCAAGTGCCGCCAGTCGCAGCTCCACGACGCCAAGTGCCGCCAGTCGCAGCTCCACGACGCCCAGTGCCGCCAGTCGCAGCTCCACGACGCCCAGTGCCGCCAGTCGCAGCTCCACGACGCCCAGTGCCGCCAGTCGCAGCTCCACGATGCCCAGTGCCGCCAGTCGCAGCTCCACGACAAAACCAAGCACCGCCACACCAAGACCAAGTCCAAGCACCGCCACGCCAAGACCAACCACGCCAAGACCAACCACGCCAAGACCAAGACCAACCACGCCAAGACCAAGACCAACCACGCCAAGTCCAAGACCAACCACGCCAAGTCCAAGACCAAGACCCCCGCCAAGACCAAGACCAAGACCCCCGCCAAGACCAAGACCAAGACCCCCGCCAAGACCAAGACCAAGACCCCCGCCAAGACCAAGACCCACGCCAAGACCAAGATCCACGCCAAGACCAAGATCCACGCCAAAACCAAGCACCCCCAAACCAAGACCAAGTCCAAGCACCGCCACACCAAGACCAAGTCCAAGACCAACCACGCCAAGTCCAAGTCCAAGACCAACCATGCCAAGACCAAGACCAAGACCCACGCTGCCAAGACCATGACCCACGCTGCCAAGACCAAGACCGCCAAGGCCAAGACCACCCATGCCAAGACAAAGACTCCCCACGCCAAGCTTCGCCGCCTGACGCACCACGCCAAGCTTCGCCGCCTGCCACGACAACGCGCCCACCTCCTCGTCGGCCAAGGATGTGGCCATTCCATGGGCGTCTGCCACGCCAGGTGCGCCGACCTCCTCGTCTGCCACGAATGTGGCCATTCCCAGGTCGCCCACCTCGTCAGGTTCAGCGGCGGTCTACGCGTCGCCGCCACCTGATCCTGCCCCGGTGGATTCGGGGACACCTGGTCTGGCGACCCACCGCCATGTCCCCCCCCCCCCCTCCCATGACTCTTGATCCTGTTTTTTGTTTTTGGACATCTGGGATCTGTCCGTAAGGGGGGGGTTTCTGTCATGTCTGTGTTCATGTTTTTGTTTGGCCATGTGCTGTTTTGTTTTTTGGACACTTCCTTAGTTCCTGGTTTCACTTCCTGGTTTTGTTTGTCACCATAGCAACCATTAGTTTCACCTGGTTCACATTATCATGTCACGCACCTGTTCACGGTTAGTCACGCACCTGTTTTCACTTATCATGTCACTATATAAGCTTTTCTGTTTCTGTTGTTCGGCCTGGCGACATCACATTCTTCTCCACACATTTATGCTCGGCACCTGTTTACCATAGTTCTTGTTTCATCTCATGCCAAGTAAGTTTTGTTTATTGTTCATAGTTTTGTGCCCACGTGCATGTCTTTTGTTTCATAGTCTAGTTTTCTACTTCCGCATTTGTGCGCGCCTTTTGTTTGTACCTTTTTGTTTGAGTTAAAAGATTAAACATGTCCTCACCTGCACGCCACGTATGGTCCAATTCATTTGCACCACGGGAGAGCAAACCACGCCACAGACCCAGTCATGACAGGCAGTAGTTATAGGAGTAAATACAGGAATGATTAAAGTGGTTACAGTGTCTTATTATCACACATCTTTAAAACAAATAATTTCTTGTAAAATATTTTCACCAATTTTTCATTTACAAAACCAGTCAAAAGTTTAGACACCAGTGTTAGGAAAATCACTTTAATAGAGTAATTAATTACAGTTGCTCGTTACTTTCCCCAAAAAGTCATTGATTTACTCACGGAATTATTCCTTAATAGCTATGATTATTTACTAAGGACAGTAATTAATGTGCTATTTTTTTTGTTACTTTCATGTATCTGGTGTATGCGGTTGAGAGATGTTTCATGAAAGAAGAGTGCATGAGTGTGTGCCTTTAAAAGGCAGTGTCTGTTGCCAAGTGAAATGTGACTTCACCAAGGGTGCCCTCATTGGCTGTTTTAGCTTAGTATTGGTAGTGTGCAGACTGGAAGGAGATTTTTGATAGCAGCACCTGTGGAATATGTTATTAATATCGTTATTAAAGGGATTGAACATTTGTCTTTGGCTGTGTCTTTCCTTGTCCACAAACAGGGTATCGTAGGATTTTTATTGTTGATGATTGTCACTTTCATGAAGGTTCATTAATCCCCCGTAGTAGTCGTAGTAGCGTGTGTGTGTGTGTGTTCTTGTATTTCTACCCTTCTTGAGACACCAACAAGGAAAAGTACCTTCCATATGAGGACCGGTGAACAAGGTAGGACATAAATCAGGGTCCCAATACGGAAAACCATTGCATCTAATAGAGAATGTCTCATTTGCACCCCCGGTGGTGAAATCTATCAAAATTAGGGTGGTCCCAGAGGGATTGTTCAAATTGACTGTGTGTCTGCTATCGGGTGCCAGAACGTAATCTTCTATTGGCACCCAAATCCCCGTTCCTTCGTGGCGAACTGTGCGTCTCGTCTTCCTCGTTGGTCCTCTCTGGTTCTCTGGCTGCCCCCTTGGGTCTCGACCTCTCGCATGGACACGGACCTTGACGCTTCTCTCTCTAGCCCCCGGACCACTCGCACGTATCACGGATCTCCGAGCTCTGCCTTGTCCCTCCTCTCGTTCAACATTACGGTAACACACTACAGCTAATCACACACATAGCCTCACACACACACTTTTGGATCTAGTACACACGCACTTTTGGATCTAGTTCACACACGCAATTCCCTTGTTTGATATTATTGTTTGATTATTATATATATTGGTTATATATATAATAAATCTAGAAAAATATCTTACATCTGAAATTGTAAAAATAAACATCAATTTTGTGTAAAAAGTGTGTGAAAGCTTCGTGTTTATTTGAACACTCGTAAATACAATCCAGATGGACACATTGTGCTGACATTCGTGCTCAAGTATAAAATAGAAAATCCATGTCCACTTCATTGAAAGGTAGTGCCAACAATTCCATTCACGGGATATGCAACCCACCCCAGACGAGAAGGAACAAGATCCGTAAGAAAATATGAAAAGAACTAGAAAACAATGTGTTGCTGAATCCTGTCACTCTGCTGGACTGATGGCGTCCGCTTTAACGGCGTCCACTAAAAAACTGAGCTCGTTGCACAGCGTCTCGTGCCGATAGGCCAAGCGGATTTGTGCCACGTTTGTGCGTCGAATGTCGTTGCCCTCGGGGCCGTCCTGCAGGTAGTTGGAGCCCAGGAAGTGTTGCTTCTCCTAAAAGTGGGACAGGAACACATATGAACAGAACTGATATATAATATTATCATATTCCTCCCATGTTAAGCGTTCATTCGTTGTGTACGGTCCAGTGGCAGTTAGTAACGGAATCGTACGAAACCGAGGCAATTATTAAAAAATAATATAAATTCAATTAATCTGTTCTAGACACCCAAAAATATGAACACAAATCACATTTTATAAAGAATAATTATAGTTTGCATTGGGATTGTACGGTATACCGGTATTTGTATAGTACCGCTATACTAATGAATCATATTCTGTACTATACCCCCTCTAAAAAGTACCGGTCCACACCACCCCCCCGCTCCCCAGTCGTGTCATTGCTAGTTTACGAGCAGACGAGCATGTTCGGCAGCGCACAATCACGGAGTACTTACAAGCAGACACAGTGGTAGACAGAAAAGGGAGAATGGACGCATTCTGGCTTAAAAACTAACAATAAAGTCCGTCCGCAGTCTGCAGTGTTTTAACTACTTCTAAATCACTAATCCTCGCCTCCATGGCGACAAATAAAGTAAGTTTCTTACAAGTATCATCCCTGCAGGACGAGGAATAGCTAAATATGCTTCACTACACACCGTAGCTCACCGGCGTCAAAATGTAAACAAACGCCATTGGTGGATCTACACCTGACATCCACTGTAATGATACCAATTACAGAAGTGTATCTGGTCGATACTACTATGATTACATTGATATTTTCTAGCATTACAAAATCTTTTTTTGTTTATTTAAAATGTATATTTTGTTTATAAACTCAGGAAATGCATCCTTGTACACATGAGGACTTTGAATATGACCAATGTATGATCCTGTAACTACTTGGTATCTGATCGATACCTAAATGTGTGGTATCATCCAAAACTAATGTTACGCATCCAAACAACAGAAGAATAAGTGATTATTACATTTTAGCAGAACTGTAGATGGAACATGTTAGAAGAGAAAGTAAGCAGATATTAACAGTAAATGAACAAGTAGATTAATAGTTAATTTTTACCACTAATTTTGACAAGATAATAGAAAGGAAAATGACACAATATGTTACTGCATATGTCAGCAGCTAAATTAGGAGCCTTTGTTTGTTTACTTACTAATAAAAGACAAGTTGTCTCGTATGTTCACTATTTTATTTAAGGACTAAATTGCAATAAGAAATATATGTTTAATGTACCCTAAGATCTTTTGTTAAAATAAAGCCAATAATGCCATTTTGTGTGGTCCCCTTTATTTAGAAAAGTACTGAAAAGTATCAAAATACATTTTGGTACCGGTACCAAAACATTAATATAGAGACAACACTAGTTTGCAAGAATGAAACAGTGTAAAATACATATACTGTACATGATGAATAAAAGTCACTTTAAGTGTATTTGATGACTTTCTCCAATTAAATAGTGCTTTTCACCCTCTGTATCAAAGTGATGGGATTATTTCTTTGGTGCCATGATGTCTTTTTTGTAGTCATACTTAATACAAAGTAGATCTACGGTATTTTTCGGACTATAAGTCGCAGTTTTTTTCATAGTTTGGCCGGTGGTGCGACTTATACTCGGGAGCGACTTATGTGTGAAATTATTAACACATTACCGTAAAATATCAAATAATATTATTTAGCTCATTCACATAAGAGACTAGACGTATAAGATTTCCTCGGATTTAGCAATTAGGAGTGACAGATTGTTTGGTAAACGTATAGCATGTTCTATATGTTATAGTTATTTGAATGACTCTTACCATAATATGTTACGTTAACATACCAGGCACGTTCTCAGTTGGTTATTTATGCGTCATATAACGTACACTTATTCAGCCTGTTGTTCACTATTCTTTATTTATTTTAAATTGCCTTTCAAATGTCTATTCTTGGTGTTGGGTTTTAACAAATAAATTTACCCCAAAAATGCGACTTATACTCCAGTGCGACCTACAGTATATATGTTTTTTCCCTTCTTTATTATGCATTTTCGGCCGGTGCGACTTATACTCCAGAGCGACTTATACTCTGAAAAATACGGTACTTGTGGTGTAACTGTGTTCGTTAGCAAAGAACTACAGTGACCACTAATGATGACATCATAGAGGGGAGAGAATGACTCCTGAGTGGAGAGTTTACTGTAGAGCAGACTAACACAGGCACGTTTTGTGATAAAGACACATTATGCATAGGGATGGGTACCAATTCCATGTATGTGCAAATCGATACTCAACGATACCAATTTTTGGTACTTTTGTGTGTTCATTTTTATGTGGTAATAAATGTCAATTTGTTTAATATTCTTTTTTTTTGTTTTTGTTTTTACCAGTCAGCAATATGATAATTGTGTTGTCTAGTTTCTATATTTAGTTTCCTTACAATTCTGAGTTACATTTGCAATTCATTTCAGTTTGTCCTAAGTGTGTTGCCATAGTCAGAAAATGGTCTTTGCCATTAAGTTAACTGTTTACACTTGACCTGTGCAATTCATTGACAAGAAATGTCATTATGTATCCTATCAGATTTACTTGACAACACCACCCTCTACTGGACATGTATAATGCATTACCAAGAATGTGTATTGTATTGGCCATATATATTTTTAATTGTCTATAGATTTGTGTTTTTAGCATGTTTAGCTTTCTTGACGGTCTTGCTGCTATCTATTTGCCCATGATATTCGCTTGCGTTTTTGCACCGTTTGTATCTATGGCACACCAAGTTTTCTTTACCAAATTTGGAAGTTTTGAAATCGCCATGTAAAATCGCTAATGCTAATCCGTAACATGTATATGGCATGTCCAATGTAAATTAGTATAGAGCCAGCACTTTTTGAAAAGTGGAGCCATACTATTGGTTGTTTTCTCCCCTGTTTGTTTACATGGAAAATTGCCCATTCCCTAGTGGCAGTCTGCTAGGAATACACCGTTTAGCTTAGCAAATGTTTTAGCCGTTGCCGAGTCTGCAACCGGATGTAAAGTCACGTGCAGCAAAGGTATCCAAAAATATTGTTTGATTTCACGTAACTTGGACTTTGATCAGTACCTATAAAAGTACCAAATTCAGTACCAGGACCAGATTGTAAGGGGCACTGCCAATGAATGGTCTATTTTCTATATTTTTTCATATAAAAGGCGCACGGTAATATAGGATTCATATTATTTTTATTTTTTTTTCTAAATGTGAAACACTTCCTTGTGGTCTACATAACATGTAATGGTGGTTCTTTGATCAAAATGTTGCATAGATTATGTTTTACAGATCATCTTCAAGCCGCTTTCTGACAGTCGCTTCCGGGCGCGCCGTTTTGTGGGCGGTCTTATTTACGTGGCTCACCTTCAGCAGCGTCTTCTCCCCGTCATCTTTGTTGTAGCGGTGTAGCGTGCAAGGACGGGAGTCCAAAAATGGAGCTAACTGTTTTAATGACATGCAGACTTTACTTAAATCAATAACGGAGCAGCATCTCCTCACAACAGCACAGGAAATGTGTCCCGCGAAAAACCGTCCGACTGGAACTCTCTAATAACTAAAGTTCCTTGGGTGAATAATGTAGACTCACTATACCGGTATGTTTTAGCACTTTCATGGGGAGTTTACTGACAGATTTAAGTAAGAACTTTACACTACTTTATATTAGAAATGGCAACAGCGGAGGATGAATGTCACATAACAAGAAGATAGAGAAAAAAAATAAGCTTATCGACTACGGCGTCGTCACGGACTACGAAGGTGGACACATGTTTTTTTTCAGGATTTATGAGATCCCAAATACAGATCAGCAGGTATCAGAAGGTAAGTAAAGTTGCTGCTGCATAATATTGCGAAACAAAATGCCAGATTATATGTTTTACCTTATACACACACCATCATAATTCTCGTACGTTTAATGCACCGACAATCCTTCAAGCGGTGCGGCTTCATAGCTTACCAATGTCATACTAAAACATTTTGATAGATTTTGTGTAATGTTCTATATTTTCAATGGAACACATAACATGTTGAGTGTTGTTTACTTGAGTCATATTGCAGTCTACACGTATCTGTTATGTGTGACTGCCATCTACTGGTCACATTTATCATTACATCATGTACCAAATAAAATTACTTTGAGGTCGGTTAGAAAAAACAGAATTATTCCGTACATTAGGCGCACCGGGTTATAAGGCGCACTTGTCGAGTTTTGAGCGCCTTATAGTCCGGAAAATGCGGTACAAACAGAGTTACACTCACACAATGTATAATTATTAACACATTTCGTTTGGGCACTCCATTCTGTGGAATTATACGCCGACAAACGTATTAGTTTGTTTCGCGCAATAGTAGGCTGAATGATACTTGAGATGTTGCGCGAGCGAAGTATATTTATATAGCGCTTTTCTCTAGTGACTCAAAGCGCTTTTACATAGTGAAACCCAATATCTAAGTTACATTTAAACCAATGTGGGTGGCACTGGGAGGAGGTGGGTAAAGTGTCTTGCCCAAGGACACAACGGCAGTGACTAGGATGGCGAAAGCGAGGATCGAATCTGGAACCCTCAAGTTGCTGGCATGGCCACTCTTCCAACCGAGCTATAACGTCACACGTTGCACGAAGCTCTTGGCAAAAATTTGGATCAAATGATGAATTCTGCAAAAATTACGGCATACAATACCTGAAGTAATGTTTTGTTACGTTGTGCACTATGTTTGCTGTGCTTTTTATTTGAATCCATTCTTGCCCGAAATGTTAAGCGTGAATAATAGTCTACGACGGCCGTGGCTCACCTGGTGGGACAGGCCGCTCTGCAGCACGCTGTTTCTGGCGATCTCACACAAATCACAGGTGCTGAGTTTCCACAGCTGAGCTGCGATGGCGTACTCCTCCATCAAGGCTTCCTGTTGAGGTTTGATAACAACTTCAATTTGTCTTTGAAGTTTTTATTTCAGGCTGCGGTGTTTTGTTGGTCCGGGGGTCTGACCTTGGTGTAGTGGAACTGCATGGGGTCGTCAGTGGACAGCGACACACACAGACCTTTCTGAAGGAACTCCCTCAGTGGGTTTTTGGAATACTGCAGGAACAGGCTGTTGTTGCTCAGTGGCGACATGGCGATAGGGACCTGGGCCAGGTAGTAGAGGTACTGCAGCACTGGACTCTGATGGATTTAGTAGCAAAGTAATAAGGGGCAACAACAGAGAACAAATTGATGCCAAAGTGGATCCCATGTGTCAAGGCAGGTTTCTATGAGGTGTGTAACATCACAGTTATTTTTTTTTTTGGGTATGGTGGGAATGGTAATTGTTTGTGTCGGACATGATTTAACATGTTAAATTAAGGAATTTCACATGTTTACATTTGATTTCTGCAGAGTTTATTTAGTCCTCCCTTTTGTCAAGACAGTATGGGTGGAAAAGGGTTCTCAAGCCCTGACTTTTCACTGGCACTTTTGTTGAGTTGAGTTGAGTTGAGTTTGAGTTTATTTCGAACATGCAAGCATACAACATGATACATCATAATTTCCAGTTTCTCTTCTCAAGATGTTCGAAAGGAGTAGGAAGAAGCAGAGCTTATTTAATCCTACCCCTTTTATTTACATAACAGTTGCTAAAACTTTTTGTTCACTTCCTGTTCACAATTTATTCACAATAAACTCCGTAAGTAATCACAATAAAAATAAATAAATAAATAATAGTAATAATTTAATAATAATAATTGGGGAAGTAAGTCATATTTCATATGATGAGATAAGTAAGATTACTTTAAGAATGAATGGATGAAATAAATTGAGAATGTTTGTCATGGTTCTTCTTCTTTGTACTTTGTAAACACTTTAAGTTTGAAGAGTTTCTTGATGTGGATCATTTTAGTACATTGTTTGATTGCTTTGCTTAATCCAGTCCATAATTTAATTCCACATACTGATATACTGAAGGTCTTAAGTGTTGTACGTGCATACAAATGTTTAAAATTACGTTTTTCTCTAAGATTATATTTCTCCTCTTTTTTTGAGAAAAATTGTTGTATATTCTTGGGTAGCAGGTTATAGTTTGCTTTGTGCATAATTTTAGCTGTTTGCAAATTCACTATGTCGTGGAATTTCAGTATTTTTGATTCAATAAATAAAGGGTTTGTATGTTCTCTATATCCGACATTATGTATTATTCTAACTGATCTTTTTTTGTAACACCGTTAGTGAATGAAGTGTACTTTTGTAGTTATTTCCCCATATTTCTACACAGTCTGCGATGAGGTGGCGACTTGTCCAGGGTGTACCCTGCCTACCGCCCGAATGCAGCTGAGATAGGCTCCAGCGACCCCCCGCAACCCCAAAAGGGACAAGCGGTAGAAAATGGATGGATGGATTTCTACACAGTAACTCAGATATGGTAACACTAGCGAGCAGTAGAGAATATGATATTGTTAGCTATGACTCCTGCGCTGTACGATAGGAAGGGAATTCATATGGCCCCATTCATCGTGGTTTACCTGACACATGAAATGTGACAAATTTAGCCGCCAGATGCTAGTAGAGGGTCGAATATCTTAAAATGTGTTTTGTGGCAATTCCAGCTTTGACCACAGCTTCATTTGCTAGGTAAAGTGGCACTTTCCATAATTTCCAGCAGACTGCATTTCAAAATGATTAACCGCCCCTCTTGTTCTCATGCAGCATCCACCCATGTAGGAATCTTAACACCAATGTATGAGACTCAATCTTCGGGACAAGAAAATGTTATTGCGTTGCATTTTAGATGCAGCTTCACCTTTTTGAGGTTGAGGCCGTGGGAGATGTTGTCTGCTGTTAGGAAGGCAGAGACCAGGTGAGTGATGGAGCCGGCCTCGCCACAGTGAGGGCGGAACTGGAAGGTGTTCAGTCCACGCTCTCTGGGATGGGAAAGAGACCCGCGGAAAATATTCTAAAGCAGGGGTGTCAAATCGGCGGCCACATGGAGAAAAATCTATTCCCAAGTGGGCCGGACTGGTAAAATCACGGCACGATAACTTAAAAATAAAGACAACTTCATGATTGTTTTTTTAGTTTAAAAATAGAACAAGCACATTCTGAAAAAGTACAAATCATAATGTTGTTGTTTTACACTTACAAGGGTTAACAGTATTCTATCTTTATTGGTCGTTATTTATACTGTCTGAACCAAACGCAGACCAAGCAACTTTTTGTGTCTTTCTCGGCATTTCTGGGTCTAAACTGGATGCCAACTTTGACCAACTCGTCGAATTATGTCCTCAGCCTTCTGATATCCAGGTGAGAGGCGTGACTTATGATATGGAACAGGGGTGTCAAACTCATTTTAGATCAGGGGCCACATGGAGAAAAATCTACTTCCAAGTGGGCCGGACTGGTAAAATCACGGCACGATAACTTAAAAATACAGACAACTTCATGATTGTTTTCTTTGTTTAAAAATAGAACAATCACATTCTGAAAATGTAAAAAAAAAGAATGTTGTTGGGGTTTTTTTACACTTACATGTTGCGGTTAATAGTATTCTATCTATATTTGTCGTTATTGATATTTTCTGAATAAATTCTGTAATAATGTTCATCAATCAACTCATTGATGTTAATTTTCAATCTATTAAGATAAAAAAAAGTATATCAAAATCAAATTACAGGATGTTATTTATGTAGTTTGTGTTTTCCTTGACTTGTGCACTAACATCATGTGGTCTATGTTTTTTTTTTACATATGTAGCATCATCTACAAAGATACAAAGAATTGCTATTGCGACATCTAGTGGACACATTCAGAACAGCAGTTTCTGTCATTTAAAAATGTTGTCTCATTTTTATACTTAGAAAACTCTGATCCGGCCCGCAGGCCGTACGTTTGACACCCCTGTTCTAAAGGATTCTCATGCTTGGACACCTTTCCTGGTGGTTCTTGTTCATGCAGATAGATTTCACAAAAGGACTTACTTGCGCAGGTTGTTGAGCACCATGATGTTGGCGTACATGTAGAACAAGTAGTAGGTGTACGGAGGGTTGTCGTCTGCGGTCCATGACTCAGGCTTTGGACTCTTGTAAGAGAATAAGTGGTCGCTGTGTTTGGACTCGTCATCCACGCTGTCAAATCCTGTCACCTGGGGAGCCAGATAAAGACAAACTTAATTCCTACTAATTAGGGTGTGAGACGCTGCCACATCTTTCCCGCAAAGAACTGAATACCACTGATTGGTTGGACGGGCCACCCAGCTTGTTGCAGCGAACTTACGTATTTTAAAAAAACATGAAGTGCGGGGTGTTTCTGTGGGTTGACTGTGGCCTCAAAAATTGGTAGGAAAATGTTCTGCAGCATCTTGGCAAAGTGTGGTATCAACTTCTTTGACTTGAAAATGTCACTGCAAGACAAAAGAATAGCTCATCTTGGTGCTCAACCACAAATGTGTAATGTTAATATCCTGCAATTGAAGACTGTAAAATATACCGTATTTTTCGGATTATAAATCGCTCCGGAGTATAAATCGCTCCGGAGTATAAATCGCACCGACCGAAAATGCATAATAAAGAAGGAAAAAAACATGTATGAGCAGTGGTTCTTAACCTTGTTGGAGGTACCGAACCCCACCCGTTTCATATGCGCATTCACCGAACCCTTCTTTAGTGAAAAATCTAATGTTTTTTATTTCAAATTCAAGACAAAGTTATATGTTTTTTTTACTGGTGCACAAAATGAACCGTGCATGAACATCCCCTTTTTCAAAGAACAAAACCAACACAGAGCATGAACTCACAACAAATGACACACCTGCAAATCAGTGTGACTTCTGTGGTTGCCGTATACATAATACGCCGATAGGGAGAAGTTTTTATTTACACGATGAGTCGGGTGTGTTTTGACCTCCGCCGAACCCCTGAGGCCAACTCACCGAACCCCTAGGGTTCGATCGAACCCAGGTTAAGAACCACTGCACTAGAGTATAAGTTGCATTTTTGGGGGAAATTTTTCGCCAGTCCCTTACAAGTTTCTCGCTTACTCCAAACTTTCTTTCTGCTTCATATTTCACTACTTCTAGCTTGTAACCTGCAGTATATGATTTCCTTTTCGGTGCCATTTTTGTTCAGCTCTTCTCAGTTTTTATAAGTTACCGCCAATGTTGAAATGATCAATTTTCATAGGTACGGAAGTAGTAGCAGGTAGCATCTTTTTTTTCACAATGCACTTCTGCCATGGCCCGCCCCTGCCAAATTTTTATTGGTTGACGTGTGTGTGTGTGATGATCGCTGATATACGCCTAGTCTCTTACGTGAATGAGATAAATAATATTATTTGATATTTTACGGTAATGTGTTAATAATTTCACACATAAATCGCTCTAGAGTATAAGTCGCACCCCCGGCCAAACTATGAAAAAAAACTGCGATTTCTAATCCGAAAAATATGGTACTGCTGCATGGGGCTGCACAAAAATATCAAATTTTGATCTCGATTCACACTAACGATCAATTTCATTTCTAAAGAAAGCAATTATTTGATTTTGCTTAACGAGCTGCATCACGTTGCCATTTTAACCGACGCTGCACTGTAGCGAGCGTGATGGCTGACACTTCCTCCTTGCTCTCCCCAACCCCCATCGAGCCTCGTCAGCCAGGGCAAGTTGGCTCTGCTGCCCTGGTTCTAAAGTACCTACTGACCAGCTCACAGGAGGAGTGAATATCAGGTTCAGCCCACGCCATTATCAAACCTAAGGATGGGTACCTTTCACATTTAAACCAGTATGGGACCAATTCCTGGGTAATCAACAGTACAAATGTTGTATTTATTTTATTTGTGTGTTTTCATGTGGTAACCAATGTTAATTTGTTTAATAGTATAAGAAAGTTATATATATGTATTATATAACATTTAACAGTGAGCCGATGATGATAACTGTGCTGTTGAGTTGTTATATTTTGTTTTCTTACACTTCTGAGTATCACTTGCAAGAATGCATTAATTTCAGTTTGTCCTAGATGTGTAGTCAGAAAGTAGTCTTTGCCATTAAGTTGAATGTGCCAGTCTTGTCTTTTGTTGAGCCCTACAAAGTGTTTTTTTTAAATTGTAAGTATTGTACTTATCACACGCCAGCTGTTTGATTGTAACGTGTATCCTAGTTGTAGTTTTGATGGCCAGATATGGAGGCTTTGAAATCACAATCAGTAGCATGTACAAAACCCAAAACCAGTGAAGTTGGGACGTTGTGTAAATCGGAAATAAAAACAGAATACAATGATTTGCAAATCATTTTTTAACCTAAATTCAATTAAATACACTGCAAAGACAAGATTTCCTAATGTTCAAACTGGTAAACTTTGTTATTTTTTGCAAATATTAGTTTATTTGCAATCTGATGCCTGCAACATGTTTCAAAAAAGTGGGCACAAGTGGCAAAAAATACTGATAAAGTTGAAGAATGCTCATCAAACACTTATTTGGAACATCCCAAAGGTGAACAGGCTAATTGGGAACAGGTGGGTGCCATGATTGGGTATAAAAGTAGCCTCAATGAAATGCTCAGTCATTCACAAACAAGGATGGGGCGAGGGTCACCACTTTGTGAACAAATGCGTGAGCAAATTGTCAAACAGTTTGAGAACAACATTTCTCAATAAGCTATTGCAAGAAATTTAGGGATTTCACCATCTACGGTCCAATCTAAATTAGAATAAGCGAGCACATTTTGAAAAGTGGAGCCTTACTTTAGATGGCTTTGTATCAGGTATGCTTGCGTTGTGGACATGAATAACTGCAATATTACCTATAGGCAGTCTGCTACGAATACGTCTGTTTGCCCGCCAAGTGTTTGACTCGGTGCCAAATCTGAAACAGAACGTGACGACACGGGGAACAAAGATATCGAAAGACATCGGTACAGAATTCAGTAACCATCCTTACTCAGAGCTGAATAGAAAACACGCCCCCTTTAACAGGTTAAGCGCTAATGGTTATCAGCAAACAGTAAAAAAAGATTTGGATATTGGATATTAGTGTGAGTCTAGCTGTCTGTGAAGTGGCGAGAGAGAAAGCAAAAAAAAACTTCCTGATGCTTCCAATTCTTACAATCTGAAGATTTGGCTGCCATTTTTGATAAAAAGCTGCCAGTGATACTGAGCAGGAGCGGCTGATTCCTACCGGACAATCGGCAAGTTGCCACACGTTGACTTTCTAAGGTGTGACAAAATATCTCCAAGAAATCTTGTAAAGTTTTTTTTACCCAAAATTTAGGGGGTTCAATATAAATGATGGCAGGGGTAAGTTCAAAACACACCAACCTCATAATGCGGCACGACCACATCAGGTAGAACGTTTCAAACATAAACATGAGTTGGATAAGTTGACTTATAGGACCACTTTTAAGGAAATCGTAAAACTAATTTTCCTGTCCAGAATCGAACAGCCCTCCTACTGTGCTAGAATTTTGTCACAAAGCGATTGATCTTTCTTCCCCGAGCGCTCACTAGATTCGTGGGATCTGGATCATCCATCTCATGTTGGGGGAGTGAACTTTGTGCTGGATGAACCAGCTGGCGAGTCTTTCCCACTCGCTGGTGGAGCGTCCGTAAATTGACAGCCGAGGCTCAGCGTGTTGGTACTTGCTCTCCTCCAGGTCTTTGGCTACTTCCTAAAGAACATAAATGACATAAATTCACATGAACTTTTCAAATGACCATCTAAGTACTGGTGTCCCGATACAACTTCCGATACAATACTAATATTGTAGCCGTGAGTATTGGCCGATACACTATCAGCACAATCCATACATACAGTCACGATCAAAAGTTTACATACACTTGTAAAGAAAATAATGTCATGGCTGTATTTAGGTTCCAATACTTTCTACAACTCTTATTGTTAATTAAACAAAACTTGAGCTGTTTGGCCACAATACCCAGCAATATGTTTGGAGGAGAAAAGGTGAGGCCTTTAATCCCAGGAACACCATTCCCACCGTCAAGCATGGTGGTGGTAGTATTATGCTCTGGGCCTGTTTTGCTGCCATTGGAACTGGTGCTTTAAATGGGACAATAAAAAAGGAGGATTACCTCCAAATTCTTCAGGACAACCTAAAATCATCACCCCGGAGGTTGGGTCTTGGGCGCAGTTGGATGTTCCAACAGGACAATGACCCCAAACACACGTCAAAAGTGGTAAAGGAATGGCTAAATCAGGCTATAATGAATGTTCTAGAATGGCCTTCCCAAAGTCCTGACTTAAACATGTGGACAATGCTGAAGAAACAAGTCCATGTCAGAAAACCAACACATTTAGCTTAACTGCACCAATTTTGTCAAAAGGAGTGGTCAAAAATTCAAGCAGAAGCTTGCCAGAAGCTTGTGGATGGCTACTAAAAGCATCTTATTGCAGTGAAACTTGCCAAGGGACATGTAACCAAATATTAACATTGCTGTATGTATACTTTTGACTCAGCAGATTTGGTCACATTTTCAGTAGACCCATAATAAATTCATAAAAGAACCAAACTTCATGAATGTTTTTTGTGACCAAGTATGTGCTCCAATCACTCTATCACAAAAAAATAAGAGTTGTTTTGTACATTCAAAAACAAACAGTAAAGACAATAAAACAAACAATAAACACCAAAGCTATCCATCTAACTTCCTCTAAAAGAAACATTTTGTTATGATGTGCACACAGGTGTATTATTGATTAACTCCTGGCATTTTTAGCAGTCTAATAGACTCGATTTATTTTGAACATTTTAGCTATCTAACAGATTGTGTATTTATTCTTGTATGATATCGGCACCATGGTGCCTAATGTTCGCCTATGTATGTGATTGAGGTGTCTATGTCTCCACACAAACACATACTGTCATGCACATTTTGTCCAATCAGAAGCCTGAAAAAAGCACCAATAGCTGACTTGGCGGCATTACACCTCCTATTATGTTTATTTTGATCGACTTTAGACGTACAATGACATGTACATTATCTTTAAAACCTGCCTGCACGTACACAAATCCCTGGGAACATTATTAAAGAGTGAATGCCAACACTTATAGAATTATAACGTGTTCAGTAATATGGTGATGTATTACATCATGTGCAGTAAAGTGTACATTATTTGTAAAATCAGCACGCACTAACGAGCGAAGGAAACCATTTTGCATGTTTAAGGGAATTATAAAGCATTTAATCATGGATATAGTGATATAGTACATGTGTAATGAAGTGTATATTGCCTTTAACATCAGTACACACTACAAGGAGGACGCTACTGTGGAGGGAGATGTGGCCAGCGCTGCCTGTCCATGGTGCTGAGGACAGAGGACCATCAGACGGGGGCGTGGCAGTGCTGACGGCGAGACACAGCTGGCAGGTGATTAGATTTCACAGGTGGTAAATCTAATCATCTGTTGTCTTTAACAGTAAGCGGCTGGGAGCAGGAGGAGAGAGAGGATACAGACGTGACTGAAATGTCATGTTCTGCTGGAGAGAGAACTTTGTGAAAACATGATTATTAAAACTTTGTTAAAACCTGCACTCTGGGCTCCTGTGTCTGACAGTGGGACCGCTAGGAAGCGACTTCAACAGCTACATTATATTTTTTTTAGTTTCTTGGTCTCTTTTTACGCGTGAGCAAGGTGGCGCCCGGCTCCATCTACAAAAATGCAAAGCAAGTTAACTTCATCATTTGTCGTTAAACAAGGACTAAAAACATAAGATAATCTTGCATCTTTCTCATGACACAGAGCACAAAGTCTTCCTTGTCAAAGTTGTTCCATCAGGTGGAGGTTCCACAGCGATCGTATCCAAAACAGCTGACTGTCATTAGTGCCGACGGGAGTGTCGCAAAGTCCATTTTGATGTGTCTTTTTTTATTACGACGGCGTGGCGAAGTTGGTAGAGTGGCCGTGCCAGCAATCGGAGGGTTGCTGGTTACTGGGGTTCAATCCCCACCTTCTACCATCCTAGTCACGTCCGTTGTGTCCTTGGGCAAGACACTTCACCCTTGCCCCTGATGGGTGCTGGTAGCGCCTTGCATGGCAGCTCCCTCCATCAGTGTGTGAATGTGTGTGTGAATGGGTGAATGTGGAAATACTGTCAAAGCGCTTTGAGTACCTTGAAGGTAGAAAAGCGCTATACAAGTATAACCCATTTACCATTATTTATCATTTATTAATGTTGAGTGAAAATAGCAGCATGTTCACGTTCAAACATACATTAAGTCCTCTTATAGTGTGTTTTAAGGCGGCAAGGCAGTGTTGTTGAGCTTGGAAATGACAGCGCACTACCGTGACGTTATCACAAGTCTCCGTTTGTGCCATGAACACGCATACGGAGCGGAGAATTTTGGATCTCTACACTTTGGCCAGCGTTTGTAAAAGTCTGCATTTTGAAACACAAAAGTATGCGTCTACATGTGGACAAGAGGCCTAAACGCAGAGATAAGTATGCGTTTAGTAAGTATCTGTGTTCGTGTGGACATGACCTTAGACAAAGTTTAGTTGGCGGACGTTTGGCTAAAATGATAATTACATTTACTCTTCACACAACTTCGTCTCGCACTAGCTAGCTATCAAGTTAAAGTTAAAAAGTTAAAGTACCAATGATTGTCACACACACACTAGGTGTGGTGAAATTTGTCCTCTGCATTCTCCCCTTGTTCACCCCCTGGGAGGTGAGCGGAGCAGTGAGCAGCAGCGGTGGCCGCGCCCGGGAATCATTTTTGGTGATTTAACCCCCAATTCCAACCCTTGATGCTGAGTGCCAAGCAGGGAGGTAATGGGTCCCATTTTTATAGTCTTTGGTATGACTCGGCCGGGGTTGGAACTCACAACCTACCGATCTCAGGGCGGACACTCTAACCACTAGGCCACTGATAACAAGGTAACAGTTTTACCCAGTTGAGATCGCATCCTCCCGACTTCATGCCTTCGCTTTGAATGCCCCCATATCACAGATGTACTGCCATTAAAAACAAAGTCCGCTTTGCAAAATGGGCAAGGTATTCATGTCCTTAACAAGATTAGTGTGAAATGGTCCCAATCCGTTCATGTTTTCACCTAACATGTCGTTGCGAGTGGCCGTGCTGACTCGTTTTCCATTTGGAAAAAACATGAGTGATGACGTCTCCGATTATTGTCGACAAATTAATTTGTTGGTCACAAATTTTATCCGATTCCGATACTGATATTGGAACCGTGAGTATTGACTGTCACAAATTGTATTGTTGGTCGACAAATTGTTGCACTCTTACATGAAAGCCCATATAATCCCATAACTTGTTCTTTGCTGATATCGGACCGATATCAGTATCAATTTAGGACACCCGTACATGTAAGGTCATAAATGTAATTGTCGTGTTTCGGGCTGAGGTCGAGCCTGCTAAAAGTGGACACACCTTGATGAGCCGAGCAAAGTAGTCTCCTCCGATGTAGTTGTCGGATTTCAGGTAAATCTCCCGCAGTTCGCTTGCTCCTACAGGGTTGTACTTGGAGTTGAACTTGTCAAAGCGGTGAAACGTTTGCCTGCCCTGCAAGGGTCAAAGGTAAGTGAGTGTCACCCTGATTATACAGTTGCTTTGAAAATGTTTACACTCTCACAGCGTGCACGTCCAGCGAGTCCACTGTGAGGTCATAGGGGTCCATGTGGAGGTGGTTGAAGACTTGCTTCAGTGTCATCTTCTGGCCGCCCTTCTCCAGGACCACTCGGTCCTTCTCAGTCTGGGAAGTGGTCTTGATGAACTTCAACAAGTGCTTCTGGTTCATGCAGGCGGCAGCGTGTATGTGTGTGTCCACCTTTTGTTTGATAGAAACTGGTTTTGAATTGGTTTTAGCAACACTAAGGGCTCAAATATTGCAAATAACCTATGATTTGGTGACAAGACCTTTTAGCTCCACAGCTCAGCTTCAGTGAAACACCAACCAACCTTTCTGACATTGTAGAAGTCTCTGTGTGGAACACGCTTCAGCTCCTTCAGCTCGGCCATTTCATTTAACATTTCATGAAGGTAGAACTTGGAGGCCAAGAAGTTCAAACGTCTATGACAGTAGGTCTTCCTGCAAAGGATTAATGCACAGACCTTTACAGACGTTTTAACTGGTGTGCTTCATGGCTCAGTTGGTGTATTTACGTTGGGCCATCAGCAATCATGGCCAAGACATGGCTCAGGTCGATGGCAAAGGTCTCCAAGTCCGGGTAAGGGAGTCTGTGAGGCTGCTGTTGTTTAAGGTCCTCTGCATTGTCGTAAACATGAACAATGCCATCCTTCATCTGCAGCTCATAGTTGAGGTTCTCGGGAAGGCCTTCCATTGAATATGGGTCTTCGCCCTCATGAGGGAAAGGCCAGATGTCTACAGAACAAGAAATGGAAGGAGATGAAAACAATCAGTCATAGGACAGAAACCTTGTCCAGTAATACTTAACCCTGTTGGTTAACAATGCTCCCACCTGGAAGGACCTCATCCTCTTCTCGCCACTTGGCCCCCTCAGTGTTGCGGAGGAAGCAGGCAATGGTCCTGGGAAAGCGGTGGTAGGCCAGCCGCGAGTACTTCTCTCTGATGAAAAGAGCTTTTAGGAGGCTCTTGGCTGCTTGTTCATAATCCTCAACTGTGATCTGCAACCATCAAAAAAAAAGTCACGCCATATCTGGGAGAGAAGGGTTCCAAATATTGACAGCATCAATGCCATGGTTAGTGTCAGTATCAGAAATATACAAGCGTTTTAGACCTTATTACGCTGAAACGATTGTATTCAATTTAGGTAACTATTTAAATATTATGTTGATATTGTTACATCGCTTGTTCGTTTATTGTGTATTAACTTTAATTGCAGTGTTCTCTTGCCAGTTTGCTCTTCACTTACTACGGTCTAAGGGGTGTCCAAATTTTTTGACTGGGGGGCCTTTAAAAATACACTCTATACATTGCTAATGTGGTAAATGACTATTCTAGCTGCAAATGTCTGGTTTTTGGTGCAATATCTACATAGGTGTATAGAGGCCCATTTCCAGCAACTATCACTCCAGTGTTCTAATGGTACAATGTGTTTGCTCATTGCCTCAGAAGGCTAATTGATGATTAGAAAACCCTTGTGCAATCATGTTCACACATCGGAAAACAGTTTAGCTCGTTACAGAAGCTACAAAACTGACCTTCCTTTGAGCATATTGAGTTTCTGGAGCATCACATTTGTGGGGTCAGTTTAACGCTCAAAATGACCAGAAAAAGAGAACTTCCATCTGAAACTCGACAGTCTATTCTTGTTCTTAGAAATGAAGGCTATTCCACAAAATTGTTTGGGTGGCCCCAAACTTTTGAACGGTAGTGTATATATATATATATATATATATATATATATATATATATATATATATATATATATATATATACATATATATATATACATATATATATATATATATATATATATATATATATATATATATATATATATATATATATATATATATATACATATATATATATACACAGTCGCGATCAAAAGTTTACATACACTTGTAAAGAGCATAATGTTATAGCTGTCTTGAGTTTCCAATAATTTCTACAACTCTTATTTTTTTGTGAGAGTGATTGGAGCACATACTTGTCGGTCACAAAAAACATTCATGAAGTTTGGTTCTTTTATGAATTTATTATGGGTCTACTGAAAATGTGACCAAATCTGCTGGGTCAAAAGTATACATACAGCAATGTTAATATTTGGTTACATGTCCCTTGGCAAGTTTCACTGCAATAAGGCACTTTTGGTAGCCATCCACAAGCTTCTGGCAAGCTTCTGGTCGAATTTTTGACCTCTCCTCTTGACAAAATTGGTGCAGTTCAGCTAAATTTGTTGGTTTTCTAACATGGACTTGTTTCTTTAGCATTGTCCACACGTTTAAGTCAGGACTTTGGGAAGGCCATTCTAAAACCTTAATTTTAGCGGGATTTAGCCATTCCTTAACCACTTTTGACGTGTGTTTGGGGTCATTGTCCTGTTGGAACACCCAAGTAAATGCTGTACTTCAAAATTTTGATAGAACAATATAATGGCAGATCCAGATGACGACAAAATAGCACCCATCAAACCACAGGATATATATATTTGATATGGATACACGGCTCCCTGTCAAATTATTTACTGAAATTGTGCTATATCGCGGTCCAAATTGATGACACTGGCAGGCCGCATTTGGCTAGACATCCCTGCATTGCGGATTTTAAAATTGTCAATAGGGATTCTTGTATACATATATTATAACATCTATATGATATTACTTGCCGTCCTACCGCATGCATCAATGAAGTCTTTGCCCACATGACATTGTACACAGCACCCCATTGGCTGTTGGCAAACTAATCACAGAACACTGTGTTCTCTGTCTTGGCAGCTGAGTGGGTCAGCCACATTGAGCCTTCTCATTGCTTGGGCTCTGTGTACTGTAGCTGGATCTGCTTGTGTTTTCTATGCATATTCTTGAATCTATTTGTACAGAACCCAAACCCCAGAGGAAGCTGCTTACCAATGGAGAAAAGGTAAAAGAAAGTAGCTTAGTGACGAGCCACTGTCTTACGAGCTGCCATTGCAAGATCCATTAATCTTCGGTTCACTACATCAATGAGGAGTAAAAGAATATAAGGATGAAGGCAACATTGTGTATGTAAAAAACTGTGCCAACAACTCTCGTTAACTTTGTTCCTCACTCGGAAAGAAAAAATGAGTGGCGCCATCATGGTCGTCATTATTATCATTTAGCTAATTCTTTAGCGTCCTCATTCATGAGTACCATGTTATAATTGCAAAGGGCATATAAAATGTTTAAGGGCGTTGTGTCAATGATTGCGTTTGAAAGGTTAATAACAGTATGTGGAGGGTTTATAAAGACCCAAAATACACACAATATTCAGAAAAATGACAAAATAAATAGCGTCCCTACAGTACTTTGCAGAAATTAAACCACCACATGGGGGTTTGGAACGTAACTCTGCCGATTATCATGAGGACACTGTAGACCGTAAATGTGATCAACATATTAAAGGTAACATTATTTAATGAACGTGAAATCTTTCAAGTATAAAATGTCGATATTGGCAACACTATACCTTTATTTACTTGGTATCAGAACCAAAAATTTGTTTCCCACCACTATTGGGAACCTAAGAAGACCTTGATTTTGCTGATGACCTGGCTCTGATCTCAGGAACACACACACACATTCAACGCAAGACCACCAGATTGCATGAACACAGTAAACAGATAGGCCTCAGGATAAACACTGGGAAGACCAAGGTAATGAGGATCAATACCAAATCCTATCAACCTATCACATCGGAGGAGCACCCCCTGGAAGATGTGGTCAAGTTTGTCTACTTGGGAAGCAACATCAGCACAGATGGAGGAGCTGATAAAGATGTCGAGCTGCGCATCAGCAAAGCAAGACATGCCTTTAGAACTCTCCGACCTGTATGGCTCTCTTCCCAGCTCTCCAGAAACACCAAAATCAGAATATTCAATACAAAAGTAAAATCTGTCCTTCTTTATGGCTGTGAAACCTAGAAAACCACCAAATCAATCATCAATAAACTACAAGTGTTTATTAACAACTGTCTCAGGTGTATACTGAGGATTTGATGGCCCAACAAGATATCAAATGTAGACCTGTGGAGACGCATGAACCAAGAGCAAATTCAAAATAAAATCAAAGGCAGAAATTGGGGATGGATTGGCCATACACTTAGGAAGGATCAGAGAAACATAGCAAGACAAGCCCTGGACTATAACCCTCAAGGCAAGAGGAAGCCAGGGAGACGAAAAATTCAACTGGAGGCGGTCCACTCTTGATGAACTGACCAAAATGGGGATCTCCTGGCAAGAAACGAAGACCATCGTGCAGAAGAGATTGAGGTGGAGATCCATGGTAGACGCCCTATGCTCCCAAGGGGGCCAAGAGGATTAAAGAAAGAAATTGGGAACCTAAATAAATAGATCGCATGGCTTTGGGTGTCGGCTGTGATGTTTTCAATGGGAAGTTAGTACCCACCTTGGACTGAAGAGTTCAACGATTTTACGTACGGGTGAAAAGCTTAATATGTGGAGCATAAAAATGATTGTATGGTTTATGACTCACTTTATAATATGCATTACCGTCACCTACAATGCTTGTCATGTAGTCATTTTTCTCTACAACTGTTAAGACTAGATGATAAATGGAAACATTTGGTAATAGACAGACTTTTTGATGCAGCTTTTGTCATTTATTGTGCGGATAAACCTAACGATAGTCTGTGGACCGTACGTGTTAGTGGTGTTTACCCCTGCACAGTAGTCTCCACTGATGGTAACTCTCTGGAAGTCGGGAAAGCTCTCTGAAAAAACAGGCTCAGGTGTGGTCGGGGAGAGCAAGGGTGAATAGGCTGGAAGGCTCCTGTCGCTGGTGGGAATCTGCAAGCACAGCGACTGGGAACGCTTCATCATAAAATTCTTCTTCCTGATCACACAAAGGACAAAACAGGGGTCTTGCAAGTATTTCACAGCACCGACAACCTTGTACAGAATAATCAAAATAATGACTACACTGGAAATTATCTCCAAAGTCTAATTTGGAGTAATACAGCAGAATAGAATCTCATTCAATTAATGCACTTAATGCTCCTACAAGTAAGTGATGATGGTGGTAACCTAGTAGAAAATTAATTATCAGACCAACTGAAAATAAAAATGGAAATAATCCACAAAGTCGGATAATTGCAGAATCGAAGTCAAGCTGAGTATGAATGGTTTTGCCGGTTCCAACACCTTGTAGCCAAAACAATTTGCAATCGTACCTTTTCACCGTCTCCTTGGATTGCTGCTCGGCCAGCTCTTTCTGCAGGGCGCGCTCCCTGTCCTCTAGTAGGCCGATGGGACAGTCTTCGGGCACGGTGAACAAAGCCATCGCATCTTTGGTATCCTCCTCCTTCAGGGCAGAGGCGTAGACCTTCTCTGCCAACAGACGGACCTTCTCGTCCATCTCGCTCATTGACATTCTTGGGAAGAGCCGTGGTATCTCTGCATCAAGTTTTGGGGGGGACATACTTTTTTTTTTTTTTGTTGTAGTTGCGACCGAGTTGAACTATGACAGCCATTGGAATAGATATAGCATGATGCTCGTGGTGACAGTGTTAAGTCTTCAGTTGGAGGTTGAGGTAATTCTGTAAGCCCACACCAGTAAACATGTCTTGAGTTTCACTGGTGTTTTCATGTTCTGCCAACTTGTGCGATACATTACAGTCAACAAAAACAGTGCAGTGCAGCACGACCTTGCTACCCCTCACTGGGGAATGGTCACCCTACCTTGGACCACACAGTAAGGTATGCAAACAGACATGCTTCCTATTTTAGTCTAAGTACTGATTCCCCTTATTTGTTGCAACAGCCTTCACGCATGTCTTCCTCTTCACAGCTCCAACTTTGCTGTTCATGTGGGAGAAAATATTTGTGCTTAACGTCTTAGAAGAGAATCCAGCTTATTGGCAGGAAATTCTTTGTTTGGCTGAGTTGTGTAGCCATTTCATACTTGTTGTGTCAGTGCATGAAAATATTTCGTAGGGGATTAGGAAATGGTACGTTGGGTTAGTAAATCCTGCATCTGATGACCCCACTGAGACACTTGCTGTTTCAAGCGCTCGGTCTGCGGCTGTCAATCAAATGTAGCTTGTACACTTTTCCCATTTGACAGGAATTCAGAGACCAAAACAAATCAGGAGACTCCCTGTTTGACTTAATGACAAGCATTCTATAGTTCAGGTTCTCAAGGCCTTTTGGCATAACTGTGGTTATTAGAAAAAACCCTTGAGATAGATTTCAACTGTGTTTTTTTAAACTAAACTTAGTATGAGACACACAAGGGACAGCCGATGTTTGATTTAAGTAGCTCAACTTTTATAAGATCTTAGATCATGGTCGGCAACTTGCGGCTCTTCAGCCTCCTGAGCAAAGAGTTTCATCATGTTTGACTATCTTTGAGGCCGTGAATGTGTACAGGCTGAGTGCTGACTGGTAATTAGATGAGTGCAAGGAAGGTTTTTGACGTCGGCACGAGAGGGAGGTTGGCTTTTCTTTTTTCTTTTTTTTTTGCTGCAGCTGTTACATATACTGTAATATTGTACATAGTAATTGGGATTAATTATATATTGTATATATAATATAAAAATATAATATATCAGTATAATATACTGATATATATATATATATATATATATTCCTCGAAAAAATTGTTGCACAGCAGCTAAATGAACACTTAGCGTCTAACAATCTATGTGAACCCTTTCAATCCGGTTTCAGGGCAAATCACTCTACAGAGACAGCCCTCGCAAAAATGACTAATGATCTATTGCTAATGATGGATTCTGATGCGTCATCTATGTTGCTGCTTCTTGATCTTAGCGCTGCTTTCGATTCCTGTCGATCATAATATTTTATTAGAGCGTATCAAAACACGTATTGGTATGTCAGACTTAGCCTTGTCTTGGTTTAACTTCTATCTTACTGACAGGATGCAGTGTGTCTCCCATAACAATGTGACCTCGGACTATGTTAAGGTAACGTGTGGAGTTCCCCAGGGTTCGGTTCTTGGCCCTGCACTCTTCAGCATCTACATGCTGACGCTAGGTGACATCGTACGCAAATACGATGTTAGCTTTCACTGATATGCTGATGACACCCAACTCTACATGCCCCTAAAGCTGACCAACACGGCGGATTGTAGTCAGCTGGAGGCGTGTCTTAAAGAAATTAAACAATGGATGTCCGCTAACTTTTTGCAACTCAACGCTAAAAAAACGGAAATGCTGATTATCGGTCCTGCTAGACACCGACATCTATTTAATAATACCATCTTAACATTTGACAACCAAACAATTACACAAGGCAACTCAGTAAAGAATCTGGGTATTATCTTTGACCCAACTCTCTCGTTTGAGTCACACATTAAAAGTGTTACTAAAACGGCCTTCTTTCATCTCCGTAATATCGCTAAAATTCGTTCCATTTTGTCCACTAGCGACGCTGAGACCATTATTCATACTTTCGTTACGTCTCGTCTCGATTACTGTAACGTATTATTTTCGGGTCTCCCTATGTCTATGCCCTGATGGGGGATCTGAGCCGAGGATGTTGTTGTGGCTTGTGCAGCCCTTTGAGACACTCGTGATTTAGGGCTATTAAAAGTAAACATTGATTGATTGATTGAGTATATATTATATACTGTATGTATATATATATATATATATATATATATATAATATGTAAATATTACATATATGTTATATTTTATATTGCTACTACGGTACATTTTTAGTCTACTTAATTCCGACATTATCCTTTCCATGTATATATAATATGTAAATATTACATTTATGCTATGTTTTATATTGCTACTATGGTACATGTTTAGTCTACTTAATACCGGCATTATCCTTTCCAGCCTTACCCTTTCCATCCTTTGAAACTGAGCTACTGTGTGGAACAACTTTCCTTGTAGATCAACAAAGTTTGTCTAAGTCTAAGTCTAAGTCTACTTGAGTGTGTGACTTGAGTAATCTAACCATGAAAAAACTCATCTTTGAAGGAAACAGTGAGTTTATGGACATATTCATTTTGCCTTCACCGCCAACGTCGCTGGCTTAAATGTGTGCTTGGAATATGGCGAGAAACTAGCAAACAGCAAAAATATATTTAAATACATTTTTACAGCATTTTCTGAAATGTAGAAAGGTTAATAGTAAGGGTTGCCTAAGGTAGAGGTGTCAAAAGTGTGGCCATTTTTCTGCCCACAGCTTGTGTTTTATTGGGCCTTAGCATATTGTAAAACATAAAATAAATTCATTATTAGTGACACATCTTATCAGATATTACACTAAGTTGTAGGAATGTCACGATCATGATATTTGGCCTCCGATCCAATCAAATTTTAAGTCCTGATCCGATACATTGACAATGTTATTATACTTTATAAAACTGCAAACGTTTTTAACCGTAAACAATTGCACATTTTCAAAAAGCGTATTTCATTACATTTTGAATTTGCTAACATTTTTGTAAATTCCATAAAATAAAATTAAGAGGATTAAGGGTCAGCTTCACTTTAATATTTTAGAAAACTGGTCAAACCACCCATCTATATCACATCATGCTACAAGACGGGCTCAGCGGAGTCAGACAAAATGTAACAAAGAGCGTTTTTATTGTGAAAGCCGGAATCTTGTTTTGTTTTTTTGAGCACTTGACGACAATGCCGTTTAAACGAAGACGAAGATAAAAGCAAAAATAGCTTAGTCACGGCCGCATTCTTCATAATGAGATTGCACCAAGTATGCGGTCAACTTACAAAACTTTCAAGTAAAAATATAGAAACACTTACAGTCCGATGTTTATGTTGCATGATCATCATCACCTCAGAGAATATCCAGAAGCCACTAAAGTCTCTCATTAAGAGAACACTAAACATTCTAGACAAAAAGCCTCTAAAGTATCATTATCGTAACATTTGACGTATAATATTTTGGATTTACCGTATTTTTCGGACTATAAGTCACAGTTTTTTTCATAGTTTGGCCGGGGGTGCGATTTATACTCAGGAGCGACTTATGTGTGAAATTATTAACACATTACCGTAAAATATCAAATAATATTATTTAGCTCATTCACGTAAGAGACTAGACGTATAAGATTTCATTGGATTTAGCGATTAGGAGTGACAGATTGTTTGGTAAACGTATAGCATGTTCTACATGTTATAGTTATTTGAATGACTCTTACCATAATATGTTACGTTAACATACCAGGCACGTTCTCAGTTGGTTATTTATGCGTCATATAACGTACACTTATTCAGTTCACTATTCTTTATTTATTTTAAATTGCCTTTCAAATGTCTATTCTTGGTGTTGGGTTTTATCAAATAAATTTCCCCCAAAAATGCGACTTATACTCCAGTGCGACTTATATATGTTTTTTTCCTTCATTATGCATTTTCGGCCGGTGCGACTTATACTCCGGAGCGACTTATACTCCGAAAAATATAAATAAATGATAAATGGGTTATACTTGTATAGCGCTTTTCTACCTTCAAGGTACTCAAAGCGCTTTGACAGTATTTCCACATTCACCCATTCACACACACATTCACACACTGATGGACGGAGCTGCCATGCAAGGCGCTACCAGCACCCATCAGGAGCAAGGGTGAAGTGTCTTGCCCAAGGACACAACGGACGTGACTAGGATGGTAGAAGGTGGGTATTGAACCCCAGTAACCAGCAACCGTCCGATTGCTGGCACGGCCACTCTACCAACTTCGCCACGCCGTCCCCATACGGTAGATAATTATCAGATATTCATGGATGCTTGCCTCATCTTTAGAGTTGTAAATAAACCTGCTCCCCCTCCCTTGATAGATGGTATTAATAAGAAAAAAATAGCAGTCAAGTAAACACCAGAGCAGGGACCAGAGGGGACTGCAATGTACAAAGGCGCAGGACTAAATTTGGCCGAATGGTGGGGTCTATCAGAGGCATACAGTCATGGAACAGGCTGCCAGCCCGTGCCAGAAACTGTGACACCTATTTAACATTTAAAACTGCACTAAAACAGTGGTTGAAAACTAATCAGACATGCACGTATTTTTGTTGTTTGTTGTTTGTTAGATTTTTTTGTCCATGGTCTGTGTTTATGGTATGCTTGTAATGTGTAATGTCTTGTGATTTATGTATTATTTTGTATCATGACCTGTTGAATGTTTACTGTATTAACCTGCCTTAGGACAACGGATGAAAATTAGCTATTGTGCTAACTCCGGCATATTTACATTGTTGCTCTATTTTAATGAATATGCATTGTCCTAATTCAAATAAATAAATGGTAACACTTTAGTATGGGGAACATATTGTAAGTAACACAGACTTAATTAAGTGTTATTTGGACACTAGGGGAACATATTGTAAGTAACAAAGACTTAATGTAGTTATTTGTTCAGGGTTAGGGTTAGAGGGTTAGGGTTAGGGCCATGCAGAATAAGGCAGTAATAAGTACTTAATAATGACTAATTAAGAGCCAATATATTACTAATTTGCATGTCAATAAGCAAATAATTAATGGTGAATATGTTCCCCGTACTAAAGTGTTACCAAATAAATAAATAAATCTTAACATAAAGTGGTTCAAGCACCTCATTGAGACGCTTTAATCCAGCGAGTGCAGGCATACATTTTATACAGACAAACGTTGCGACAGCCTCTACTACAGTGTTCTAAAGTGGCTTGCGGAGAATCAAATGGTAATGCTAGCAACACCCTCAGTTTCTTTTGTTTTTGACATCCTGTTGTTGGAAGCTAACGTCAGCATCATGCTGACCGGGCGCAACAGCCGATCTCCAATCAGTAGGGTTGGGTGTATAGTCTAAATATCGATAGTTTACATAGACAAGTGTCTATTGGTATCTTATCAATACCAACATGATGGGATCAATATTTTGTGGCATCTTCTCGTCTGTTCGTCCAGAAAAGTGGCTCAGATGGTAGAGCGGGTTGAGGGTTTCTTGTACAAATCCAGCTTCCGCCATACTAGTCACTGCCATTGTGTCCTTGGGCAAGACACTTCACCCACCTTGCTCCAAGTGCCGCTGACACTGGGGTATGAATGTTCTCAGTTCTCACTATAAAGTGCTTTGAGTGTCTAGAAAAGCGTTATAAAAATCTTACCCATTATTATTATTATTATCATTAAATTACTCGCTTTTCCTCAAAGTTTACTCGAGCGTCTCTACTAGTCTCAGTGCAAAACAGCACTTTTCCCTGTCTTTACTGCTCACTCAGGCACACTCGGGGTTAGAGCGGGTTGTCAAGTAACGAGTAAGTTCCCGGTTTGAAACCTACTTCCTCCATCCTAACCGCTGGACACGACGCCCACTTTGCCCTCAAACTTGCCCACACAGGGAAGCTTCACAGTCTGGTTTGCGGGCACTACACGAACGCCGCTCACAGCTACTCAAGAGAGGATGGGTCAAATGCACTAATTGACTAAATTTGACTGTTCTTCATCACCTCTCTGCTTCACTGATAGACTTAAATTTTTTTCTACGAATATCTGCCTGTAATGGAAGTTATGTTGTTTTGATGACATTTTGGTATTTACATTTTTTGTTACATTTGTTATTTGGCACTAGTAACTTTTAAGGATTATTTTAATCAATTGTATAATAATGCATTGTTTTGTATAGCTGCATTTAGTTATACAATTATTTTTAATTGAATAAAATAGTTTCCCC
This sequence comes from Entelurus aequoreus, assembly GCF_033978785.1. Lineage (NCBI taxonomy): Eukaryota > Metazoa > Chordata > Actinopteri > Syngnathiformes > Syngnathidae > Entelurus > Entelurus aequoreus. The sequence goes on from NC_084748.1 coordinate 27,782,032, forward strand.
CTGTTATCATAATAACTATCAACTAAGTACAGTAGAGGCAAATTCATAAACTTATTCAATGATTATGACATTTCAAGTCAAAGTATCGGTATCAACATGGGCGATACTGTAATCCCTGTTTTTACATGGAATCAGATTGGTACCAAAGTTTGCAGTATCACCCACCCCTACATATAGTCAAAAAAGCTACAATCAGCCCGAATCAATTCTATAGACAATTTATTGGGCTTCAGTCTTGGTTGGTGCTCTGCCATGTCCTGTCAATTGTGGGACATGGACAAGTGTGTGCCTTTCCGAATCATGTCCAACCGACTGAATTTACCACAGGTGGATTCCAAATACGCCAACATCTCAAGGATAATCAGTTTTCATAATACATGCAAACAGTATATACACATATATATATATATATATATATATATATATATATATATATATATATATATATATATATATATATATATATATATATATACACATATATATATATCAGTGGCGTGCAGTCACTAGAGGCAGGGGAGGCGGGGCCTCACCTGCCATCATGGAAAGAAAAAAAATTTAAAAAGAAAAAAAAATTAATTAAATTGTTATATGTATCCAGTGATTATACTAAAGTAATTTTCCATTTAACTTCACCAGTTTTAGATTGTTTTCATTTTTATTTTCACATTTGCCGTTCAAATACTGAGAAGAGACGATGCGGTGATCAGCAGCCAGTTGAGGCAAGTCACTGATTTGTGCCTCAACATGAATTGTGCACAATGACTCGGCTAACTGCTGAGCTGCTGTGCAGTGAGACCGTATTGCTATATTAATTATATCAGCTAACTAAACTATGGCATAGTCTAGTTAGCTGAGGTATATAATGTACAGTGTATTTTGTCAAAAACTGTATTTGTGTAACGTATTTCTTGTGCTGAGCATTCATAAATCTGCTGCAAAAGACGTACTGGTTGAGACTCGCAGTAATCCGGCCTCCTGGTGGTAGAGGGCGGTAGTGATCCCAGAGATCATTCCTCGGCCGCAGAAGAAAAAAAAAAAAAAGTTTGCAGCGATTGTTTATTTCCTCTCGCCTGGACTTTTATTAAAAACATTGAGGATTACATATGTAAAATAAAACAGTTTTCTAAACTGGACTTTCAATCGAAGCAGAAGGTAATAATTAAAGGTAGACCAACGCCGGAGCTAAAAGGTTTGCTTTTGACTTCGGGACAGAAGACCCGTTCTTTTCAAACGGCGTGGTACACATGCAAAGGCTGGCTGTGTGGATGTCCAGCAAGAAAGGTAAGACCATAATAATGTTTTTTTTATTAAATGTGCTTTTTTGTGTGCTACAGTTGTGTAAAGAATGCTGGTATGAGCTTTTAAACATAACCCGTTAACTGCTGCCAATCACATGGTGAATAAGATACTATTTAGGGTTCATATGTTTGTAAATCTGACTGTGATGACGCAGTGCCTCACCAGACATTAACCTCACCGCACGCCACTGATATATATATGTATATATATATATATATATATATATATATATATATATATATATATATATATATATATATATATATATATATATATATATATATATATATATATATATATATATATATATACACACACAGTACAGACCAAAAGTTTGGACACACCTCATTCAATGTGTTTTCTTTATATTTATGACTATTTACATTGTAGATTGTCACTGAAGGCATCAAAACTATGAATGAACACATGTGGAGTTATGTACTTAACAAAAAAGGTGAAATAACTGAAAAAATGTGTTTTATTCTAGTTTCTTCAGAAAAGCCACCCTTTGCTCTGATTACTGCTTTGCACACTCTTGGCATTCTCTCGATGAGCTTGAAGAGGTAGTCACCTCAAATGGTTTTTACTTCACAGGTGTCAAAGTTTTTGATGCCTTCAGTGACAATCTACAATGTAAATAGTCATTAAAATCAAGAAAACACATTGAAATGAGAAGGTGTCTTAACCTTTGGCCTGTACTGTATATATATATATACATATACGCATTTTATATATATATATATATATATATATATATATATATATATATATATATATATATATATATATATATATATATATATATATATATATATACACACATTATATATACACACACATATATACACATCATATATATACATTACATATACAAATTTATATACATATATACACATGCATATATACTAGCGTTTAAGTATATATGTATATGTATATGTATTACATATACACATTTATATACATATATACACATGCATATACACTACCGTTCAAAAATTTGGGGTCACATTGAAATGTCCTTATTTTTGAAGGAAAAGCACTGTACTTTTCAATGAAGATAACTTTAAACTGGTCTTAACTTTAAAGAAATATGCTCTATACATTGCTAATGTGGTAAATAACTATTCTAGCTGCAAATGTCTGGTTTTTGGTGCAATATCTACATAGGTGTATAGCGGCCCATTTCCAGCAACTATCACTCCAGTGTTCTAATGGTACAATGTGTTTGCTCATTGGCTCAGAAGGCTAATTGATGATTAGAAAACCCTTGTGCAATCATGTTCACACATCTGAAAACAGTTTAGCTCATTACAAAAGCTACAAAACTGACCTTCCTTTGAGCAGATTGAGTTTCTGGAGCATCACATTTTTGGGGTCAATTAAACGCTCAAAATGGCCAGAAAAAGAGAACTTTCATCTGAAACTCGACAGTCTATTCTTGTTCTTAGAAATGAAGGCTATTCCACAAAATTGTTTGGGTGACCCCAAACTTTTGAACGGTAGTGTATACACATATATATATACATATATACTTAAACGCTCACACACACACGTTTTTTATTTTACTTTGGGACGGCCAGACACTGGTGGGCTCGTTCCACCGTAAATTGGGGTCCCCTGGCTAAGCATATCCTAACAGAGCTATTTTTCTCCTTCGGAAATATTAAACTGTGACAAAAGAAATACTACATGTCTATTGCAGATTACGCTGGTTCTCAGTCAAGAGTGTATATTGACCACATTGGATTAGTTTTAGCATATTCATTGGACAAAATGTATTACTATTGTGGGTATTCTCTATGTGTTTGGATTCCGCTGGTTCGTCTCAGCAGTCTACTCTCCCTGTGTCAGTAACGTGTTCTAGCATGTTTGTTTCCCCAATGTGTGCATACACCTAGTGGTAACATGTAACTCTATCCATCCGAGACGTGTATGCACGTGGCCCCAAGTTGGCAGGCTGTCATAACCTACGTGCCACGGGGGGCGGCACATGGACGTTTGTCCCCATGCAGCAGCTGAGCGTCGCCTTGCTTAACCTTGACCTACTTCCCTAAATGTCAGAAATCAGACCTACACAATGTATAGTACTGTTGCCTGGTCAGCGGGGAGCATTCGCTCATACAGGATAGACAAAGTCAATAAAGCCTAATTAAGGGTCACAAAATAGTTTGTTTTGGCTTTATGATTATTTGTTTTGTCAGTCTTGTAGAATAATATTTACCAGTATCTAACAATTACGCCAACGAGGTGATTTTGTTTAGTCTTGAAGAACAATGGGTTTTACTACTTGGCACTACTTAGTAGAGAGCACAGTTATTTCTGGCCAATATAAATTCCTGCCTAAATGGTCTTTTTGGTACAGAATAAACTTGACGAAAATATTTCAAAATGAATGCTAAGAGGTTTAAAGTGAATGGAGTCATGAAGTTACACACACGTTAGCTGTTACTACACCTGACCTGGCTTCTGTATATGGTCATGTTTGAGTTCATTTGGAACATGCTCAACAAAGTTACATTCATCACATCTTGACACGTAGCACAATTTATTCAACATGTCCGAAAAGAAGTAGAACGAAGCAGACCTTATTTAAACCTAACCCAGCAGGCACAAGACATTGATACAACGTTGGTTATGCGTTCATGTCCTTTAAAACAGACTTTGAATCAGCATTGCAAAGTAGTTGTATATGAAAATTGAGACAACGATGTCTAACGTTGTCGGTTGGGTAATGACCAAATTTCAATGGTCAAGTCAACGTCACAACCTGACATTGGATAAACGTCGTCTAAAAGCGCGTCTTTTTATGTTGCATTTGTGTCATGGAATATTGGTAGGAAAATGACCAAATTTCAATGGTCAAATCAACGTCAGAACCAGACATTGATTAAACGTGGTCAAAAAGTGTGTCGTTCCAACGTTAGGTTTGAGTTGTTCAACGTCAGGACCTAATTCAACAAGTTCCCAGTATTGTTTCAATGTCTTGTTCCTACTGGAAAATCTTCTCCGTGTCTCAGCAATTACTGATAGGTTGTTCACTTCCTGTGTTTAACATGTATCAGGTTAACTTTAAAGATGTCTAATTGTGAAGTTAATAGCGAACTTATTCAACCATAAGGAACACATAGCCCCCTCGATTCCGAAAGGCACAAGCGGTAGCAAAAGGATAGATGGATGGATGGAATATATAGCTAAATAAATTAGAATTTGGAAGATTTGATCTTTAAAGACTGCCACGGAAACAGAACAGAATAGAATACATAGTACAGGGGTGTCAAACGTACGGCCCGCGGGCCGGGTCAGGCCCGCGAACAGGTTTTATCCGGCCCGCGGGATGAGTTTGCTAAGTATTAAAATTAACCTGAAATTTTTGAATGAAAGAAACAGCTGTTCTAAATGTCTCCACTGGATGTCGCAATAGCAATTCCTTGTATCTTTGTAGATAATGCTACATATGTACATAATAAACCACATGATGTTAGTACACTAGTCGAGGAAAATTATAAAACTACATAAATAACATCCTGTAACTTGATTTTGATATAATTATTTTATCTTGATAGATTGAAAATTAACACACTAATGAGTTGACTGATGAACATGATCACATAATTTATTCAGAAAATATAAATAACAAATAAAGATAGAATACTATTAACCGCAACATGTAGGTGTAAAAAAACCAACAATTTTTACAATTTCAGAATGTGCTTGTTCTATTTTTAAACAAAGAAAATAATCTGAAGTTGTCTTTATTTTTAAGTTATCGTGCCGTGATTGTTACGAGTCCTGCCCACTTGGGAGTATATTTTTCTCCACGTGGCCCCCGATCTAAAATGAGTTGGACATGCTGAACATAGTATAAATCTTTATTGTCCACCAAGGTGGAAAATTGTGGTGTGGCTCACCAACACAGACGACAAACACGATAAGAACAGACGTTAGGTAAAAAGAGGAATGAAAGTATCTATAAGTTATAGGATCTAAAAGACTATCAAGCAGTTGAGGTCAGACATGTATTTGTTCACTTTGTCACTTTAAGAATGGCAATTGGGATAAGATACTTTTGAAAAGGATCTTTAGCCAGTGGAGCTCGAGAGTGTTTAAATGCAAGTAACATTTCATCGTTTTACCCTCAGTTCCATAGAGACCGCCTTGTGTCTCTTACCTTCTGTGGTGATGTGGGCCATGTCAGCCTGCTTCTGCTCGTGCCCTCGTCTAAGCTCAACACTCACGTAGTTTGCTTCCGCCTCTCCTGGGTGCTCCGCTCTCACGCCCCACTCTTCAAATTCTAAGAGCTCCTGATGCTGTGCCGCACTGATTGGAGTCCAGCCGGCTGTGGTTTGGTGATCTGCTCGCTGCCAGCTAGCTGTTGTCATTCGGAGTGTCCATCCTCCATCTCTATTTTAGGCTGTTGAGAGCGTCATGGCAACAGGGCTGCTAATTCAGGCCGCCGTGTCACAACTGGCTGCTGATAGGCAAGGTTCTGCAGGTCATGTTGAAAGCGTGGGAAAATACTTCCAAGCATTGAGTGGTGAACCAAGCATTGAGCGGTGTTTATCGATAATCGACTTTGAATTGCATTCAACCTTTTAAAATGATGATGCATGCAAGATATATGTTAGTAAAATACATTCTTTGTGGAAAAAAGAACGCCATTTAAAGGCCTACTGCAACCCACTACTACCGACCACGCAGTCTGATAGTTTATATATCTATGATGAAATCTTAACATTGCAACACATGCCAATACGGCCGGGTTAGATTACTAAAGTGCAATTTTAAATTTCCCGTGAAATATCCTGCTGAAAACGTCTCGGTATGATGACGTTTGCGCGTGACGTAACAGATTGTAGCGGACATTTTGGGACACCATTGTGGCCAGCTATTAAGTCGTCTGTTTTCATCGCAAAATTCCACAGTATTCTGGACATCTGTGTTGGTGAATCTTTTGCAATTTGTTTAATGAACAATGGAGATAGCAAAGAAGAAAGCTGTAGGTGGGAAGCGGTGTATTAGCGGCCGGCTGCAGCAACACAAACACGTTGTGTTTCATTGTTTACATTCCCGAACAATGACAGTCAAGCTTTACCATTGGCCTGGGACAAGCTTTACCATTGGCCTGGGACAACAGAGACTCTTACCAGGAGGACTTTGAGTTGGCTACGCGGTTCCGTGAGTACGCAGCTGCGGCTTCCAAACATTTGATCGCTTGCCCGTACCGCTATGTGCCTGTCACGTACGTAACTTTGGGGAAATATATGTGCTGTATGAACTTTGCGGAGGTGAACGGTACTTTGGGCTGTGGGATTGAGTGTGTTGTGCGGGTGTTTGATTTGTATTGGTGGGTTATATGGACGGGAGGGGGGAGGTGTTTGTTATGCGGGATTAATTTGTGGCATATTAAATATAAGCCTGGTTGTGTTGTGGCTAATAGAGTATATATATGTCTTGTGTTTATTTACTGTTTTAGTCATTCCCAGCTGAATATCAGGTCCCACCCGCCTCTCACAGCATCTTCCCTATCTGAATCGCTTCCACTGCCCTCTAATCCTTCACTCTCACTTTCCTCATCCATGAATCTTTCATCCTTGCCCAAATTAATGGGGAAATCGTCGCTTTCTCGGTCCGAATCGCTCTCGCTGCTGGTGGCCATGATTGTAAACAATGTGCAGATGTGAGGAGCTCCACAACCTATGACTTCACGCTACTTCCGGTACAGGCAAGGCTTTTTTATCAGCGACCAAAAGTTGCAAACTTTATCGTCGATGTTCTCTACTAAATCCTTTCAGCAAAAATATGGCAATATCGTGAAATGATCAAGTATGACACATAGAATGGATCTGCTATCCCCGTTTAAATAAGAAAATTTCATTTCAGTAGACCTTTAAAAAATATTAAATGACACCAAAACACATCAATTAAATGTGTTTTAGGCCATGTCTACACTAAGCCGGATAACCCCTTAAACAAATAATTATTTAGCCGTTTCAGCCACACTAAACCATCGTTTAAGGTTCTCCTCCTTGGATAATTTTTTACACGGGTAAGTGCGCCGTCTATTTCTTGAATCTCCGGCTCTTAGCTTTGTATGGACTCTTTGATCGTTTACAAACTGAGTTCGGAGAGGAAGTGACGCCAGAAAGACTGCGCCCCACACAGGAAGTGACGTCAGAAAGAATGCGCCACAGCCAGCTTCATAACGAAGCGGTTTCGTAACTCAGAGCTAACCACTGGAAATATGGAGGCAAGTCATCCAGACATGCCGTGTTTCTCCTTCCGTCTGTACAGACGCTGGTGGAAATCACACATGAATACCTCAAGAGAAAGCGATTGCAGCTATTTCGGATACAACACTTCTCAGACGGCAAGAGAACTTTCCAATGTCCAGGTCAGCTGTGATTCTACTTACCAAAAAACTTTGTCCATTTGTCGAAGGAGAGACAACGAGAATGCGGGCTCCCGTGGATGTGATAAAAAAAAGGTAGCGTGTGCTTTGTATTACCTGGACGTGAAGGGAAGACTACGGAAAACATCGAATGCTTTTGGACTGGCAAAGCAGACTGTATCAGTTATTGTCCGCCATGTATGTCGCGGACTCAACGACTAGGTCCAGAGTATATAAAGTCACCAAAAACGAATGGACAATGAAGGCGAAAGAGTGAGGAGTGTCCTGACCAGATATCTAGATCCCTAGATTGATTGATGTAAAATGTTCTTTATCACATTGTTTACTTTCACGTCTATTAAAGATTTGATTTATGATGGCTCAGGTGTGATTCACTACAATAGGCCCCCACAGCACACTGGATTCCAGTTAATTGAAATACCACAACACTGGATATTGTTCAGATAAGTTAAATTTAATACCTTGCACACAAAGCAACACTGGAGGTGACTATGACGTGCGCATTTACCGTGCATGCGTACTAGGTCGTGTTGCGCCGGCGGATGGAGGGGGCTAGGGGGTCTAAAACGACCATTGTGTGTGTGTGGACAAGGATAAGGTTAGGTGGGATTTACCATGGATAACCTTAGCTGGCTTATTGTAGAAGGGGCCTTAAGCAGCCTCTTAAGTCATCTAGCAGCTATGATATTATAAAAGGATGTTGCTGAATAGGCGATGTCTAATATTTTTTATTTCTGACCGTCTAAACATGTTGAAACGTACACGTACGACAGAAAGATTTCTGTGTCCATGGTGTGTCTTTGCAGCGCGAGCACTCCTCTCACAGCCATGTGTGGAACTGTGTCAGTTTGCACTTCCTTTTGAAATGTGTTAAACAAAACAGAAAAGTGTGCACTATTGTGCGCCCAAAAACCCTGATGAGCGTTAATGAGGCATACATTTCAGTCTCGCTATGTAATGTATTCATAAGTACAAAACAGAACTAATGCACATGTGCAGCCCAGCCAAAACTTATCCAACAGAACCAGCTAGTGGGCCAAGCGCACACCTCAAAATGTACAGTACTTTTTTGACAGTATGGATGTGAAATGTATATATATACATACATATATGATCGCTCAGCACAAGAGATACTTACACACATACAGTTGTTGTCAAAATAATCTGTACATTATATACCTCAGCTAACTAAACTATGGAAATGTATAATATAGTTCATATAGCAATACGGTCTCACTGCACAGCAGGCCAGCAGTAAGCTGAGTCCACAATCCATGTTGAGGCACAACTGAGTGACGTGCCTCAACTGGCTGCTGATCACCGCACCGTCTCTTCTCAGTATTTGAACGGCAAATGTGAAAATTCTGTGATTTTGAATACAAATAATTTAAAACTGGTGAAGTTAAATGGAAAATAACTTTATAGTATAATCACTGAATACAAATAACAATTTAATTTTTTTTTTCTTTCCATGATGGCACGTGAGGCCCCGCCTCACCTGCCTCCAGAGACTGTACGTCACTGACATATATACATATATACATACTGTATATATATATATATATATATATATATATATATATATATATATATATATATATATATATATATATATATATATATATATATATATATATATATATATATATATACATATATATATTAGGGGTGTGGGAAAAAATCGATTCAAATTCGAATCGCGATTCTCACGTTGTGCGTTCCAGAATCGATTCTCATTTTTTTTAAATAGATTTTTATTTATTTATTTTTTAATTATTTATTTATTTTTTATTTTATTTTTTTAAATGAATCAATCCAACAAAACAATACACAGCAATACCATAACAATGCAATCCAATTCCAAAACCAAACCCGACCCAGCAACACTCAGAACTGCAATAAACAGAGCAATTGAGAGGAGACACAAACACGACACAGAACAAACCAAAAGTAGTGAAACAAAAATGAATATTATCAACAACAGTATCAATATTAGTTACAATTTCAACATAGCAGTGATTAAAAATCCCTCATTGACATTATCATTAGACATTTATAAAAATTTAAAAAAAAGAATAGTGTCACAGTGGCTTACACTTGCATCGCATCTCATAAGCTTGACAACACACTGTGTCCAATATTTTCACAAAGATAAAATAAGTCATATTTTTGGTTTATTTAATAGTTAAAACAAATTTACATTGTTGCAATCAGTTGATAAAACATTGTCCTTTACAATCATATAAGCTTTTTACAAAAATCTACTACTCTGCTTGCGTGTCAGCAGACTGGGGTAGATCCTGCTGAAATCCTATGTATTGAATGAATAGAGAATTGTTTTGAATCAGGAAAAATATCGTTTTTGAATCGAGAATCGTGTTGAATTGAAAAAAAAAGAAAAGATTTTGAATCGAATCGTGACCCCCAAGAATCGATATTGAATCGAATCGTTGGACACCCAAAGATTCACAGCCCTAATATATATATATATATATATATATATATATATATATATATATATACATACATACATACATACACACACACACACACACACACACATATACACACATATATACTGTATATACATATATATACACATATACACAGATATATACACACACATATGTATATATATACATATATAAACACATATACATATATATATACACATATATATATATATATATATATACATATATATACATAAATATATACACATATATATATATACATATATAAACATATATATATATATATATATATATATATATATATATATATATATATATATATATATATATATATATATATATATACACACATTAATGCACATGCATTCACATACATATACATATATACACATACATATACATATATACACATACCTGTATATATATATATATATATATATATATATATATATATATATATACACACACAGGTATGTGTGTATATATATATATATATATATATATATATATATATATACACAGGTATGTGTATATATATATATATATATATATATATATATATATATATATATATATATATATATATATATATATATATATACATACAGGTATTTGTATATATGTATATGTATGTGTATATATGTATATGTATGTGAATGCATGTGCATTAATGTGTGTATATATATATATATATACACACATTATATATTATATATATATACACACATTAATGCACATGCATTCACATACATATACATATATACACATACATATACATATATACACATACCTGTATATATATATATATATATATATATATATATATATATATATATATATATATATATATATATACACACACATACCTGTATATATATATATATATATATATATATATATATATATATATATATATATATATATATATATATATATATATATATATATATATATATATATATATATATATATATATCAGTGACGTGCGGTGAGGTTCATGACTGGTGAGGCTCGGACTTCATCACAGTCAGATTTACAAACATATGAACCCTAAAGAGTATCTTATTCACCATTTGATTGGCAGCAGTTAACGGGTTATGTTTAAAAGCTCATACCAGCATTCTTCCCTGCTTGGCACTCAGCATCAAGGGTTGGAATTGGGGGTTAAATCACCAAAAATGATTCCCAGGCACAGCGCAGCTGCTGCCCACTGCTCCCCTCACCTCCCAGGGGGTGAGCAAGGGGATGGGTCGAATGCAGAGGACAAATTTCACCACACCGAGTGTGTGTGACAATCATTGGTATTTTAACTTAACTTTAACTTTACACATTCAAACTGTAGCACACAAAAAAGCACATTTAATTAAAAAAACGTTATTATGGTCTTACCTTTACTTATAAGTGCGGGAACAGTGGTGTTCGTGTTGGAGGAGTTGTAAATGAATGAAATATGAAACCCGTGCTGCAGTCTGCAGGTGTACCTAATGTTGTGTCCCTGCGGTCGTTAACGGCTCCTCCAGCGCGAGCATTGTTGTTTTTGCACTTTTTGGCTTCTTGTTAAGTGACTTTTTTTGGTTGGATTCGGTCTTGCACGTGGAGGGTTTGGGTGTGGGCTTTGGTTGGTGTGGCGCTCCCGTCGGGCGGTGCATTCTGCAGCGGAGGTGCTTAGCACCAGGAGGCGGGGTTATGAGGCGAGCCTCTCACAGTGCGTCTTCGCAGCAGTTTTATGATCGCTCAGCACAAGAAATACTTTACACACATACAGTTGTTGACAAAATACACTGTACATTATATACCTCAGCTAACTAAACTATGGAAATGTATAATATAATTCATATAGCAATACGGTGTCACTGCACAGCAGGCCAGCAGTTAGCAGAGTCATTGTGCACAATCCATGTTGAGGCACAACTCAGTGACGTGCCTCAACTGGCTGCTGATCACCGCACCGTCTCTTCTCAGTATTTGATGGTAAATGTGAAAATAGAAATAAAAATAATCTAAAACTGGTGAAGTTAAATGGAAAATAACTTTATTATAATCACTGGATACATATAAAAATTTAATATATATTTTTTTCTTTTTACATTTTTTTTCTTTCCATGATGGCAGGTGAGGCCGTGCCTCCCCTGCCTCTAGTGACTGCACGTCACTGATATATATATATATATATATATATATATATATATATATATATATATATATATATATATATATATATATATATATATACAGTATATATACACATTACTGCACATGCATACACATACATATCCATATATACACATACATATACATATATGACCCCAGTATGACATACTTTAAACTACAGTTACCCATTTAATGGCATTTATAAGCCTTTTCTTAGGCCCACCCTTATGTTATTTATGTTTACTGCCTACAATAAAAACAAAAATAGATATATATATATTGACAACAAAACCAATGACTTGTGTGTTTGGGAACAGTTGGTAATGGTTATGTGCAGTAAAACTTCTTCATGAACTCAACTCACCTTAATGTGTGTTCTTAAATTTATGTTGGACGTCTTCGATGAAGAGCATTTGTGATTTTGATTTACAGAGTAAACAACTAAAAACTAAGGTTTTGGGCATTGCTTTCTCTACATTTGCCTAAATATTGCCAACAACACGCAATATTGTGGATTTCCTGCACGTCATCTTCATTACTAAAGAAAAAAGTTACTCTGCAGGAGTAAATTCCTCTGCCATTTTTAAGTATGTTTCTTTTTTTTTTTTCCTGAGTTGTCAGCTTGAAGCGTCCCTCTGTCTCGGACTTCCTCGTCGTCATGTGACATGAGTGTGTGACTGTTACGATTTTGCTTCTTAGTTTCGATGACCAGCTTTATCTCGCCTCTGATTGGCCAGTCCGTAATATTTTGCCCTAACATTAGGCCAATTGTGACTCATCATACGAACACCAACCAATCATCATGGGTTTTCTCCGTATGTATGGATGTTCTCATTCATCCAGGTCATTGTATTTTCTCCATTTTTTTTCACGCCTGGATTTGTGGTCCATTTTCTCTCTTCGTAGCTTGTAGCTTTCATGTAAGCTACCTGGCTACATGGGTCTAAAAGTAGCTAAGCTACAGGTTCAAAAAGGAGTGAAACTACCAGCGAGCTATTGGAAAATGTAGATAAGCTACGTACAGTCAGCCATAGGAAAATAATTTGGGATGGACAGTTTACTCTGCTCCAGCGTTATAACTACTATCAACAGTCTGCAGGAGATGTGTCAGTCAAGATGAAAGCATGAACCCGCTACTCACCTCTTCCCAGGCAAGGTGTGGACTGCTGCTTGCAAAGGGCTGCTTCTCGTCGCTTCATTCTGGCCTGTGATGGCATGGAAGGAAGACATGAATGTGCTATATATTTCAAATGTGCTTTGTATTTACTGTAAGTCAGTGCATTTTAATTATTTTCTGTTAGAAAATCTCCGTCAGGACTATAGATGGTATAATTCGTCTATAAAATTTTTATAAGTACACCGGTGCATAAAATTGTATCCTTATTAATATTAAAGAAAAAATATATAGATTAATTAACAACAAAGAATAATTAACATTGTTTTTAGTCTGTAACAGAGAAGATTTTGCATCAATTTGCCTGAAATAAAAAATAAAAAAAAGGCATCCATATATAAATCCTTATCTAAACTAACATTTTTTGACCGACTTGAACCATTTGATACTGAAAAATAAAATGTAATAAACTCAACTCACAATAAATTCAAATTGATCAGCAACAATAACTCAGGAGCACAATATATAAACATAAAATACAAAACAAAAATGATCAAAACCATTGTTGCTGATTTTATTTTATTTCTTTATCGAAATGAAGTCAGGATTAATGGTGACCATGAACATGTTCTTGCAGTTTTTCGAAGCGGGGTTTGAAGTAGGGTTGTCCCATTACCAATATTTTGGTAAAAAATAAAGTGGATCATGAAATAATTTAATTTTTGGCTTCATTTTAACAAAAAAAAACTTACAATACATTAAACATATGGTTCTAATTGAACTCAAAGAAGAATTTTAGAAAATGAAAATGAAAAGGGACCTTGGGGTTTTCTTGTTGCACTCAAAGAAGAACTTACAATTGTATTTATTGAATATTGTCTGCCATAATCTAGGATTAGGTTGGAAAAGAATAAAAAGCTTTACTGATATTGTATTAAATGCTTCATGATCTATGTTTGCCACTCTTGGGCTGTGCTTTAAGACCAACAAATTCATTAGTAAATACTAAATACCATACCATGGCTAAAAGTACACATGTAGCAGGTGAAACACACAGTTAAAGGTAAAACACAAATTGTAGCAATTGGTTACAAAATTACACGTGCATTAGTTTGCGCAATGTGGGTGGTTTTGACTCCGCTAATATTTGGCATTATGCCAAGCGCCACAGATTTTCAAATGGGAGACAGGACTGGACAACAGGCAGGCCAGTCTAGTACCCGCACTCTTTTACTACAAAGCCACGCTGTTGTAACATGTGCAGAATGTGGCTTGGCATTGTCTTGCTGAAATAAGCAGGGGCGTCCATGATAACGTTGCTTGGATGCAACATATGTTGCTCCAAAACCTGTATGTACCTTTTAGCATTAATGGTGCTGTCACAGATGTGTAAGTTACCCATGCCTTGGGCACTGATACATCCTCATACCATCACAGATGCTGGCTTTTGAACTTTGCGCCTGTAACAATCCGGATGGTTATTTTCCTCTTTGGTCCGGACGACACGACGTCCACAGTTTCCAAAAACAATATGAAATGTGGACTCGTCAGACACTTTTCCATTTTGCATCAGTCCATCTTAGATGAGCTCGGGCCCAGCGAAGCCGGCGGCGTTTCTGGGTGTTGTTGATAAATGGCTTTGGCTTTGCATAGTACAGTTTTAACTTGCACTTACAGATGTAGCGACGAACTATAGTTACTGACAGTGGATTTCTGAAGTGTTCCTGAGCCCATGTGGTGATGTCCTTTATTCATTCAATGGGCATTCAATGTTGTTTTAGGCCTTGCCGCTTAAGTGCAGTGATTTCTCGAGATTCTCTGAACCTTTTGATGATATTACGAACCGTAGAGGGTGAAATCCCAAAAGTCTTGCAGTAGCTCGTTGAGAAATGTTTTAAACTGTTCGACATTTTGCTTACGCATTTGTTGACAAAGTGGTGACCCTCGCCCCATCCTTGTTTGTGAATGACCGAGCATTTCATGGAAGCTGCTTTTATACCCAATCATGGCACCCACCTGTTCCCAATTAGCTTGTTCACCTGTGGGATGGCCCAAATAAGTGTTTGATGAGCATTCCTCAACTTTCTCAGTGTTTTGTGCCACTTGTGCCAGCTTTTTTGAAACTTGTTTCAGGCATCAAATTCCAAATGGCTAAAAAGCTAATATTTGCAAAAAGTAAAGTGTCTTGTCTTTGCAGTCTATTCAATTGATTATAGGTACAAAAGGATTTACAAACTATTGCATTCTGTTTTTATTTACAATTTACACAACGTGCCAACTTCACTGGTTTTGGGTTTTGGAGACTTTGTCAAAAGCAAACAAGTCTCAGAAATATGTTTCATCATGACAATCCGAGTCATGTTCTCGCAAGTGGGGCTATCTTTAGAAGGCCACTCTTTGGTGGACATTCCTTTAAAAGGCAATTCTCAACTTGCTGAATCTCTGAGGAAATGTCTGCAGTTCTCTTCCCTTGCTGATAGTAGTTATGTCCTCTATTTTAAACACACGTCTAGTCGGCACATGCATTGGTTAGTTCACTGTTGTTTCCACATACAGTCGTGGTCAAAAGTTTACATACACTTGTAAAGAACATAATGACATGGCTGTCTTGGGATTCCAATAATTTCTACAACTCTTATTTTTTTGTGATAGAGTGATTGGAGCACATACTTGTTGGTCACAAAAAACATTCATGAAATTTGGTTCTTTTATGAATTTATTATGGGTCTACTGAAAATGTGACCAAATCTGCTTGGTCGAAAGTATACATACAGCAATGTTAATATTTGGTTAGATGTCACTGCAATAAGGCGCTTTTGGTAGCCATCCACAAGCTTCTGCTTGAATTTTTGACCACTCCTCTTGACAAAATTGGTGCAGTTCAGCTAAATTTGTTGGTTTTCTGACATGGATTTGTTTCTTCAGCATTGTCCACACGTTTAAGTCAGGACTTTGGGAAGGCCATTCTAAAACCTTAATTCTAGCCTGATTTAGCCATTCTTTTACCACTTTTGATTTTTGTTTGGGGTCATTGTCCTGTTGGAACACCCAACTGCACCCAAGACCCAACCTACTCTGTAAAGCACCAGTTCCATTGGCAGCAAAACAGGCCCAGAGCATAATACTACCACCACCATGCTTGACGGTAGGGTTGGTGTTCCTCGAATTAAAGGCCTCACCTTTTCTCCTCCAAACATATTGCTGGGTATTGTGGCCAAACAGCTCAATTCTTGTTTCATCTGACCACTTCACTGATTATCAGTGCAGGCAGCGTTCAAGCGACAGTTGGAATCTATTTCATCCTTAACGGCATCAGAGTAGATACTGTTATCAAGGCCTTGTTTCTTGGAAAGAAAAGTGAAGTTGTGGTTTGCAGTTGTGTGCACACCACAGTGGGGGTGTCTAGAGTGCAGTACGTGGCCGCGCAGTTTTTTTTTTTTTTCATTTTGATCCAAAATTAAAATAACTTCATTATCTATGCATCCATTTTTCTACCGCTTGCATTTGGATCCTGCACCAGAGCCTCGGACTATAGAGCTGTCCTATTTAAGAACTGATGAAGCCTGCTCGGATTCCTTCAGATATTACGGCTGCATAAAATATTTGGAAAAATAACAATTATTCACATGAGCATGCAATATAATTTCGACAAGTCTTATTTTACTTGGCAAGCTGTATTTCAAACAAAAACTGCGGGCACTCATGAGTTCACAGGAGGAGCAATCGCAATATATTAACTGACATGTCCTTTATTTAGTGTGTGAATGTATTGTGCAGTAAACGATGGATTATTGTTTTATTAATTTCCATTAAGAAAGCCCTTCATCATTTGTCCATCCCATAAACACCTTTCTTTAAAGCAGAACAAGAGAATGAGTTTAATAATGATAAAAAATAAAAACTGTGACTTTTCATCTGATTACAATCTTCTTTGAAGTCTTTAAAATGTAAGAGTAGTAGTAAATGTAAAATAGAAAAATATATCTTACTGTATATACTACATTATATGTTCAGTAATATTTCTGAAAAAACATTATGATTTTATTATGCAGACAATAACTTATCACCTCTTAATAATAATAAAAACAATTTATATTACTTTGGTAGCGATTTTAAAAGACACCCAGAGACGACATGAACCTATCAGATCAAATGCCACAGCCATGTATTACAAGCAGTGGAGGTGGGTTCCTCACAGTTTGACAGTTGACTGACACACGCGTACAACGCTGTACTTACGTTTTGCAGAGCGGTGTTCAAACGTGGTGGGCCCGCAGGCCACCCTCACTAATGAGAGCAAGGTGTTCCTGTGTACACACACATACATACACAAACACACACACACACACACACACACACAAACACTTGAGTGCTGGCTGTTTTAGAGGAAGTTCAGCAGGAAGCTTTTATTTGCACCATTACCTCTAGGGTATGAAGGCCACGCCCCCTGAGACCCCTCCCCTTCAGTTTGTCAAGGATGTCATGCCATCAAGTCATTGTTGCAGCCACGCCTGCGTGTTGCTTCATGAGGCGTGCCGATGCAACAGTCGACATACGTTTACACCATAGGACGTGACTTTGTAGACGCACTATTGATGCTCGTCTTTCCCGTTTATTGTATTCTTTATATGGGGCCACACGTTTTCCAAGTATCCCATTGATGTAGAACAGAGGTCTCAAACTCAATTCACCTGGGGACCGCAATGAGTATTTACTTCAGAATCAGGTTTTAACCACATGACTAAATTTGCTAACTCATTTTACCAGCATCCTGTACTATGGTAGGCCTTCAGTCATTTATGAATTTGAAATGTATTGTAAAAATGTCATATTTTGACACCGTTGAGGTCCCCGGGACACTTTAGCTTGCTTACAGTGTTTGGAAAATTAATAAATATAGTCATTTATTACTTTACCAAAATAATAATTGAATTACTAATGTACTTATTCTTTAGTAAATGTAATTACAACTACAGATGTCCAATAATATCGGGCTGCTGATATTATCGGCCGATAAATGCTTTAAAATGTAATATTGGAAATTATTGGTATTGGTTTCAAAAAGTAAAATTGATGACTTTTTAAAACGCCGCTGTACGGAGTGGTACACGGATGTAGGGAGAAGTACAGAGCGCCAATAAACCTTTGCATGCTAGCCCAGTCACATAATACCTACGGCTTTTCACACACACAAGTGAATGCAATGCATACTTGGTCAACAGCCATACAGGTCACACTGAGGGTAGCTGTATAAACAACTTTAACACTGTTACAAATATGCGCCACACTGTGAACCCACACCAAACAAGAATGACAAACACATTTCGGGAGAACATCCGCACCGTAACACAACATAAACACAACAGAACAAATACCCGGAACCCCTTTGAGCACTAACTCTTCCGGGACGCTACAATAAACACCCCCCGCTACCCCCTACCCCATCCACCTCAACCCCACCCCCCCAACCCCGCCCACCTCAACCTCCTCATGCTCTCTCAGGGAGAGCATGTCCCAAATTCCAAGCTGCTGTTTTGAGGCATGTTTAAAAAAAATAATGCACTTTGTGACTTCAATAATAAATATGTCAGTGCCATGTTGGCATTTTTTTCCATAACTTGAGTTGATTTATTTTGGAAAACCTTGTTACATTGTTTAATGCATCCAGCAGGGCATCGCAACAAAATTAGGCATAATAATGTGTTAATTCCACGACTGTATATATCGGTATCGGTTGGTATCAGAATCAGTAATTAAGAGTTGGACAATATCGGAATATCGGCAAAAAAGCCATTATCGGACATCTCTACCGCAAATGGCCCGCGTGTTTGTGACCCCTGATGTAAAACATGCCTTTATGTTCTTTTTGTATGAAATACATATCTTATAGCTCTTATTTACATGGTAGCACGTCATTTATCTCTACATGACTTAAATCCGTGTATTTGTCAGATTACTTGGGAGTTTTTTAATGCTCTCAATTATTAATTAGCACTGGGGATCGTAAAAAATATCGATATGGCCATATCGATATTTTGTATCGGGATATTATATTGAAATATAAAAACCTTAGAAAAACAATACAATGTTGATTTTCAATGTCTTATGAGTTATGATAGATTTTTTTCTCTTAAAGGGTCCCTAATATGCAAAGGCAACTTTTCTTACCCATTGATACCTGCTGTCAAATCAAACCTTTGAGACTTTACAGAAACATTAATTGTATAATCTTGCCTTCTTTCATACTGCTGCCAAACAAGCTGTTTGGAATTTGCAAAACCTGTGGTATTTTTTGTACGGATTATCCATATATGGCAGGGGTGTCAAACGTACGGCCCGAGGGCCGGATCAGGCCCTTAAACAGGTTTTATCCGGCCCGCGGGCTGAGTTTAAGTATAAAAATGAACCTGCAATTTTTATATGAAAAGAACTGCTGTTCTAAATGTGTGTACGGGATGTCGCAATAGCAATTCTTTGTATCTTTGTAGATCAGGGGTCTCAAACTCAATTTACCTGGGGGCCACTGGATGCAGAAACTGGGTGAGGCTGGGCCGCAAGAAAATATATATTTTTTTAAATCTAACTTTTTAATGAATTCACCTTCTTTGAATGGCTTTCCCGCCCTAGCAACCATCTCACTCACCATGTAGCTAGCTTTGACTGCTGCATCGTTCTTTTCGGTTGCTTTCTTGAAGAAATCTTGTTGCCTCAGTAGAATAAATTTGGAACCCGGTTCAGTCTCTCATCTCCCTGGTATTTTGCATACTCCTCAGCATGTCTAGTTGTATAATGACGTTTCAAATTGTATTCCTTGTGCACCGCAACTTTCTCTGTGCAAATAAGACACGTCGGGGTGCCCCTGTGCTCAACAAAGAAATATTGCATCTCCCACTTTTCCTGGAATTGTCTTTGCTCATCACTAACCTATCTCTTCACTGCAGGCTTTTAAAAAAACATGTTTGGGGTTGTGGAATATATTTGTATTTAGCCGACGCACGGAGAAAAATTTTCGGGAGGGGCACTGAAATTCGGGAGTCTCCCGGAAAAAACGGGAGGGTTGGCAAGTATGCTCGCGGGCCGCACTAACATTGAACTTTCATATTAAGGTGAGGGCCGAAAAATAACGTCTCACGGGCCGCAATTGGCCCCCGAGCCGCGTGTTTCAGATCCCTGTTGTAGATGATGCTACATATGTACAAAATAAACCACCTGATGTTAGTACATCAGTCAAGGAAAATGAGCAAACTACATAAATAATACACTGTAATTTGATTTTAATATTTTGTATCTTGATAGATTGAAAATTAAAACCAATGAGTTGACTGATGAACATTATCACATCATTTATTAGGAAAATATAAATAACGACAAATAAAGATAGAATACTATTAACCACAACATGTAAGTGTAAAAAAAACAACGATTTGTACAATTTCATAATGTGCTTGGTCTATTTTTAAACAAAGGAAACAATTTGAAGTTGTCTTTATTTTTAAGTTATCGTGCCGTGATTTTACCAGTCAGGCCCACTTGGGAATAGATTTTTCTCCATGTGGCCCCCCATCTAAAATGAGTTTGACGCACCTGATATATGGTATAAATTTACCCAAAGTACTTTTGCGAAAGTTTGGCATTTTATTCTGACGCTGTAGTCAAAAGCGTCTACTGCCTAGTTTCTCTTGTTATATTCTTATTTTTAATGTTATATTTGTATTCTTATTGTTGTTTTTTATTTTTATTCTTATTGTTGTATGTTCTATTTTATTTCCATTTATACCCCAATTATTTACTTTTTAAATGTGTTCACAATTCTGTACACTGCTGCTGGAATTTAAAGTTTCCTGAGGGAACTCTCCTGAAGGAATCAATAAAGTAATATCTACTTTTTCTCGATCCTCTTGCTGTGCGGCAGACTGGCTCGTACATGCACGTGCATCCTCCACTGTTTCCTTCAATAAAGTAGGGTATAGTTCGAACTCAATCTGTCAGTAGACTCACGATGGAAGTGTTAAAAATTACAAGTAGATGGTAGGGAGAAGATGTTGTCAGAGTGGAGGCACGTAAGTAGGACATGCTCACAAAATGGCTTATTATGAAGCGACTTAAAGATGGTCTGTAAAACATGATCTATGCAACTTTTTGACTAAACAAACACAGGGAAATGTTTTAAAAGTAGAAAAACATGATAATATGACCCCTTTAAGTCATATTTTGAGCCAATGGTATACCAAGTACGATTTCGGGCTTAGTGATGAGCAAGGCAGTGCAAGAAGTGGACAGTAACAAATATTTGACATTTAGGTTTACCTGATCTAGTGTACATATATACAACTTTCATGTTAAGCTGCATTTTACATTCACCACTGAACTATGTAGAATATCGCTATATCACAATATCCCAATACTGTATTGCACTGTGACTCAAGTATTGGGATATGTGTTTTATTGTGAAGTCCTTGTTGATACCCAGCCCGAGTCTGTGTGTGTGCAAGTGTGCGCGCTTTTGGGTCTGTAATTGTGACCTTTTGACCTTAAACTGTCACTATTTGTGCTAATAGTAGAAAGTAATGATGACAGATTCAAATATTCACTCATGCATTCTTGTCTCACCGTGTTTACGGGCTGGTACTCAAAAGAGGGAGGCCAATTGTTTTAGGCCCTCTTTGTATGCCACCAACAAGGCACACCTGGAAGAAATGACTGGACTGAACCACCTCATGATTGAGAACAGGGGTTGAATTTGTCAAATAGGCACAAATCCACTCATAGGGGAACTGCGCTTTTTTGGAATTCTTATGTAAGACAAGAATACATATGTTTTTCTTTTTTTTATGCATGCTAATTTATAATATAAGGCAAGTGCAAGGTGGCTAAGAATGTAGCTAATTGGGGTAATCTATTGCACCCATAAAGGCCTCTAAAAAAACAACTTCCACCAACAATACTCCATTTACATGTCATGACCTGAATAATTACCCTATATTAGCGATATTGTTATCATAAGCGCTAACGCTGAGGAACTAGTTTAAGTGGTGCCGTGATCACAAAGAAGTAACTAGCTTATGCAGCTATTGACATACTACTAATAATAATAATGGATTAGATTTACATAGCGCTTTTCTAGACACTCAAAGCGCTTCACAGAGAAGTGAGAACCCATCATTCATTTTTACAACTCATTCATTCATCATTCATTGTGTGAGCGGCACCGGGGGCGAGGGTGAAGTGTCCTGCCCAAGGACACAACGGCAGCGATTTTGGATGGTAAGAGGCGGGGAGCGAGCCTGCAACCCTCAGGTTTCTGGCACGGCCGCTCTACCTACTACGCCATGCCGCCCCATACTGAGCCGGTGAGCTGCTGCATCGCCTCTGAGTTGGTAAAATTTGATTCTGCATTATAAATCATGCCTCTCATTTGTGTAGTAGACGTTTGTGGCCAGAAACTGAGAAGTTGGTCTACTTTGATTTTCAACTTAGACCCGAAGATTACAAGAAACTAAATACATGAAAAGACTCTTGTTTTTTTTTTTTTTTATACCTTCGTTGAGGATTATGATTAAATCTTCACCTAAACGGAAAAATATGAACATTCTAGTGTTCTGAGTCGGCATCCCAATAAGTGTTAATGTGTATGTACTTCATATTTCTTGTTTAGCGCTTAGCAATACTGCTTCTTGCTGAATCTGTTTATCACTCAACTTCTAAAACTTGTAGCTCATCCAGGACCTCAGCCTCTGCTCATTGCATATGTATGCGATGCATATGTGTATATATGTATGTATGTGTATGTGTATGTGTATGTGTATGTGTATATATATATATATATATATATATATATATATATATATATATATATATATATATATATATATATATATATTTAATCAAAGTTTATTTATATAGCCCTAAATCCCGAGTGTCTCAAAGGGCTGCACAAGACACAACGACATCCTCGGCTCAGATCCCACATCAGGGCAAGGAAAAACTCAACCCAATGGGATACAATGAGAAACCTTGTAGGGGACCGCAGATGTGGTATAGTTACCATAAACTGCAACCTTGCCCCCTTCTGCATATCAGACCCGCTTTCTATACAGAAAGAAAGGTTGTTTCCTAACCAGCAACTCATTATTTCCAAGTAGTTCACTATCAAATTGCTCAATATGCAATATCAAGTTGTTGTTTTTTTAGGAACATTTTGTAATTATATGTTCTACAACAGAGCTTTACCAACCAGTGCATCCATTTAATCTTTACAGCAGGGGTGTCAAACATTTTTATTGAGGGCCACATGGCAATTATGGCTCATGTACTGAAGGAGTTTGTTTTTCATTAGAAACCAGCATGAGTCCTGTGCAGGCTTACTGTACTTCCCATCCTAGTTGGGTCAAGATGCTCCACATTACGTTTCTTCTGTTGCACAATGTCAGGAACACGTTGACCTTACATTTTCATGACTTCACATTTATGAAATATTTTAGAACAGAATGTTGCATCTTTGCTGTAGGTTTCATTAGCCGAAATGGTTTTGTCAGTATGGACAAACAAGTTTAACAGGGAAAGCTAACGCCATATTTGCGTATGGTGTCGCCTATCAGGAGCATATAGACCAGAGGGGTCAAAGTCGTTTTCACTGAGGGCCACATCGCAGTTATGTTTGGCCCCAGAGGGCCGTTTCTAACAGTGAATGCTACTATTACATGATTTTTTTATGTATTTTACTAGAAGATTTTTTTTAAAACTGAAATCTAAAAAGAATATGGTAAGTTGCAATAATTCATACTTGCCAACCTTGAGACCTCCGATATCGGGAGGTGGGGTGTGGGAGGGGGGCGGGGGGCGTGGTTAAGGGCGTGGTTAAGAGGAGAGTATATTTACAGCTAGAATTCACCAACTCAAGTATATCATACACATATATATATATATATATATGTATGAAATACTTGACTTTCAGTGAATTCTAGCTATATATATATATATATATATATATATATATATATATATATATATATATATATATATATATATATATATATATATATATATATATTTTATTATACATATAAATAAAATAAATACTTGAATTTCAGTGTCCTGGAGGCTATCCAGTAGATGGCAGCATTGTCCTGTTTAACTTGTCCGTTCATGACTGAGTATATCATTTCGGCCACCGTGTTCAATGGAGAAGTCTGTTCTACAAAATGTACAGGCAACATACATACCCCTTCCCCTTCGAACTGGGGCGGCGTGGCGAAGTTGGTAGAGTGGCCGTGCCAGAAATCGGAAGGTTGCTGGTTACTGGGGTTCAATCCCCACCTTCTACCATCCTAGTCATGTCCGTTGTGTCCTTGGGCAAGACACTTCACCCTTGCTCCTGATGGCTGCTGGTTAGCGCCTTGCATGGCAGCTCCCGCCATCAGTGTGTGAATGTGTGTGTGAATGGATGAATGTGGAAATACTGTCAAAGCGCTTTGAGTACCTTGAAGGTAGAAAAGCGCTATACAAGTATAACCCATTTATCATTTATCATTAACTGTCCTGGATAAACTGAAATTCTTGTTTCCATTAGTTTTGGAACTTGCAAGCGTATTTCTTCATCTTGCTCGCCGACGGCGTCGCCATGTCTGTAACTTCCTCGTTCTTCTGCTTCGTCTCCTTGTTGTGTGCGCAGTTGTGCACTCTACTCTCTAAAAGCCGTAGATGTTATGACGTCATTGGGCAGGCAAGCTGTTTATATTGTGGGAAAGCGGACGTGAGAACAGGCTGTCCCCACTCAGGTCCGCATTGAGCTGGAGGGGGCGTGGCCTCCAGCTCCGGCTGAATACCGGAAGTTTGTCGGGAGAAAATTTCTGCCGGGAGGTTATCGGGAGAGGCGCTGAATACCGGGAGTCTCCCGGTAAAAACGGGAGGGTTGGCAAGTATGCAATAATTTCACCTCAAAATGTAGTGTATTTTACTGTAAATGGAAAAACAGTACTGCTGTCTTTATGGTAAAAAAAAAATAAGGCAGCTCAGTTGCCAGAATTTTTGAATTTCAGAACTTTTTTTTTACTGTAAATAAAAAAAAAAATTTTTTACAGTAACATTTTGGCACCTGAGCTGCCAGTTGTTGTTTTTTTGTTTTTTTTACCACAAATCAACAAGTGTAGATTTTCCGGTGTATTACTGTAAATGCCAAAACGGCACCACAGTTTATTACAGTAAAAAAAGTACTGTTTTTTTTTCATTTAGAGAAAAATGCTGTAAAAATTTCACAATTTGACCATTAAATCTCTTGCTACTTTTACATTGCACAATTTGATGGATAACTTGCTTTGAAATCATTATTATTAGTATTTATTTATATTTTAAAAAATGGTTTGAATGTTTGATAATATATTTTTGCATAATTACACAATATTTAAGTTAACATCTTTTGCGATTACATGGAGTACATTTTTTTTTTTCTCCCAAAATGGAAAGAAAGAATACATTTAGTAAGAAAAGTTACAGTACTTTATTGATACATATTATTTCCAGGCTTTCGAGGGCCAAATAAAATGAAGTGGCGGGCCACATCTGGCTCCCGGACCTTGAGTTTGACACCTGTGATATAGACGCTGATGAGTATAGGGCCAAAAACCGAACTCATGAACATACTCCGAGGTCACGTTTTTATGGTTTACACAGTGCATCTTTTCCAATGTGATAGGAGTTAAATTCAGAAAAAGTCAAGTCTGATATACCGACACGTGATTTGATGCGCTCAAATAGAATGTTATGATCAACGGTATCGAAAACAGCGCTGAGATCAAATAGCAGCAACACATCAGCATCCATAGTTAACAACAAATCTACTGTCTCAGTATAGTGATTTGCCTGGAAACTTGACTGAAAGGGTTCATAAAGATTGTTAGTAAGTATGTATTTAGCTGCTGTGCAACCATTTTTAGAGGACTTTAGAGATAAACAGGAGGTGCGACACCAGCCGGTAGTTTAGCAAGGGGTCAAAACCGAGGTTAGGTCTTTTAAGCATAGGATGAATAACCTCTGTTTTGAATGCTAGGGGAACAGTACCGGAGGAGAGTGATAAGTTATTAATATTTAGAACTAATGGGCCTAATATTACAAACAGCTCCTTGATGAGTTTCCCAGGAAGCGGGTCAAGTAGACACAATGTTTGTTTTGTCCCATTAAAGAGTTGCGGGAGTTCCTCTGATGTTACTTCTTCAAAGTGAGAGAGATTATTTTTAAAAAGTATTTACCGTAACGCATATATTCATTTCTGTGTTTATAGAATCCAGTTGGAGCTTGGACGTATTATTTTTAATCTCCTTTCTAATAAACGTAATCTTTTTACTAAAGTCGAGTGGGTGGAGCTACCGGGAGAAGTCCCTAGTTGGGTTAGCGATGCTACTTTGATAAACAGATATTTAGGGTCGTTTGCATTAAGGCGGATGAGATTAGAGTAATAAATAGTTTTAGCCAAGACAAGAGCGTATTCATAAGTTATTAAACGGGAACGTGTTATGTGAGACGATGAAGTTTGTTGTGATTTCCAAAATGCAGAGTAAAAAGGTATTTAATCCAGTGACAAAAAATAAGTGCTCTGAAGCATAGGGATGTCTATGCAAAACAAAAACCGGACTAAAAAGGCTAGAACGTAAACAAAAACAGAATGCTGGACGACAGCAAAAACTTACGGTGTGTGGAGCAGAAACGCCTCGATTGCCTCATTGACAACTGACAATGAATAATGTCCCTTAAAACGAATGGTGGCCAAAACGGAACTTAAATAGTCAAAATTGAAAACACAAATCTCAAAGGCAGGCGTGAATGTGCACTGGTGCAGCAGGAAACAAGAAAACGGGAAGTGAAAACTATAAAATAAGAGCGCAGGACAGGAACTAAGCATTAAACCCCCGTAAACCAGGGGGTACGGCTCTTATGAGCCTTTTTAAGTTTTAACAGAGCTACCCCCGAAAGGGACAAGCGGTAGAAAATGGATGGATGGATGGATATACTATCAATGGCGTTGCACACGACTTCATTAAAGTTGTTAGTGAGGCTGGAGTCCACATCATTTGGGAATGGTGCTACGAGTGAGGAATCGTAAAAATCTTGCCAATTCCCATCCCGAGGACTGAGTGACAAACTTTCTAATTCCAAAACATGAGCAAGCATCTACTTATTTTTTGAACAATAACGAAAATAGTTGAAGTGTGCTGCATTATGTTATTCAGTTTACTGTCAAATGATAATAACCATAATAAACAAACATACATGAGCAAAATCAGCAAGCATTGTGTGTGTGTTTGTTTGGCCATTTGTGTGTTTTGTGCTCTTGTGTGTTTTGCAGCCTGTAAGACAGGAAGTGCTACTTTTGCGATGTGAAAGAAAACACAGGAAGTGCTTCAAATTCCACATTTAAACGTACATGAGTGACGAAGGAAGAGTCCCGGGAGTGGGAACAATGAGCACACACACACACACACACACACACAGAAACAGAAAACACACACATTGTCCAAGGCTAAACAATACAGTAACATACTTCCTTACTAATTAATTACTATTATTAGTCAAATAATTAAAGCGTGCTGCCGTCCCATTAACTACTCATTTTGGTTTCAACTTGGCTTTCTTCCTGTGCTGTCATCAACTACATGTTCACGCGTCATTGGACCAAATAGAAACCACAGACAGGTCAAACAAATTGTCTTTGTTTATTTGCTTTGTACTCATTATTCTATGTCTCGGTTTTGTAGGTGTGGAACCCCAGGATGCAGAGACAGCAGGCGTAGTGCATGTAAAAAGGTAATTCATGCCAATTAGTAATTAGTGCCTGGTACTAAGCATCCTGATTGGCAACGAGAGACGGGTGAGGGAGCCAGAGCTCAGACCAGAGGAGTGCTGGTAAATGGAGGAAGACAGAAAGTGGAATGACGATGAGGGAGCGCTGGACAGGGAATAATATACGAAACACAAGAAACTAATCATTAGACAAATAGTCAATGTCAACACATGTGCTTGTCGTCGTCACGTCGTGTCATTGCTGGTTTACGGGCAGGGGAGCATGTTCGGCAGCGCACAGTCACAGAGTACTTACAAACAGACACAGTGTGTAGACAGCAAAGGGAGAACGGACACATTTTGGCTTAAAAACTAAGGATAAAGGTGAAGTTATAACACTGAAACGCCCTCAGGAAGAGGTGCTTTAAGACATGGCTAGCTAGCTAGCGGCTAAAGTCCATCTGCAGTCTGCAGTGTTTTAGCTACTTCTAAATCATTAATCCTCGCCTCCATGGCGACAAATAAAGTTACAAAGTAACGCGTTACTGTAACGCTGTTAGTTTCGGTGGTAACTAGTAATCTAACGCATTATTTTTTATATTCAGTAACTCAGTTACCGTTACTACATGATGCGTTATATTACATTATTTTTTATGTAGTATCGGTTAGAAACAGAAAATCTGAGTGTGTTTTATTGGAGCGCTGCAGTGTCGTCCTTCTGATTCTTCTTGTGTCACAAGCCGGAGAAGAGAGACGCGCGCTCTGTGTGTGTCTGGGTGTGGGTGTGGTTGTGGGGAGGGAGGGGAGGGGAGGGGGGGGCGTGTCTGATCATGGCGGAGCTGCAGTCGAGTTTGTTAACATGTAGATATTCTCAATACTTTTCTTTTGTCGAGCACAAAGAAAAGAACATTTTAGTTAAATGTAAATTGTGTCTAGAATCAAAGATCCCATCTACTGCCCAAAACAGCAATTCAAATCTGCTGGAACAGATACAAAAGCAACATGCTTCGACGAAGCTAGTAAAGAGAGACGCAGACTCTGATGCCACTTCCCCTCCAACACCACCACTTAAGGATTAACTGTGCCTCTGCTCATCATTCAGCACTGAAGGTACACACACTTTGTCAATTCTCTTATATACTCTTTCATTCTAGACTTCTAGAGTGTTTGATTATCACATCACTCTAAATGTATAGACTATAACGTTCACAAAGAGGGATGCTAGTGGGCCAGGCCAATCTTTTCTTATCTCTAAATTAAAACTGGGGATATGTGTAGAGTGTTCTGGGCTTCAGACATGATTTTGTTTCAGAAATCCTTGAGAAAAAAATGCCTGGTTAGGCTTTGTGTATGTAGTGTGTGCCTTCCTTGCTTTACAGCTATGTTGTTATTATGCTGTTTGTTACTTATGTATGTTATGTTGCAGCTATTTAAAATAGTTTTGTCCATTTGTTTTGGCCTGAAATAAATTGGCTCTTTGAAACATATCTTTGTCTTTGTGTGTTGTATGTAGAGCACATTGCTTAGCAGAGTTCAGTGATGCAAATGCATGTCAAGTTGATCAACACATTGTATTATTCTCCAGTGCAATAACAGTACTGAAATGAAGGCTAAAAGGGCATTAATGGGAGCTTCAAGAAAACAATAAGTAACTAAATAGTTACTTTTCACAGTAACGCATTACTTTTTGGTGTAAGTAACTGAGTTAGTAACTGAGTTATTTTTTAAATAAAGTAACTAGTAACTGTAACTAGTTACTGGTTTTCAGTAACTAACCCAACACTGTTCACTACACACTGTAGCTCACCGGTGTCAAAATGTAAACAAACGCCATTGGTGGATCTACACTTGACATCCACTGTAATGACACCAACCAAGTACAGGAGCGTATCTAGTCGATACTACTATGATTACAACAATAATTTCTAGCATCACAACATCTTCTTTTGTTTTGTTTTTATTCATATTATGTTTATAAACTCAGGAAATATGTCCCAGGACACATTAGGACTTTGAATATGACCAACGTATGATCCTGTAACTACTTGGTATCGGATTGATACCTAAATTTATGTTATTATCCAAAACTCATGTAAAGTATGAAACAACAGAAGAATAAGTGATTATTACATTTTAACAGAAGTATAGATAGAACACGTTAAAAGAGGAAGTAAGCAGATATTAACAGTAAATGAACAAGTAGATTAATAATTCATTTTCTACCACTTCTCCTTCATAATTTTGACAAAATAATAGAATGATAAATGACACAATATGTTACTGCATACGTCAGCAGCTAAATTAGGAGCCTTTGTTTGCTTACTTACTACTAAAAGACAAGTTGTCTTGTATGTTCACTATTTTATTTAAGGACAAACTTGCAATAAGAAACATATGTTTAATGTACCCTAAGATGTTTTTGTTAAAAAAAGCCAATAATGACATTTTTTGTGGTCCCCTTTATTTAGAAAAGTATCGAAAAGTACCGAAATAATTTTAGTACCGGTACAAAAATAATGGTATCGGGACAACACTAATTGGGTGTATAGTAGAGCGCATTGAGGTGTGCGAGAAATTTCAAGTCATTTGACTAATGCAAGTATGATAACTGCGCCACCATGTGGTTTATTTGCGAGAAGATAATAACACAAGCAACATGGTAGTGTTCATTCTTCCCTGTGCAGCGGTCCGGGAGTAGAGGAGTTAGCTGACACTTAACAAATCCACTTTGGTCCAGGCACTCTACAGTCCTCCTCCATCTACTGCACCCCACTGGTTCCTTCTCCCATAATCCCCCTCTTCCATCTCACAGCCTGACAGTGATGACGCCATCATGGCGGTACAGATTAGAGGGGGATACACACATCTCAAGATTCACTCCCTTTCCCCCGCTCGCCTTAATGTGTACTGCGGCTAAATGTTTTCCTGTGGTGTTCATCAGCGTCAGCCTCCACCACTCCAGGACATTAGCAGCATGATGTTAACATGAAAAGTGTCTCTTCAGGGGGGGCGTCCATTGCACCTGCATGCCTCCCTTCACCCTCCTCCTTCCCCTCTTCTCTACTTCCTCTCTGTTCTGACACTGTGATCCATGAGGGCATTATCTCTCCCATTACTTGTCCATCCCATAATCTTTCACCCTCACCCTGTGTCTTTGGAGAATATTAATTAGCTGCTGTCAGAGTAGCCTAATCACTGCTACTATAACAGGAACTATAGGGATGGGAATTCGAAAACCCAGTGTACAGTCGTGGTCAAAAGTTTACATACACTTGTAAAGAAAATAATGTCATGGCTGTTAATTCTAGCCTGATTTAGCCTTTCCTTTACCACTTTTGACGTGTGTTTGGGGTCATTGTCCTGTTGGAACACCCAACTGCTTTTAGGTTGTCCTGAAGAATTTAGAGGTAATCTCCTTTTTCATTGTCCCATTTACTCTCTGTAAAGCACCAGTTCCATTGGCAGCAAAACAGGCCCAGAGCATAATACTACCACCACCATGCTTGACGGTAGGTGTGGTGTTCCTATGATTACAGGCCTCACCTTTTCTCCTCCAAACATATTGCTGGGTATTGTGGCCAAACAGCTCAATGTTTGTTTCTTCTGGCATCACATGGACAAAGATAAGACCTTCTGGAGAAAAGTTCTGTGGTCAGATGAAACAAAAATTGAGCTTCAGAGCTCCTGGAGAGTCGAAGAATGCACGAGTTTGCAGTGATCACTTTGTTTAAGGTTTGTTTGATATGCTTTTAACGTTTAGTGTTTCCCAACTCGGCGAGTCTAAGTCAAATAAATCAAATGTGAGCAAAACCTACAAGAGTTAAGCTTTAACCAAAATAAATGATTATAAATTAAGCTTATTCAGCACATACACAATGTAAACATTGTGTAAGTGTCGTTTTTTTGGGTAAAGACGGGGAAAAACACGCTTACGGTGCGTACAACAACATCAAGGCAACAAACACTCGAAGTTAAATCATGAAATGCAACCTTCCCCGAGCAAAAACGATGCATATTTATCGTGATATGTTGATACTAATTTCCTTGAGCCAGTCACACACAAATAAGTTGTAGACCTCCATGCTTTTCCACGTTTTTATCTGTTTTGTCATATCAAACAATAGTTTGATATGACAAACAATAGTTTGATATGTCTGGGAACGCAGGCAACGTATAATCCTTGATATCACTCCAAAAATATTTTTTTAATTAAGTATAAGAATCTATTGAATTTGCTTTGATTTTTTGCTTGTATCTGCTTTTTGCAGGAAGATACAAGCCTCTTTTGTACTTAGATAGTTAACCCGCTTCTTGCTGCATGCACAACAGCCATCCTGGCAGGCCTGGCCGAACCAACCTGGCGCCCTAGGCAAGATTTTAGGTGGCGCCCCCCCACATCGGCAGTGAAGTGTATATACTCACAAGAAACCGAATAGCTTTGTCTTTGACCTTTTTTTTTACTTAAAGAAAGCAAATCAACATATTATATGAGAATGTTATGTTATGATTATCTTTAACCGAATCACAGCAGTGCTCAAATTAAAAAACAGCATTCCCTCTCATGTGATATTGCTTAATTAACATTAATGATGTGCACTTTAACAACTGGGCTTACAACTATACCTAATATATAAATCAATCAATCAATCAATGTTTATTTATATAGCCCTAAATCACAAGTGTCTCAAAGGGCTGTACAAGCCACAACGACATCCTCGGTACAGAGCCCACATACGGGCAAGGAAAAACTCACCCCAGTGGGACGTCGGTGAATGACTATGAGAAACCTTGGAGAGGACCGCATATGTGGGTAACCCCCCCCCCTCTAGGGGAGACCGAAAGCAACGGATGTCGAGTGGGTCTGACATAACATTGTGAAAGTCCAGTCCACAGTGGATCCAACACATCAGCGGGAGTCCAGTCCACAGCGGGGCCAACAGGAAACCATCCCGAGCGGAGACGGGTCAGCAGCGCAGAGATGTCCCCAACCGATGCACAGGCTAGTGGTCCACCCGGGGTCCCGGCTCTGGACAGCCAGCACTTCATCCATGGCCACCGGACCTATGCAACTCCCCCTCGCAAGGGACAGGGGAGAAGAGGAGAGAAGAAAAGAAACGGCAGATCAACTGGTCTAAAAAAGGGGGGGTCTATTTAAAGGCTAGATTATACAAATGAGTTTTAAGATGGGACTTAAATGCTTCTACTGAGGTAGCATCTCTAACTGTTACCGGGAGGGCATTCCAGAGTACTGGAGCCCGAATAGAAAACGCTCTATAGCCCGCAGACTTTTTTTTGGCTCTGGGAATCACTAATAAGCCGGAGTTCTTTGAACGCAGATTTCTTGTCGGGACATATGGTACAATACAATCGGCGAGATAGGCTGGAGCTAAACCGTGTAATATTTTATACGTAAGTAGTAAAACCTTAAAGTCGCATCTTAAGTGCACAGGAAGCCAGTGCAAGTGAGCCAGTATAGGCGTAATATGATCAAACTTTCTTGTTTTTGTCAAAAGCCTTGCAGCCGCATTTTGTACCAACTGTAATCTTTTAATGCTAGACATAGGGAGGCCCGAAAATAATACGTTACAGTAATCGAGACGAGACGTAACGAACGCAAAGGGGTGGAAAAGTGACTATTACCTGCAGGGCAAACATTAGCTAACCAGAAGGCAATAACAATGTAAACAAAAAACACCTGCTTAAAAGATATAATACAAATGTCCCTGAGGAATGTAAGGTGGGAGTACTGTAATTACCTAACGTTACATTATTATTTTCCATAACAATTTAGCCCCCTCCACAATATTAACCCGACGTTAAAACAGAACTAGCTATTTATTGATTAGCAATTGCTGAATCATGTAACATTAGCTTAATGCTAAATGCAACAGACAAATAATTTCATGTAGGCTAACGTTACCTACCTGCTACCTCTGTCTTTTTCTCGTTTCTCCTCCTCCTCCTCCTCTTTTCTCTTCCCTGGGCACCTGACAGTTTTGTCCGTTTTGATATCTTGTGTTGAAGGGAGGGAAGGGAGGGGGCGCACCGTGCGAGGGGAGGGGGGGGGGGGGGGCGTAATGTTGTAACAAATAATATTTCTATTAAATAGGCTTTACTTTGCATTTTAATTAACGTGGGATTATTTTTTGTATTTAGAAATAATAGTACCAACTTTTTTTCTTTTTTTTTTTTTTTTCTCCAACATTTGTGGCACTGGCGTGGCGCCCCCTGATGGACGGCGCCCTTAGCATTTGCCTATACGGCCTATGCCACGGGCCGGCCCTGCATCCTGGGTTGGTTGACCACCGCTTTTTTCACTTCCGGTAAGAAGTCACATGACAAAATACCAGCAAAAGACCTTGCTGGGTGCAGTGCGGACAGAAAAAGACGCCTTCCCTAAATTGGAATCATACAACCATCTTGGTAAGACAAAGAGGTCATTCCAAATGTCGTCTTTTTTTTCCGACCGGCCTAATGTTTAAAATGCAGAAATTTTCTAAGAGCATTTTTGAGGAACTTTCCAGAGGGTTACGCAGGTGGCCGACACATTGCATCACCATGCAAAGCAGCTGAGAGGGGTGGAAGGAGGACAAAAAGATGAAAGAATATGAAGGGTTTTTGTTTTTTTTCTTCTTCCTTGCAACCCGAACAGACCTCTTTTCTTCTAAAAAAATGATCTTGATTATGAATGCCTGCCCTGAGGAAGGGGAGGAGGAGGAAAGGACACACACACACACACACACACACACACACACACACACACACACACACACACACACACACACACACACACACACACACACACACACACACACACACACACACACACATTCTTGTTTTTGTCACCTTCTTGAGACCTCTGAAAAATGCCTCCCTCTTTCGGACCAACCTTTCTAGATATATTAAAGATTTGTATTTACAACATTAACAATATATACATGCTATACAAATATAAAAAAGGTAAGCTTTTAGTTAATTATTTTCTTTTTGAATGTTTTTGTTTGTAATTGGTTTTTAATCTTCATTATTTACTTCAAGTTATTACAGTATGTCTCTATATACCAGTCATACCGAAGACTACAAAAATGGGACCCATTACCTGCCTGCTTGGCACTCTGCATCAAGGGTTGGAATTGGGGGTTAAATCACCAAAAATGATTCCCGGGCGTGGCCACCGCTGCTGCTCACTGCTGCTGCTCACTGCTGCTGCTCACTGCTCCTCTCACCTCCCAGGGGGTGATCAAGGGTGATGGGTCAAATGCAGTGAATAATTTCGCCACACCTAGTGTGTGACAATCATGGGTACTTTAACTTGAATTTTAACTTTTAACTATATACATATATTTTTTTTTAAATTAATTTTGGCCAAAGGGGGTGCATTTCCATTTCTTACACACACTTAAAGTACCAATGATTGTCACACACACCAGGTGTGGCGAAATTATTCTCTGCATTGGACCCATCACCCTTGATGACCCCCTGGGAGGTGAGGGGAGCAGTGGGCAGCAGCGGTGGCCACGCCCGGGAATCATTTTTGGTGATTCAACCCCCAATTCCAACCCTTGATGCTGAGTGCCAAGCAGGGAGGTAATGGGTCCCATTTTTATAGTCTTTGGTATGACTCGGCCGGGGTTTGAACTCACGACCTACCGATCTCAGGGCGGACACTCTAACCACTAGGCCACTGTGTAGGTAACTTGTTATTACATATGTTAAAACCGACACACAGTCAATTCGAAAAATTCCCTCACTTTTTCGGACCACCCTAATTTTGATAGATTTTGATAAAATGAGACATTCTCTATTAGATGCAATGGTTTTCTGTATTGGGACCATGATTTATGCTTTAACTTGTTCACCGGTCCTTGTATGGAAGGTACTTTTCCTTGTTGATGTCTCAAGAACGGTGAAATACAAGAACACACACACACACACACACACACACACACACGCACACACACACACACACACACACACACACACACTAAAAGCTTGGCAAAGCATACACACTGGTACTGTGTAAAACATGTTCAAGTGTGCGGCAATCTTTGCATCATTTTCAGCATTCTCTCAGGCTGGAGGACAGATTGGCATGAGGGGTTAGGAGTGTGTGTGTGTGTGTGTGTGTGTGTCCTCATTTGTGCGCATGCATGTGTGTGTGTGTGTGTGTGCGTGTGTGTAAGTCCCAAAGGGCAAGGCAGCACACACAGCTGTTTCGTACCCGCCCAGATGTCAAAGGCGAAGGAGGAAAAGACCGCATCACAGACACACACAGGCCTCTGCAGGGCAACTTCAAAGACGACAACACACACATACTGTATGTACACACTAGTTCTGGCACACACACACACACACATACACACACACACACACACTGCGGACGGTGACATGGACAATAGCTTTGAACTCAGCCAGCCCTTTCTGCATCCTCATTGCAGCGTTGGCGGTGTGAGGACCAGATGACTGGCATACTGGAAGTCAGTGATGAAAAAGTGGTAATTCAACCAAAATTCACAGGAATAAAAGCGTCTAAAGTCGCAGAGCGTCCTACCATTTTGATGTTGAGCTTGAGACGTCAGCAAATCTCGCAAGATTTGAGATGAACTGTAATTGAAAAGATTAACGCTGGATTTGCCTCTAGTCCTGCTCATGAGTGTGGAACCTGAACGATGAGCTTGCTTAGTCCTTTATGCAAATTAGCCACGCCGTCAGACATTCTCTGTACAGGCTGCTCAGTACAATATGGCCAAGTCACCAATGGGTCCTAAATCATTTAAAATCAATAGCATCAAAGTTGTGTCTGTGAGTGTGTTCACGATCTGTCACATTTACGTCTGGTTATGCTTCCTTAGTTTGTTTATTTCCTGAGTAGCGCTCTTCTTTTCAGTTCCTTTTCCTATATGTCTCCCTGAACGCTCTTTTTCCCTCACCTGCCGCTGATTGGCAGCCTGGCCACACCTGGTAGTAGTTTTCAATCAGACTTCTTTATAAACCAGCCTGCCCTGCACACCGGGCTCGATGATTGTTTCCTGTTTCCAATTGTGTGTTCCCTGCATGTGCACTTCCCAGTTGCACTATTTCCTTTTGGCATTAAAGCCATGTTTACCTGCGTTACGCCTGCCATCTCTGCATCTTGCGGTCAAAGACCAATAGAACCTGACAGAATCCTCGAGCCAAGTATGAACCCCGCAGAGATTTGGTGGGCTGTCTGGAGGTAACAAATGGCTGCTCGGGAGAAAGCCGCCGACGAGAAGTGTACCTGCATGGTCTCCATGATGGACAAGCTCTGTGGTTTGATTGCTGCACGGACTGGTTCTTCAGCTCCCTCCCACCCATCCCTGTCGTCTGTTTTAGGGGGGGCAGGCAGAGTCGGCAGGACCCGAGACCCCCAGTTCCCTCCCCGCTCCCTCAGCCTTTCTTGGGATGTCTGGAATCCGTCCCTTGAGGGGGGGGGGCTAAGGTCAGCTGTGCAACAGGGGAAGCACAGCTCTCACTTCTTCCTGTGAGGCCACCTGCGACCCCAGTGGGCCTGCAGACGTCAACTATGGACTAGCCGACAGTCCAGTCACCTGCTGCTCCAGCTCTGGACACGCCAACAGCCCAGCCACCTGCTGCTCCACACGCCATCTTTGTCTCCAGCGGGCCGTCCCACGATGCCGCCATCTTCGTCTCCAGCAGGCCGTCCCACGGCGCCTCCATCTTCGTCTCCAGTGCGCCATCCCACGGCGCCGCCATCCTCGTCTCCAGCGCGCCATCCCACGGCGCGGCCATCCTCGTCTACAGCGGGCCGTCCTACAGCGCCGCCATCTTTGTCTCCAGCGGGCTGTCCCACGGCGCCTCCATCTTCATCTCCAGTGCGCCATCCAACGGCGCCACCATCCTCGTCTCCAGCGGGTCGTCCCCAGCGGGCCGTCCCATGGCGCCGCCACCCGCGTATCCAGTGGGCCAGCTTACCTGCCGCACAAGCGGCCATCAGACGCCCACACTCCTCCTCATCAGCCAAGAGTGTGGCCGTTCCATGGACACTCTTTGCATCATGGGCAGCGACGCCCGGGAACCTTCGCTCAGGTCAGCCTCGTCAGAGACCACGAATATGACCGTTTCATAGACGCCCTCCGTGCTTTCGGCAGCTGGTGCGCCGCTGCCGCTCACGTCTGTCTACTTGCCGTTCTGTGGTCGCACGCCTTGTCCGTAGGATTCTTTTAGAAGCTTTGAAGTGAAATAATAAGGGCTGCAAATATTTATTTGATTAGAAACAAGCTTCGATATACCGTATTTTCCGGACTATAGAGTACACCGGTGTATAAGCCGCTATCTGCTATCTTGTATCAATTTAATTTCAAAATGAATACGATTATTTTTTTGACATGAAGGAATGATTGGTGAGAGTAGAAAATGTGACGGTTAAGAAGGGCTGAAAAGAAACAAGTACTGATTTAACATTAGACCTTAGCTAATTTGGCTTTTTCTTGTATCAGGTGCACTCCAAAATCAATAGGACTCTTTCTTTGGCTTGGAAGAATAAGGTAAGACCTTTCGATGAATATCACCTAAAAAGCTGTGACTGCCCCACCGCTGAAAGGAAACATTTCACACATTCACTTTTGACTCCAGTTCCTTTAGCTATCTTGGCCCTGGATGATTTCAAAATCAATAGGATTCTTGCGTTGACATAGAAATATAGTCTTAAAGTATGGAAAATATTGGTTGAAAGAATTATTTATTTTATTTATTTATTTTGTTAATCAATCCAACAAAATAATACACAATAATACCATCCATCCATCCATTTATATAAAAATGGCGGCGCATGGGAATGCAGCGGCTCTGCTAACGCTCTTGGGAGTGTAGAGCGATTTGGCAAAAAACACCCGTCATTTCTGTCAATTTCATGGCTGGCTCAAAGCGTGAACACTCTGTGATCACATACGACCGACAGACAATTCTGGATGTGGATGGATCGGGTCGTTATAGACTGAAAGATGCATGTACGGTGGACCTCCTCGCTAGCATGGGAATACTTCGTGGGCTACATCGAGCGGCCTTTGTAGCAGCGGAGTCAAGTGCTAGCGGTGACCGCCAATGGAGACGACGTAAGCGGTGCGAGCGGAAGCAGAAGCGGGGATGCCGAGCTGGGCTAACAACAAAGAGAAAAGCTAACCAAAGAAACGTGGAGTCTCCGGGTAAGAAGCCATTTAAACTAGAACTAGCCGGCGTCAGGCTGGATAATCCCTGCACACATAGCAATTCTCTTAGAATAAAATACAACTCACATAATGTTTTTTCTTTTGTGACCGTGTCAGAGGCAGACATACATTGTACTGAGGTAGCTAACTATGATGCGTTCAGTTTATCGCAACATCAAGCAAACAATCTGAATATCCCCGTCGTATCAATTCCTAGATATGGTCGAAACTATTTAAAGTGCAATAAGCATAATAAACGCAACGTTATTAATATTGCTACTTCGGATAATTTCAACAAACAATCCTCAAAACAGCCCACTACCTATAATATGGGCTTTTTAAACATAAGATCATTATCTTCCAAAACATTATTAGTTAATGAAGTCATTAGAGACAACAAACTTGACGTCGTTGGTCTCGCCGAGACCTGGCTCAAACCAGACGATTTTTTTTGCGCTAAATGAAGCATCTCCTCCTGGCTATACCAATACACATGTTGCCAGACCTCTTAAAAGGGGAGGGGGTGTCGCACTAATATACAATGAAAACTATAATCTTACACCTAACCTAAATAATAAATATAACTCGTTTGAGGTGCTCACTTTGAGGTTTGTCACACCGCTGCCTCTCCACCTGGCTGTTATCTACCGCCCCCCAGGGCCCTATTCGGACTTCATCAGTGAATTCTCAGAGTTTGTTGCCGATCTAGTGACGCACGCCGACAATATAATCATAATGGGGGACTTTAATATCCATATGAATACCCCATCGGACCCTCCATGCGTGGCGCTCCAGACTATAATTGATAGCTGTGGTCTTACACAAATAATAAATGAACCCACGCATCGCAACGGTAATACGATAGATCTAGTGCTTGTCAGGGGTGTCACCACCTCTAAAGTTACGATACTTCCGTACACTAAAGTAATGTCCGACCATTACCTTATAAAATTCGAAGTTCTGACTCATTGTCAACAAACTAATAATAATAATAATAACTACTATAGCACCCGCAACATTAATGCTACCACAACGACGACTCTTACTGACCTACTGCCTTCGGTAATGGCACCATTCCCAAATTATGTGGGCTCTATTGATAACCTCACTAACAACTTTAATGACGCCCTGCGCGACACCATTGATATTGTAGCACCGCTAAAGCTAAAAAGGGCCCCTAAAAGGCGTACCCCATGGTTTACAGAAGAAACTTAAGCCCAGAAATTATCATGTAGAAAGCTGGAACATAAATGGCGTGCGACTAAACTTGAGGTTTTCCATCAAGCATGGTGTGATAGTTTAATAACTTATAAACGCATGCTTACCTCAGCTAAAGCTAAATATTACTCAAATCTCATCCACCTCAACAAAAATGATCCTAAATTTCTGTTTAGTACAGTAGCATCGCTAACCCAACAAGGGACTCCTCCCAGTAGCTCCACCCACTCAGCAGATGACTTTATGAATTTCTTTAATAAGAAAATTGAAGTCATTAGAAAAGAGATTAAAGACAATGCATCTCAGCTACAACTGGGTTCTATTAACACAAATACGACTGTATATACGACGGACACTGCCCTCCAAAATAGTTTCTCTCTCTTTGATGAAATAACATTGGAGGAATTGTCAAAATGTGTAAATGGGACAAAACAAACAACATGTTTACTTGACCCAATTCCTGGGAAACTTATCAAGGAGCTTTTTGTATTATTAGGTCCATCAGTATTAAATATTATAAACTTATCACTTTCCTCTGGCACTGTTCCCCTAGCATTCAAAAAAGCAGTTATTCATCCTCTACTCAAAAGACCTAACCTCGATCCTGATCTCCTGATAAACTACCGGCCGGTGTCCCACCTTCCGTTTATCTCGAAAATCCTCGAAAAAATTGTAGCACAGCAGCTAAATGAACACTTAGCGTCTAACAATCTCTGTGAACCTTTTCAATCCGGTTTCAGGGCAAAACACTCTACGGAGACAGCCCTCGCAAAAATGACTAATGATCTATTGCTAACGATGGATTCTGAAGCTTCATCTATGTTGCTGCTTCTTGATCTTAGCGCCGCTTTCGATACTGTTGATCATAATATTTTATTAGAGCGTATCAAAACGCGTATTGGGATGACAGACTTAGCCTTGTCTTGGTTTAACTCTTATCTTACTGACAGGATGCAGTGTGTCTCCCATAACAATGTGACCTCGGACTATGTTAAGGTAACGTGCGGAGTTCCCCAGGGTTCGGTTCTTGGCCCTGCACTCTTTAGTATTTACATGCTGCCGCTAGGTGACATCATACGTGTTAGCTTTCACTGTTATGCTGATGACACCCAACTCTACATGCCCCTAAAGCTGACCAACACGCCGGATTGTAGTCAGCTGGAGGCGTGTCTTAATGAAATTAAACAATGGATGTCCGCTAACTTTTTGCAACTCAACGCTAAGAAAACGGAAATGCTGATTATCGGTCCTGCTCAACACCGACATCTATTTAAAAATACCACCTTAACATTTGACAACCAAACAATTAAACAAGGTGACTCTGTAAAGAATCTGGGTATTATCTTCGACCCAACTCTCTCGTTTGAGTCGCACATTAAAAGTGTTACTAAAACGGCCTTCTTTCATCTCCGTAATATCGCTAAAATTCGTCCCATTTTGTCCACAAGCGATACTGAGATCATTATCCATGCATTCGTTACATCTCGTCTCGATTACTGTAACGTTTTATTTTCGGGCCTCCCTATGTCTAGCATTAAAAGATTACAGATGGTACAAAATGCGGCTGCTAGACTTTTGACAAAAACAAGAAAGTTTGATCATATTACGCCTATACTGGCTCACTTGCACTGGCTTCCTGTGCACCTAAGATGCGACTTTAAGGTTTTACTACTTACGTATAAAATACTACACGGTCTAGCTCCTGCCTATCTTGCCGATTGTATTGTACCATATGTCCCGGCAAGAAATCTGCGTTCAAAGAACTCCGGCTTATTAGTGATTCCCAGAGCCCAAAAAAGTCTGCGGGCTATAGAGCGTTTTCTATTCGGGCTCCAATACTATGGAATGCCCTCCCGGTAAAAGTTAGAGATGCTACCTCAGTAGAAGCATTTAAGTCTCATCTTAAAACTCATTTGTATACTCTAGCCTTTAAATAGACTCCCTTATTAGACCAGTTGATCTGCCGTTTCTTTTCTTTTCTTTTCTACTCTGCTCCAAACCCGGGGTGGACTGCTAGCCTGTTCATCAGATGTGGACATCTCTACGCTGCTGACCCGTCTCCACTCGGGATGGTTCCTGCTTGCCCCACTATGGACTGGACTCTCGCTGATGTGTTGGACTTTCACAATATTATGTCAGACCCACTCGACATCCATTGCTTTCGGTCTCCCCTAGAGGGGGGGGTTACCCACATATCCCACATTGACGTCCCACTGGGGTGAGTTTTCCTTGCCCGTATGTGGGCTCTGTACCGAGGATGTCGTTGTGGCTTGTACAGCCCTTTGAGACACTTGTGATTTAGGGCTATATAAATAAACATTGATTGATTGATTGATTGATTTCCTACCGATTGTCCCTTTTGGGGTCGCGGGGGGTGCTGGAGCCTATCTCAGCTGCATTCGGGCTGAAGGCGGGGTAAACCCTGGACAAGTCGCCACCTCATCACAGGGCCAACACAGATAAATAATACAATTTCAATTCCAAAACCAAACCCGGCCCAGCAACATTCAGAACAGCAATCAACAGAGCAATTGAGAGGACACACAAACATGACACAAAACAATCCAAAAGTAGTCAAACAAAAAAGAATAATATCAACAACAGTATCAATATTAATAAGAATTCCAAGATAGCAGTAATTAGAAATCCCTCATTGACATTATCATCACAGCCATTTATAAAAAATAAAAAAAATAAAAAAAACAACAATAGTGTCACAGTGGCTTACACTTGCATCGCATCTCATAAGCTTGACAACACATTGTGTCCAATATTTTCCACAAAGATAAAATAAGTTATATTTTATGTCATGTCTGTTCATGTTTTTGTTTTGGTCATGCGTCATGTCTGTTCATGTTTTTGTTTTGGCCATGTGTTTGTTTTTTGGACTCTTTTTAGTTCCTGGTTGCACTTCCTTGTTTGGTTTGGTTTCCATGGTCACCCATTAGTTTTCACCTGTCTTGTCACGCACCTGTTTCACGTTTCGAGTCACGCACCTGTTTTCACTGATCACATCACTATTTAAATCTGTCTGTTTCTGTTGTTCGTCCTGGCGTCCTCACACATTCACACTCTGATGATCCATGCTGCTCTTTTTCATGTTTTTCTCATGCCAAGTAAGTTTTGTCTATTAAGACCACAGTTAGTGTTTTGTTTCTTTGTTCATAGTTTTTGTGCCCACGTGCATGTCTTTTGTTTCTTAGTCAAGTTTGTAATTCCGCCTTTGTGCGCACCATTTGTTTGCTTCTTTTTTTTAGTTTCTTAGTGTTAAAAATAAATCATGTATTCAAACTCACGTCTGGCTCGCGCCAACTTTCCGTTGCCTTCTGGAGAAACACAACCCGAGAACCTAGTCTTGACAGGACGCCAGCAGAAGAGTTTCTCCGCAAGAAAGTTGGACGAGGGAGCGTGGGAAGTCCTGCGCGCTATGGAGGCGGAAACACTGCGCTTTTTCCCCAGGGAGCGCAGGAGGATGATGTGGGGGCCCGGAGGCAAGCTGGGGCCCGGAGGCAAGCTGGTGCCGATCGGCGCGTCACCCCCGTCCCGGAAACGTCGCCAAGGAAGAGGAAAGACTTCCGCGAGTGGACAGGATGCACCACTCCCGCGGGCTCCTCCCCCTCCGGGCATAGATAGAAGACAGCCAGCCTGGCAGCTCAAGGAGCACGCCAGAGACCTGGAGATTTTTTTTCCAAATTCTAAATCCTGTCAATCCAAGCCACCCAAATTCCATGCCCCGCCCCCCAGGACTCAAGCCACGCCTAAGTCACACTTTTTTTTTCCACCCACAAGATCCCAGGTACAAAAAGAAAGACTTTTTGGACAGTTTGGAGGGGAAGATTCTGCCCCCCTCCTGACCTCCCTCCACCCACCCCAAAGGACGGTTCCAGACCGCAGGGACCGCGTCTGGGATCCGCTCCTTGAGGGGGGGGGCTAGGGCTGGGGACTGTTCAGGTAGGGTTGTTCTTCAGTCTGCCAAGCCACAGCCTCCAGCTCGGCCACCACCACCTGAATTTCGTCACGCCAAGCCACAGCCACCAGCACGGCCGCCACCACCAGTCTTTCGACCTGCCAAGCCACAGCCTCCAGCTAGGCCACCTCCACCTGCTCCACGCCCAGCTCCACGCCAAGCTCCACCACGCCAAGCGCCACCAGTAACTGCTCCACGCCAGGCACCTGTCGCAGCACCACGCCAAGCTCCGTTACCTGCTCCACGACGCCAAGTGCCGCCAGTCGCAGCTTCACGACGCCAAGTGCCGCCAGTCGCAGCTTCACGACGCCAAGTGCCGCCAGTCGCAGCTTCACGACGCCAAGTGCCGCCAGTCGCAGCTTCACGA
Organism: Entelurus aequoreus; assembly: GCF_033978785.1. NCBI lineage: Eukaryota > Metazoa > Chordata > Actinopteri > Syngnathiformes > Syngnathidae > Entelurus > Entelurus aequoreus. The sequence goes on from NC_084748.1 coordinate 27,826,992, forward strand.
CGCCAAGTGCCGCCAGTCGCAGCTTCACGACGCCAAGTGCCGCCAGTCGCAGCTTCACGACGCCAAGTGCCGCCAGTCGCAGCTCCACGACGCGACCCCTCAAGCCAAGACCAAGATCCCCCAAGTCCAAGCCAAGACCAAGATCCCCCAAGTCCAAGCCAAGACCAAGATCCCCCAAGTCCAAGCCAAGACCAAGATCCCCCAAGTCCAAGCCAAGACCAAGACCCCCCAAGTCCAAGCCAAGACCAAGACCCCCACCAAGACCCTCGCCAAGACCCAGACCCTCGCCAAGACCCTCGCCAAGACCCTCGCCAAGACCAAGACCCTCCAAGCAGCCAAGACCCTCCAAGCGGCCAAGACCAAGCTTCGCCGCCTGAAGTGCCACGCCAAGCTTCGCCGCCTGCTTCGTCTGCTGCACCCGCACCTGCGTCATCTGCGGCTTCCACGCCTGTAATGACGACGACGCGCCTGCCTCCTCGTCTGCCACGGTTGTGGCCACTACCTGGTCGTCCGCCACGCCAAGTGCGGCCACCTCTTCGTCGGCCACGCATGTGGCCCTTCCCGGGTCGCCCACCTCGCCTGTGGCGGCGGCGTTCCACTCGCCGCCGCCACATGACTATGCCTTGGTGGATTCGGGGCCACTTGGCCTGGCGACCCACCGCCATGTCCCCCTCCCGCCCTCCCATGACTCTTGATCCTGTTTTTTGGACATCTGGGATCTGTCCGTAAGGGGGGGGGTTCTGTCTTGTCTGTTCATGTTTTTGTTTTGGCCATGTGTTTGTTTTTTGGACTCTTTTTAGTTCCTGGTTGCACTTCCTTGTTTGGTTTGGTTTCCATGGTCACCCATTAGTTTTCACCTGTCTTGTCACACACCGGTTTCACGTTTCGAGTCACGCACCTGTTTTCACTGATCACGTCACTATTTAAATCGGTCTGTTTCTGTTGTTCGTCCTGGCGTCCTCACACATTCACACTCTGATGATCCATGCTGCTCTTTTTCATGTTTTTCTCATGCCAAGTAAGTTTTGTCTATTAAGACCACAGTTAGTGTTTTGTTTCTTTGTTCGTAGTTTTTGTGCCCACGTGCATGTCTTTTGTTTCTTAGTCAAGTTTGTAATTCCGCCTTTGTGCACACCATTTGTTTGCTTCTTTTTTTTAGTTTCTTAGTGTTAAAAATAAATCATGTATTCAAACTCACGTCTGGCTCGCGCCAACTTTCCGTTGCCTTCTGGAGAAACACAACCCGAGAACCTAGTCTTGACATTTTAGGTTAATTTGATAGTTAAAACAAATTTAAATAATGGATCCCATATTCCAATATATGACTCATTATTATCTAAACTAAATGCAGTTTTTTCTACTGATACTTGTGTATACCAGTCAGTATGAGTTGGACTATCAACATCTATCCATTTTTTTAATATTACCCTTTTTGTTATGATGCATATTGAAAGAAATGCATGTTAATTCTTTGATGACACGTTACTAAATTGATGCAGATAGAATTCTTGAGGTAAAAAAAAAATCAATAATAATCCCTTCAAGTTTGACAAAACTGCGGCTCGAGTGCTGAAAAACATGACATGAATTCACTTTTAACTTCATCTCCTTTGGCTCTCATGGGCACAGCTGAATTTCAAAATCAGTAAGATTCTTGCTCTGGCAGAAAATATAGTCTGAAAGTGTGGAAAACGATGGTTAACATGTAGAAAAATAAAATTCCATAAATGCTGAAAAGAAACAGGAGCAAATCCAGTTTAACGGATTTGATTGAAACCCAATGTGAATGCAACACTCTAAAACACTTCCAAACGTCACGCCAAAGGTGGTTTTAGTGAAAGAGGATCTCTCTGACATCAAGTTGTTGATGGGGGACATGTCGTTAACTCAATAAGGGCTTCATGACAAGAAGTGTATCCGGTTCCCCCCTCAGGATGTTTTGAAAGTGAAAGCCTTTCTTGTGTTTACACGGGTGGAGCCACTTAAATACGTCTTCAACAACGCACCAAGGAAACCACTTTGCAACACACACAAAAATAACGACACCAGGAACCGTCGTGTATAAAAAAAAAAAGACCACGACGTGACCTCGGCAGAAAGACTTCCGTGCGTTTGAGATGCCAACGCAGCAGAAGAAGAAGCGAGGAGGAAGCGGTGAGCGAGATAACATTCACCGTGTGCCGAGAGAAAGAGACATAAATGGGAGACAATGAGAAACGAGATGGAACAAAAAAGGGAAGCGTGATAAGGAAATGATGGATGCCACGCGCTCGCCTCGGAGCAGGCGGTGAAGACGAGCGTCAAGGTTGCACCAGAATGAATCCTGAAGACGCTCGGGGAGATGCAAACAATAACATGGAGATAATAAATGTCACTTTCAGGACCATTTATCAACACTGGTGTGCGCGTGTGTGTGTCTGTGTGTGTGCGCGGGGGATATTAAAAAAAAAAAAATTAAAGTATCACTGATAGTCACACACATACTAGGTGTGGTGAAATTACCCTCTCCATTTGACCCATCTCCTTGTTCCACCCCTTGGGAGGTGAGGGGAGCAGTGAGCAGCAGCGGTGGCCGTGCTCGGGAATCATTTTGCTGATTTAACCTCCGATTCCAACCTTTGATGCTGAGTGCCAAGCAGGGAGGTAATGGGTCCCACTTTTATAGTCTTTGGTATGACTCGGCCGGGGTTTGAACTCACGACCTACCGATCTCAGGGCGGACACTCTAACCACTAGCCCACTGAGCAGGATATCACTACCTATATTACTACCACAATGATAATAATTATTATGAATAACAATTATGAATATTAGTATTACTATGAATACTCATTGAAAGTGAATAACTATCAATATTAATGATAACGCTGTTAGTATTAGTGGTATCAGTATTGGTATATTACTAGTGTTATAACTATAGTATTGACTCATCACCTTATGTATAGGTTTATTTTTTTGAGTATATGTGAATGAAATGAAAGTTAAAGTTAAAGTACCAATGATTGTCACACACACACTAAGTGTGGTGAAATGTGTCCTCTGCATTTGACCCATCCCCTTGATCACCCCCTGGGAGGTGAGGGGAGCAGTGAGCAGCAGCGGTGCCGCGCCCGGGAATCATTTTTGGGGATTTAACCCCCAATTCCAACCCTTGATGCTGAGTGCCAAGCAGGGAGGTAATGGGTCCCATTTTTATAGTCTTTGGTATGACTCGGCCGGGGTTTGAACTCACAACCTACCAATCTCAGGGCGGATACTCTAACCACTAGGCCACTGAGTAGTAGTAGTAGTAGTAGTAGTAGTAGTAGTAGTAGTAGTAGTAATATGATATGTATCCTGTCAATATCAGGTGATAATGTGATATTGATTAAACAATGTGAGTGATGGGGCCGGACAGTATTAGTGTTTGCTTCTTCCTGCTCCTTTTCGGACACAATGTTGCGTGTTTTTTTTATATTACTATTTTTTTATTTTTGTAGATGAAACTATCTCATTGGAGCTGTTTAAATGTTTGAATTGTGTAGATCAATGATTCTCAAACTGCGCACGGGCTCCATTTGGTGGCACGCTAAAGAATCACTTAAATAACTCAGAGTTACTATTCAAATTATGTGTAATGGGCCAAAAATATAGAGTATACTTGTTAAATAAAACTCCTGCCTAGTTTTTAATGAATACTTCGGCCTACTATGCTACCGTGTTTTACTGATGGTCATTATGATGGTACTAGGAGAGCCAAGTTTTTTTCTGAGGGGGTACTTGGTTAAAAAAAAAAAAAGTTTGAGAACCACAGGTGTGGATGGTTGCTTGTGTTCAAAATTAATTGGTGAAAATAAAATGCAAAAGTTGTCATCCATCCATCCATTTTTTTTCTACCACTTGTCCCTTTTGGGGTCGCGCGGGGTGCTGGAGCCTATCTCAGCTGCATTCGGGCGGAAGGCGGGGTACACTAATATTATAATTATTAGTGTTATTATTGTTATCACTATTATCCTCATTATTATAATATTTGTTATTATCAATATTCTCATCATTATTATCACCATCTGTATCTGTTATATTAGTGTTATCATTAGAATTAGAGATGTCCGATAATGGCTTTTTTTGCCGATATCCAATATTCTGATATTGTCCAACTCTTAATTACTGATTCCGATATCAACCGATACCGATATATACAGTCGTGGAATTACCACATTATTATACCTAATGTTGTTGTGATGCCCTGCTGGATGCATTAAACAATGTAACAAGGTTTACCAAAATAAGAGAACAACTTCAACTCAAGTTATGGAAACAAGTCCCAACATGGCACTGCCATATTTATTATTGAAGTCACAAAGTGCTTTTTTTTTTTTTTAACATGCCTCAAAACAGCAGCTTGGAATGTGCACATACATTACATAGAAACTAGTAATGAATGAAAATTATTAAAATTAACTGTTAAAGGTTAGTAATATTAGTGGACCAGCAGCATGCACAATCATGTGTGCTTACGGACTGTATCCCTTGCAGACTGTATTGATATATATTGTAGGAACCAGAATATTAATAACAGAAAGAAACAACCCTTTTGTGTGAATGAGTGTAAATGGGGGAGGGAGGTTTTTTGGGTTGGTGCACTAATTGTAAGTGTGTCTTGTGTTTTTTATGTTGATTTAATAAAAAAAATTCATAAATAAATTTAAAAAAAACCACAAAAAAAACAATACCGATAATACTCTAACTAGAATTATAATCAATATCAACTGGCATATAAATATGAATGAAAGATGGGGGGCGGTCATTTTTACTTATTTGCATGTTTTGATCGTCTTCTTTTTACATGACAGCGTAAAAGTGGCAGCCAATTGCAATAGCTTCCACGTGTGCATATGTTGGTTTTTTTCAGTCCTTCTACTTCCACTTTCCTTCAAAACCAATAATAAAAGTCTTTCATCCGGCACCCAATCTATTTATGATAACTAGGTCAAGGTCATGTGATCCAGTGTCTAGAGATAGTTGGCCCATATCTGAGAAATTAATCCGCAATCTCATCCAATCATTTTCAATCTCCCAGGAACTATTGTCCTTTGTCACAGTGTGAAATATTCCCAGGTTCATGAACCTGTCTTTAGTTTATCGCCATATATACGTAGAGAGATAATACAGTGGTGTAGAAGTCGCGTACCTGTGGTCCCACTGATACATACGCCAGATGCCAGGTGTGCAGTGTTGACAAAGGTTTTAATGATTTGTTTTTCACAAGCTTCTTCAGACAAAACGTTCTTTCCGGACTTTGCAGTCTCTCCAATACTCCTTACCCCTCCTGCACTCGGCCGCTTACTGTTAAAGACAACAGATGATTAGATTAGCACATACCACCTGTGAAATCTAATCACCTGCCAGCTGTGTCTCGCCGTCAGCACATGCCCCGCCCCTATCCAATGGTGCTCGTCCTCAGCACCATAGACAGCGGCAGTGACCTTTGCTCCTGCAGGCGCGCTGGCCACGTCTCCCTCCACAAGTGGTGTGTGAAGAGATTGAAGATGTCTCTCGGCTCTTTGTTGTGCTATAAGTTGCAAACAAGAATTGGAGC